>NW_028274809.1:58652500-58955089 GCF_037043125.1 Eumetopias jubatus | reverse complement strand
ACTGAAAGATAATCAGTTTGCAAAGTAAGAAGCTATAGTTTTGTCACTGTAGACAGCTTTATTTAAAAGCGTATCAGAGAGGCACCTGGATGGCTCAGTGGGTTAAGCATCTGCCTTTAGCTCAGGTCACGATCCCGGGGTCCTGGGAACAAGGCCCCCCCCCCCCCGCTCAGCAGGAAGCCTGCTTCTCCCTCTCCCTGCCCCCCCCCCCGCTCCTGCTCTTTGTTGCTATCTCTCTCTCTCAAATAAATAAATAAAATCTTAAAAAAAATAAAAATAAAAGTGTATTAGTAGAGGAATAAAACTTAGCCTCTTCTCCACCCAGTTGAATTCTGCCCAGCCAAAATAAAGTCAAATTCCTGGAAATATCTCAGGATTAATTGGAAAGTTCAACTTAAGTCCAACAAAACATGTATTCAACACAGAAGTTGTTCTCAAATTAAGTATTATTTCTGTCTTTAACAACCCAAGATGCTAAAACTTCAAAATGAGCATTCTCTACAAAGGACTTGCTTTGTGTTTAGTAAGTGATTTAGCCAATTTTATGGATTATTTAAAATTCTGGGTTTTGTAATGTAGATGTAATGAATATTTCAGTATAGATTTACTTGACAACTTAGACCTTAACAACTGCATTTTTTTTTAACTAAGTCATAAAATAACTTGTATGGATACATCTACAAGAGCTGTCCATTTCTCCCACCATAGAAATGTGCCAGAAGAGAAAATTTTACTCATCATTTACCATGCTTTAAAAAACTGTCCTTCGTGGCACTCCTTACTCAACTTTGATTGGAAAAGTTATTTCCCTCCACACACAAAAGGGAAAGAAAGAAGTGGGAGAGGTGGAGAGAGAAAGGAAGCCATTCCCTTTAATATAAAAGATTATCTTCAGGGATGTTCTACATACTTTATGTTTAAATGGGATTTCTATATAATTATTATAATATTCTAAAAATGGTAGAACTGTTGGCCAGAAGGTTTATTTCCCAGAACTTTCTGTGGGTGAGAGAGACTCTGCTCTCCGTGCCGCTCCCAGTGACTTGCACCATATACAGATGGGTGTTTCTACACTTTTTTACGGCAGCTCTGTTCCAGCCCACTTGGGGATAACGGTGGGGGGGAGGGGGAACCGGGGGGGCGGGGGGGGAGGAGTGGGGGGAGGGGAGTACCGTGCAGCTCTCTGGGCACTAGACCAACACTGGTTGAATTTTTTGGTTTGTTATACATCGTTCTCCAGATTATTTTCTAATGAATACTGCGTTATTTTAGCATGAAGTGTTATCAGGCTATGAAGAAGGAATTTTTCTCTATAGAGCAATACAAAAATATGATAGGGACTATTTCATATTTTCCATTCAGTTTGAAGAATGAATACGTAACCATGTCTGATATCTATTTAGTCTTGACATCTTTAGGTGGACTCGGAACCCATCAGAGGAAGCCCGAAATTCTTGGCGTTTCCGTCTCTCTTGTTCTAGAAGTGCACACAAGTAAACCGCCTACCCGCAGTTGGATGAAGGCACTGCACGAGGGACCTATAAATCAGCAGGCATGGAAAATAGATTAGTAACTCTGTTTTATTGTAGTTTCTGCCTCAGTATCTGGCAGGGGATTTCTGGAACATGCTAAAAACAAAACTCTTCCTAGCACATGGCTGAGGGAATGGACATTCAAGTAGTCATTAACATTCCCTGGCTCTGAAGGATGACAGAAACCCACAAACACACTCAATTCATCGTCCTGCCAGCTTCCCTAATATTTTTAGGTTCATAAAAAATGGCTGAGAAGTTTCCAGTAGAAGAAACAGCAGATATGACTAAGAGCCCGATGGGAAGCCTCACTCTAGCTCCACTATGGCCAAAATATCACTGACAAGATCTAACCTAGACAAGGGACCCCGCAAGACAAATTTGCTCACGTGTGGCATAAGGCATTTTGTTTTCAGAGTTCATTAAAATTGGAAATGAGCTAACTATGAAGCATTGAGGAAGTCAAGTCAAGCATGATAGGATTTTTTTTCAAGATAAAACCTTCCCTTGGGCGCCTGGGTGGCTCAGTCGTTAAGCGTCTGCCTTCGGCTCAGGTCATGATCCCAGAGTCCTGGGATCGAGTCCTACATTGGGCTCCCTGCTCAGCGGGAAGCCTGCTTCTCCCTCACCCACTCCCCCTGCTTGTGTTCCCTCTCTCGCTGTGTCTCTCTGTATCAAATAAATAAATAAAATCTTTAAAGAAAAAAAAAGATATAACCTTCCCTTCTTAAAACAATGGAGCAGCGACCCACCCACAGAGGTGTCTTTTCTTATGCAAACATGAGCAACAATTGTGCTCGACTTACCCCCCTTTTTTTTTAAGATTTTATTTATTTATTGTGGGGAGAGACAGAGAGAGAGAAAGTGAGAGAGCATGTGCGCGCACAAGAAGGGGGAAGGGCAGAGGCAGAAGCAGGCTTCCCAAGCCTGATGTGGGACTCAATCCCAGGACCCTGGGATCATGACCTGAGCCGAAGGCAGACGCTTAACCCATTGAGCCACCAGGCATCCCTCAACCTACCCTTTTATGTGAAGGAGCACTCCATCTTCAAAGCATGCATTTATTCATTCAGCAAATGTAAGGAACATCTACCATGTGCCAGGCATATCAGAAATGTATTATCAGTGCTCTGATTTGAAAGTGATAATGCACTTTCCCACAGAGTCATTGTCACTGGCATTATCACTGTTAGGCAAAAAGGAGGCCTTGTCCAGAATCCAGGACTCAGGGGTTCCTGTTCTTTAGAGTCCCTTCCGGTGCCTGGGGACAGGCAAGCACCCTGAGCCCGCACCAGGACGTGTGTGTGTCTCAGCCCCCATTTCTCACCTCTTGGGGGCTCCCCAAACCTATACTTCTTCCCCACACTGTAAGATCAACCAGATGCCCCAGGGAGCTCCAGAACTCACACCTATGGGGTCATCCCAGAGTGCCATGGCCAGGCCCTGGTTCTCAGAGGGCCACCTGGCAAAGGCATAGCCCTTGCTGGCCAGTATGGCGTTTTTTTCATGTGATCCGATGAGGCTGTGCATCAGAAGAGTGCTGACACTCCGATTTTGTATAATGTAAATTGCTTATACAGACAGGCGCCCCACAAAAAAGTATATTAACCTAGGACTCTCTCACACCTAGGGACCGGTCTGGTCACTCAGTCACTTCCATGTTACAAAAGCAGGTTAGGTGCCTTCAAAAAGGAGTGATAATTTCAATTGATACCTTAGTTTAGTCTTAAATTTATGAGCTAAAGAAATTCTTACAGACAAGTCTAGGAACCTGCCCAGTATAAAATCTTTGGTATAGAGAAATGCTTCCTGGTTACCAAACAACTAATTTTCGAATGGATTTTTGGAACACAATTCATCCTAAACTAGAGACTATCTGTACTGCCCTGTGTATACATTACAGAACTCACTTGCAAAGACAGTCAATTGTTTCATGAAATTCTCCCTGTAAATCCTTTTGGGAAAAATGCAAAGGAAATACCATGCGCACGTTTCTGTCTTCTTGGTGTTACTCACGCATGTACCTTACGACACCTAACTCAATACATCACCCATAGTGGACGCTCAACAAATATTTGCAGACCATCATTTTTAAGTGGAAAGTCTTCATTATGTATTTTTCTTCAAAGAACAAATGTTTGTAGGAGGTTTGTTGAGACCTTTTACAAAGAAAACAAAATGAGAAAGCTCTTACATAACGTACGAGAATATTTTCCTCAAGAAATTCTTCTGGCTTCATAATCTTGTCAGAACTGCCAATGTTTTCTTTGTAGCTCCACAACAACAACAAGAAGGACACAGCTACCCACAGCACTAAAAAGGGATTTAAAAAAAAAAAACAATGGAACAATGACATACAAATCTCCTGAAAATGATTCAAAACCTCTCACTCAGGAATAGATTTTTTTCATCTCAGTGTTTCTCTTCTATGTCTCTGTCTGTCTCTCACACACACTCATAACACGAACACACACACACGCACATAACACACTCACAACACGAACACACACACACACACAACATGAACACACACATATACACACAACATGAACACACATACACACACAACATGAACACACACATATACACACAACATGAACACATACACACACAACATGAACACACACATATACACACAACATGAACACACATACACACACAACATGAACACACACACATACATGCATACACATATACACACAACGTGAACACACACACACAACACACACACACACACACCACTCGCATCTGACAGGAAACAAGAAGGCAGTGTGGAGGGTATGGTTTAAGTCAATGTGAACCCAATGAAAATAGTCAGCCACTTGCAAAACAGGCACGTGATAATGTGAAAGGCAGGAGGCATTTCCTGAGCCAAACAGAAATTGAATTACTGGTTCAGTTAACTAAATATTTCAGTCATAAACTTAACAACTGAGTAAGTTTCATACTCAATATAAAACACAACATTTAAAGAATACTGTCATCTATGCAAATATCTATTAAGACCGTCTAGCCAATGTGTTGTATCTTTTATATGTTTAAGTGTCAATGATTATAAAACATCATTAGTCAGCATTACATGGTCTCCAAGAGGTAAATGAACTCTTGACAGTTCCATGGCGTCATTTAAGTAGGCTCTTTCAAAACCCAATGTTTATGATCTCTTTTTAAAAATAGGGGCGCCTGGGTGGCTCAGTCTGTTAAGTGTATGCCTTCGGCTCAGGTTATGATCTAAGGGTCCTGGGATCGAGTCCCGCATCGGGCTCCCTGCCCAGCGGGGAGCCTGCTTTTCCCTCTGCCTGCCGCTCCCCCTACTTGTACATTCTCTGTGTGACAAATAAATAAATAAATAAAATCTTTAAAAATTATATATCTACATACACATGCTGGTAACAAATCAAAAATCCCAAGAAACAACTGAAATGTATTATCTGAAGAGTCCACTCCCCTCCTTGGGGGTTTCTGCAGGTCAGTGTTTTCACAGTTCCACTGAAAAAAAACCTACTAGCCCCTCCCCTCCGTGCCAGCAAATGGATAGATCACCCTTGTCTAGCATCCACACACAGAAAGTGTACTTGCTGTTCAGAGATGTGACCTAAAAAGTTGCATACAAACTTAATCTTTGTTGAGTAAATCATATTTAAACGCACCAAGAGAACTTGATACTATATTTAAACATATCCTCCACGGAATAACCATTGCTTATTTAATATATCTTGCTATGTAAATATAGAATTAAGGTATCAAATTATCCAAAAGCAAAGAAAAAAAAGAAGAAGAAGAATTTGAATCCTAAAGCAGGTAATCTGAGTACTCAGTGCAAATCCTGGCTCTATCTAATTGCAGATAGCAGGGTAAACTGTGGGCCAAATAGCCCAGTTTGCTGACCGGCAAAGATCAGGCTTGTGTCTGACCTCCATCGCTGTCATTCCGAGTCTTCAATAGGAGAGTGTCCTGCTCAGAGACAAAAGCCATTGAGGTGCCACCCTAGATTAGAAACAATTCCTGAAAAATAATCAGGACTGACTTGCTGGGCTAGATGTCAGAGAATGTCCACTCTGCGTTGTCACCACCCTTCCCCTGTGGTGGACAAACGACTAGCCTGAGAGACCAAGGAGGCTCACACCCAGGTGTTCACACCACCACTGCAAGAAGAGCCTTGTGAGCACGACTGCATCCTTGGATAATTCCACGTACAGGTTCCTCCCATCAGCCCACTTCAGGTCGTTCCCACCAACCATCTTACCCGACCCCTCCACCCAGGTCCTCAGGAGGATATGGATCCCTCCAGAGAGCCCATCTTCTCCATTCTCTCTGTGCCATAGTTTTAAAATCACACCACCCCCACCTCAGAGAGTTTCCCTGGATCTTCATTTTTTCTCTTCTGTCTGGCCTAATTTCCAAGAATCTTCCCGCAGATCCGTCAGTTCTAAGCAAACAGGAATGCTTTAGAACTGACAATAGTGTTCCAAAGCAGAGAGCTGCAAACATATTCTTCCAACTCCAGAAATGTAGTGGAATTCCCTAAAACAGATACTTTTATTTAATGTTAACATGAAGAAAAATCTGATGACCAGTGCTATGGACTGAATCGTGTCCCCCTGAATCCATATGTGTGAGCACTAACCCCTAACATGGTGGGATTTGGAGATGGAGCCTTCAGGAGATAGTTAGGTTTAGATACGGTCATCGGGATAGGGCCCTCATGACGGGATGAGTGCCTCTAGAAAAAGAGATACCAGATCTGTCTTTCTCTCTCCACCCCCCCCCCACACCCCGAGTGAGGATACAGCAAGAAGGTAAATCTGCAAGCCAAGGAGAAAGTTCTCACCATCACTTGACCACACTGGCACTGCAACTTCAGACTTTCAGCCTCCAGATTTCAAGAGATGGCAGTGGAGTTTGATGCTTTCCCATGCCAGAGCTAGTTTCTTCTCTGTTCTGGAAGTTTTCCCTATCCTTTCCTCTTGGCCTCACCCTCTGTAATAGACCCACACACATACAGCCGCTACCATACGCTGAACAACTCACACATACACATGTCGGGTTTATAGACACAGAAAGGACATGGGTGTTTGCTTAGAGCCTGGAGGAGCAATGAGGAGAAGAGCTAAGGGGAAGTTTCCATTTGAAGTGATGAACCGTTCCAAAATTGACTCTGGTGATGGTTGCACATATCCGTGAATATACGAAAAACCACTGAATTGTAAACTTTAAAGGGGTGAATTGTATGATATGCAATTACGATGCAGTTGTAATTGAGTCAAACTCAATAAAGTTGTTTTTGAAATACATAGCTGGGGGGCGCCTGGGTGGCTCAGCTGTTAAGCATCTGCCTTCGGCTCAGGTCATGATCCCAGGGTCCTGGGATCAAGCCCCGCATCAGGCTCCTTGCTCCGCGGGAAGCCTGCTTCTCCCTCTCCCACTCCCCCTGCTTGTGTTCCCTCTCTCCCTGTCTCTCTCTCTCTGTCAAATAAATAAGTAAAATCTTAAGAAAAGAAAAGAAATACATAGCTGGGTTACAGTGGAACATCCACTTTTGAGGACAGCAGTCAGAAGCAAAGGTACAAGCAGGTAACAGCCCCAGTCTTGCCTTGTGGCCTGGATGTGCCACTCAGGAAAGAGAATCGGGGCCAGGGTCCACAGTCCAGTTTCCCCCACTGAACCACCCTTTTCGGGGGGCCAGGTCACAGCATCAGGATCAGAGAAGTTTCTTCCATCGTATGCAGACTAAAGGGGGATTCCTTCCCCACACCCACAGCCACAGCCCACCCCCGGCAACTGGGTGCTTTGTCAAAGCCCCACTCGGGAAGGATGTGATTAGCAGGAGGGATCATCCAGGTGGAGGGAGAGGAGCGATTCATGTCATAGAAACCTGGTGGAATTCAGCAGGCTGCAGGCCCCCGGCTGGCCTCTCCAGCGGGAACATATTAGCATGCGGATCTGGCAGACCGGTTTTCCCCTCGTCCTTGCAACACACCTCCTGCCTGATTCCTATCCAAAATCCTAATTAACAGCAATCCATATTTTCACACAGCTCTGGCAGTTTGAATATGCAAGTGCCTATTCAATGCTCCAAAGAGCCCAAGCACCCTTTCAGAGCACACGGCTCTATACAAGGGCTCCTGAAGCGCAGCCTCGGCCTCGCGGTCACCATCCTGAGAGCGTAGCAGCTGTGCTCCCCGCAGCCAGCAAAGTGGGTCCCGCGCACAGAAGACATGCCTCAGCGCCCATCCGCCATCTGCCTGGTGGGTGGGCGCGCAGCCTCAGCGCAGACAGCTGCCCTTGACAATGGGGAACACTGCAGCACTTCCTCAGCGCCTTTGGCAACAAGAAAAAAATTTCCTGCAGAAAGAATATGTGAAATTGCTGCCGATTTTGGATGGGACTGCTATTATGCCTCCTCACAGCTAAATGATCACACTCAGTAGGATGGGTTCTGTTTAGCAACTGTAACAATTAGACACATTTATACAGAATAAGACACTAACAAGGCTAAAAGACTATTGTCTTGGACAAAGAGTTCCTCTCATATGCTCCACCATAATAAATGATACCTTAAAAAAAAGGGGGGGCTCTTCCAAAACACTCTTTTAAGTGAAATGACTGTCACTAATTACCTTGTTGTGAGCACAAATAAAAATTACTTTCTTCAAAATTTCTAACTCTAAAAAAATCACTCCAGCCGGAAAGATGTACTCAATTAATTCTTTATTAAGGGTGCTGTAAAATCTAAGTGATTGTTCTCGGGTGTTACATTATAAAGTTAGGCAGTGCCAGGAAAACATTTATCACTTAGCTAAGTAATTAGAGTATTTACTTAGAAAAAGTTTCAAAAGTTAAAAAAAACAACAACAAAGACTCAAGGTTTATCTCTACAAGTCAAGTTTCTAAGATAAGAAAAAATACACACAAATATAACTATAAAGGAAATTTCTCTTTTAAGGAAAGAACACCCAAATTTGCAAATGTGACTTCTTTGGATGCCTGCACAGTTTTCACCCATCCGGGCTCGAGTGCGCCCTTCCTGATGATCCCTGTGGTTTCATCAATGGTTCAATGATGTTGACACAGTTGAGAACTTTAGTTAAAATAACTCGGTTTTTTTGGGCAAAGCACTTCCTGAAAGATATGGCACATAATCCAAAATGAGAATCTTTTTCAGGATTGCTCTATTACAAATCAATCTGTATCAGTTAGAATTATGTCCAATTGTGAATAAAAAGAAGCCCTTGCAGATTCATATCTAACAATGGCTTAAATAAGATAGAAGCTTATTTCTCTTGGATTTGAAAGAATCGGAAAGTGGGAATCCAGAACTGGTTTGTTGGCTTCATGGCATAGGAAGGGAGCTGTTTTCTCCTATTACGTTGCTACAATATTCTCAGCATGTTTCACTTCATAGTGCAAGATGGCTGCTCAAACTCCAGCCATCCTACCCACATTCCAGCCAGCCAAAGGAGGAATGGAAAAAGAACAGAACCACTTCCTTTAAGGACACTTCCTGGAAGCTGCTTTCAACACGGCACTGCATCCCACTGGCCAGACTTAGAGTCCTGGTAACTGCAATAGGAACTGGAAGATGCAGGCTGTAATCTAGGCATCCATGTGGCTAGCTATTCCTAAGGAAGAAGGGGAAAACGGAGACTGGGAAACAAATAGCTGACCCTGTCATAGCATCTGAGAAGCAAACTACAGCTAACTATGGGGTGCAGCCCTACAACAACTTCAGATTTCAGTATTACTGCTGGACACAGGACCCAGCAGAACTTGAAGGGAAAGGGCCCCTGCCGTCAACACGCTAACGGCTGCACCCACCAGACCAGGGAGCGGCAAGCTTCCCTCTGTGAAGGACTGGATCAGAAGTCTCTTAGGCTGTGGGGCCATACAATCTCTGCTTCGTAGCCCGAAGGGAACCATCGATGGTGCACAAACAAATGGGAGCTGCTGTGTTCTAGCCAAACTTGACTCCAAAATGCCAACGGCGCCACACCACTGGTTTCCATATGGTTACTGATCATGTACCTCTGCCAGAAAATGTTTGAGCATCCTCCCTGTGTTTCATGTTTCCTTATAAAACTATTATGTAATCCTGTACTAACGTACGATAATACATTCTATAACACACACAAAATAGAATTTAAAGGGAGAGGTTTAAGACACATAGGTCAAACTCCCTCAGATTCTCTTCCCATGCTCCTAGTGACAGGCGTCTTGTACAGCCCACGTAGGAACAGCCACCCTTGTTGCTGGCTGCCATTTGTGGATGCTGTTTATTGAGCACCACTGTATGCCAGCATTCGGCCTGGCCCTCAGGACACAGTGAGGGCGAGCCTAGAAAAAGGCGAGAGAGATTTTGGTGGGCACTGTGATGCACTGTCCAGGTTCTCCTTCCAGGAAGGACTGTTGCCCCAAATGTTAGGAGTGCTGTGAGCAGATAGTGGTCAGCTCCCTGAGGCCTGCTCAGCTGGAGAGACGCCCTCCCCCCGACCAAGGTCACACTCCCGTCCAACAATCATGTGGGGATTTACAAGCCATCTTGCCCCAACTGGGGGTGCTCTGAAGGGCCATTCTGGCTCCAGAGCTCCCCGTGGGGTCCCGCCAGGCTGTCACTGGCCTGCCTCATACCTCCACCTCATTCTCTGCCCATCATTTTCTCTCCCCTTCTTTCCACAGGTATTGATCCCAAGAGGAATTGACTTGTGACAGACATGTCAGCGGCAGTGTGATCATGGGGCCCTCTGCTAGAATTCAGGGAGGGCACAAGTAACAGGGTACTCACGCTGGCCTGGGGCACCTCAGTCTATGTGTGTGGGGACCAGGGTGGGGCAGGGAGAACAGTTTGGTGGAGGGACGGTCATTCTTTAAAACTTTGTAGGGGAGGTTCGACCTCAAACCAATTCTTACCATTCCTGGTGTTTGCCAGGACGGGAAGAGAAAGAAAAGAGCATTCCAGGCAAAGGAAGGAGCATGAGCAACAACCGGCAAAATCACAAGGCGTATTTGGAGAACTTACAAATTTCTGCAATGTCTAGCTCACAGATAGCTCAAGGAGATGGGGGCCAGCTGATGGTATCTCTAATGACAGTCTAATGAGTCTGGACTGTAAGCTCTAGGTTCTTGCTACATGCTTGTTTCCTGGACCCGTGACAACAGCATTGCCTGAGAGCTTGTTAAAACTGCAGAAGCTCAAGCCCCACCCCAGACCTACTGAATCTGAATTTGCATTTTAACATGCTCCCAGGTGATGTGTAGACAAGGAACATAGTTTGAGTAGCAGGGTTCTAGGCCATAGGGGCCCAAGTGCTGTGAAGAAAACAGTCTACTAGGGGTGTGGGAAGAAAACAGTGAACTATTATTATTAATCTTATTTCATCCTTTTTAAGTATATTTGTGCATATTTATATCCTATATAATATATCAGTACAACACTACCTGTGTATAATTTATGAACAAATGCATAAATCAGGGGTGCATGCTCAGAAATGTCTAGAGACCTCCACTTTGAGCAACATGAAGGTACTGAAGGCTTTTAGGCTGGGAGGGTCCGGATCAGACCTACAGTTCATGGGTGTGGCAAGTTGATTGGAGGAGGGCAGGACAGGAGATGGAGAGATCTGTTAGGTTTGTTTTTTGTTTGTTTGTTTTAATTAGCTTATTCTATTTGGCCAGGAAAGTTGTTTTTGTGGGTTTTTTTTAAGACTACTTTTTTAGAGCAGGTTTTAGGTACACAGCAAAACAGAGAAAAAGATATAGAAGTTTTCCCTATACCCCCTGCCCCAAACCTATAACGTCCTGCATTATCAACATCAATCATCAGAAAGGTACATTTGTTCCAATCGATGAACCTATATGGACACATCATTATCACCCAGAGTCCACAGTTCACATTATGATTCACTCCTGGTGTTGTACATTCTGAGTTTGGACAAATGTATAGTGACATATATCCATCATTGTAATATCATATAGATTATTTTCACTGCCCTAAAAATCCTCTGTGTTCAACCTATTCATCCCTCACCCCAACGGTCACCCCGTGACAACCACTGATCCTTTTACTGTCTTCATAATTTTGCCTTTTCCAGAATTTCATATAGTTGGCATAACATAGTGCGTTGTCTTTTCAGATTGGTAATATGCATTTAAGTTTCTTCCATGTCTTCTCATGCTTGCTTGCTCATTTCTTTTTAGCACTGAATAATATCCCATTGTCTGGATGTACCACAGTTTATTGATCCTATTCACCTACTGAAGGACATTTTGGTTGCTTCCAAGTTTTGGCAATTATGAATAAAGATGCTATATAAACATCTGTGTGCAGGTTTATGTATGGACAGAAGTTTTTTTCAATTCCTTTGTTTAAATACCAAGGAGTGTGATTGCTGGATCATATGGAAAGAGTATGTTCAGTTTTGTTACAAACCACCAACCCATCTTCCAAAGTGGCATTTTGCATTTCCACCAGCAGTAAGTGAGTTCATGTTGCTTCACATCTTCACCAACACTTGGTGTCATTTTGGCCATTCTAATAGATGTATAGTGGTATCTCACTGTTGTTGTTGGTTTTTTTTTAAGATTTTATTTATTTATTTGAGAGAGAGACAGAGATAGCAAGAAAGAGCACAAGTAGGGAGGAAGGGAGGAGCAGGCTCCCCACTGAGCAGGGAGCCGGACGTGGGGCTCCATCGCAGGACCCTGGGATCATGATCCTGGGATCAGGACCTGAGCCGAAGGCAGACGCTTAACAGACTGAACCACCCCTGAGGCACCCCCTCACTGTTGTTTTAACTTGCATTTCCCTGATGACATACGATGTGGAGGATCTCTTCATATGCCTATTGGCCATCTGCATATCTTCATTGATGAGGGGTCTACCCATTTTTTAAATCTGGTTGTTTGTTTTCTTGTGGTCAACTTTAAGAGTTCTTTGTGTATTTTGAATAATAATCCTTTATCAGCTGTGTTTTTTGCAAATATTTTTCGCAGTCTGCTGCTTGTCTCCTCATTCTCTTGACAACGTCTTTCACAGAGCAGAAGTTTTGATCTAATGAAGTCAACTTATCAATTATTTCTTTCACAGTCATGCCTTTGGTGTTGCACCTAAAAAGGCATCATTTAGGTTTTTTCCTATGTTATTTTTTAGGAGTTTTATAGTTTTGCATTTTACACTTAGATCTGTGGTCCATTCTGTGTTACATTTTGTGAAAGGTGTCAGGTCTGTGTCCAGATTCAGTTTCTGCCTGTGGATGTCCCTGTGTTCCGGTGCCATTTGTGGAAGAGAGTATCTTTACTCCATTGCATTGCCTTTGCTTCTTTAACAAAGATTATTGACTCTATTTATGCAGGTCTGTTTCCGGGCTCTCAATTCTCTTCCATTGATCTATTTATCTATTCTTTCACCAGTACCACATTTCTTGATTATTATAGATTTAGAGTAATTCTTGAAGTCGGGTGGTGTCATTCTTCCATCTCTGTTCTTCTCCTTCAATATTGTGTTGGCTACTCTGGGTCATTTGCTTTCCCATATATACTCTAGAATCAGTTTGCTGGTACTTATTAAATATTGGATTCTGACTGTTTGAGTTAATTAAGTTGGGAACTAAGTTCTTAACAAAATTGAGTCTTCCTATCCAACAACATGGAATATCACTCCATTTATTGTTATTCTTTGATTTTGTTCATCAGGACTTTGTAGTTTTCCTCACATAGAGCTATATGTTTTATTAGATTCATATCTAAGTATTTCATTTTGGGGGAATGCTAATGTAAATTGTGCTTTTCATTTCAAATTCCATTGTTCATTGCTGGTACATAGGAAGTGATTGACTTTTGTGTATTAACCTTGTATATTGCAATCTTGCTATAATCACTTATTAGTTCCAGGAGATTTTTGTTGACTCTTTAGACATAATGAACTACAGAAATGACCATGTACTCTGTAAACAAAGACTATTTCATTGCTTCTTCCTTCATATGTGTACCTTTTTCTTTCCTTTTTTCACCTTATTGCATTAGCAGGGATTTCTGGTACAATATTGAAAAGTTGTGATAGAAGGGAACATTCTTGCCTTGTAGCTGGTTTTTGTGTGAAAATTTCAAGTTTCTCACCATTAAGTATGATGTTAGGTATAGATAGTCTTTATCAAGTTGAGGCAGTTCCCCTTTTATTCCTAGTTTACCTGAGACCTCTTAAGTTTTTACGTACAATGACCAGACTTGAAAACATGACCAATCAAGGGAAAGGAGGCTTTGGACTCTCAGTGTTCATTTGGAGAGAGCAGTCCCTCAGAAGACCCGGGGTGCTCTTTAATCAACTGCCAGACTCCCATGGGAGCTGTAGGACTTCTTTCACGTGTGTTGGATCCCAGGACCCCAGGTTTTCCTTGGAAATCTGCCCCAAACTTCGGTTTACCTACTAAAGAGTCAAGGAAAGAGTGCTGACCTGATTGCTTCGCCCCCCTCATTGCTCTGTGTCTTTGTGCCATCACCTCACCTTCTCCCTTCTCCTGGACATCATTCCTGACCTGAGAGAGCTCTTTGATGGCTGCTGTGTCCTGGTTTGAGAACGGCCAGGGGCAGTCAGAACCAGCCCATGAAGCAGTCCTACAGCACCAACCTCTGCCCCTAATGCTTCCCTCTTGGTAGAAGCTCAGACACATTCAAGAATGAATGAACTCTTGGGGCATCTGGGTGGCTCAGTGGTTAGGTGTCTGCCTTCGGCTCAGGTCATGATCCCAGGGTCCTGGGATCGAGCCCACATCAGGCTCGCTGCTCCACGGGAAGCCTGCTTCTCCCTCTCCCACTCCCTCTGCTTGTGTTCCCTCTCTCGCTGTGTCTCTCTCTGTCAAATAAATAAGTAAAATCTTAAAAAAAAAAAAAAGAATGAATGTACTCTCATCACTTAGATTAAGGGAACCAGGAAAAGCTTTCCTACCAGTTTCTTGCCCCATTCCACACACCAGCTTCCACACTTCGCTTTTCAATATTCTAAATATTCCTAGGCTAAAAGTCAAAGATTAATCTAAACTGGGGTGCTATAATATGATCTAGAGACCCACAAATCAGAACAGATGCTGGCCTACTGCACTACTGGGTATTTACCCCAAAGATACAAATGTAGGGATCCGAAGGGGCACTGCACCCCAGTGTTTATAGCAGCAATGTCCACAATAGCCAAACTACGGAAAGAGCCAAGATGTCCATCAACAGATGAATGGATAAAGAAGATGTGGTATATATATATATACACAATGGAATATTATGCAGCCATAAAAAAAATGAAATCTTGCCATTTGCAATGATGTGGATGGAACTAGAGGGTATTATGCTGAGTGAATAAGTCAATCAGAGAAAGCAATTATCATATGATCTCACTGATAGGTGGAATTTAAGAAACAAAACAGAGGATCAGAGGGGAAGAGAGGAAAAAATAAAACACGATGAAACCAGAGAAGGAGACAAACCATGAGAGACTAGACTCTTTTTTTTTTATTATTATTTTTAGGTTTTTTTAAATTTATTTATTTCACAGAGAAAGAGACACAGCAAGAGCTGGAACACAAGCAGGGGGAGTGGGAGAGGGAGAAGCAGCCTCCCTGCTGAGCAGGGAGCCCAATGCGGGGCTGGATCCCCAGACCCTGGGATCATGACCTGAGCCGAAGGCAGACGCTTAACTGAGCCACCCAGGCGCCCCGAGGGATTCTTAATCATAGGAAACAAACTGAGGGTTGCTGGAGGGGACTGGGGTGGGGGAATGGGGTAACTGGGTGATGGACATTAAGGAGGGCACATGATGTAATGAGCACTGGGTATTATATAAGACTGATGAATCACTGACCTCTACCTCTGAAACTAATAATACGTTACATGTTAATTAATTGAGTTTAAATTAAAAAAAAATTTTTTTTTAAAAGAATAGATGCTGGCCTGGCTGGGGCACAATCTAGCAACCTCCTGTCAAGACAGTCATTGGTCCTTTGGCTGCTGGATGGTGGGGCCATCTAGAGGGTCACAGGGAGGGACCTGAGGGGGCTGCAGGGGGAACTCTGGGGAAGACTTTTTACCAGTAGGTGAGCGAATATTTCAATGCTGTCACAACCAGTATAGCTATTCTAGAGTATACCAGTTGAATGAAGGGCTTAAATGGGTAACATTTGGCTGTTTTATTAAAGTTTTTTCCCATTTTCTCTCCATTCTTATGCATGAAACAGGGGGTGCCCCAGACCACAGCCCACTGGAGGTTTTGCCCCCTGGAGAGATTCCTAAAGAAACTAAATACACACATAGTTGCAGAACAGGTCTTAGAAGTGTTATCTGAGCAAAAAATAGAACTATCTTAAAATCATAATGCAACCCTCACCATACTCTACAGATCTTGACTCTCCAGCTAGCACTGAATAAATGTACATTTTTTTCATCCTAATTGTTTTCAGACCACTGACTAGAATTACAGCATGAAAAGGCCGCTGTCATGTTCAGTATACATTTTTAATAGACATCTTTAAACATTTAGACAAAATATTATTTTTAAATGGCAATTCTTTAACTGGTAAATGTAATTATCTAACTTTAAAGAAAAAAAAAAAACCCTGACAATCAAAATATTCTGTCACTGCTTTACCAAAGCACCTAAAATATCTTTTCAGCAAATGAAATGATTCTTTATTTTATGCTTTTAAAAAATGCATTAGGGTAATTGCTCTGCAACAAATCACCTTCTCTGCTCCAAGCTCCGTGGCCACATCCCTCACATGTCCATCAATCGTGCACATTGTCATGATCTCCTGATGATCACCCAGGGCGAGTCCCCCAACAGCATGTTTATAAAAGTATTCAGTTGAGCAATCTGCAAAATAATTATATTTCAATGGAGATATTATGCTGTGAAAAAAATCTATTGTATGTCAAGTGCTAAATGAAGCAGTTACAGAACCAAGACACATTTATTGGTGCTTTTAATCAAAGCAAATAACTTTTGCAAGCTGATCATGCCATTGTTTTCTTGCAATTTTAATTTGCTTCTTTAAAAACAAAAAAAATATACTTTTCAACCAACAGTCGTCACTTTACTTCTGAATGAACAAAACATTACATTTTTACAAATATTCTTGGTTCACCATCTCCATAAGGACGGAATCTATTTTCCCAAAGTCCTATAGCAAAAAATATACAGAAGCTAGTCTCCCTACAAAGGTTGTCCAAAAGTGCACGTTTTCCTTCACTCCAAAGAGAGACCAAGGACCCCTTAACCCTTGCTGCCGGTGACAGAAGAGTTGAGGAACTTTTGCTCCAACACAAAACTTTATTTGTTCCTTTGTAAAGTTTGAAGTTCAAAGCAAAAGACATTCTTTAGAGGCTTCACGTTGAATGCAAACCTGCTTTATTTCAACAGGCCCATCATTAACACCACAACAACTGGAGCTTATAAGCTTACCTCTCAGGTAATTTTAAAACATTCATTTGTATTTCCAGAAAATTTTGATTATGTAAAGAAATCACTCGTTTAAACCTCAGAGTGTAATACAGAGCTGTAGACTTTCACCATACCTTGGCCAGCCTGACCCCAAACATTTTGACCTAAAGTATCGATGAATTTCTCATGAGAATAGTAGCTTCTATTTCCTGAAGGCTCGCTATATGTCAGGTCCTACTTGAAGTGCTCTATAAGCATCTTTTCCCAAAATACTCACAATAATCCTATCAACTTAAGGCTATAATTAGCCCAATTTACAGATAAGAAAACTGAGGCTAGAAAGATTAAGTAACTTGCCCAGTGATCTACTTAACAGATGTTGACGGACAGCACCAAACCTGCTCAAGAAAGCCTTCATCCACGTAAAACCACTGCAGGTCCTCCTCCACATCTCGACAGCCCACCGAATCGGGATGCTGGTCAAAGTCACTGGGACAGGAAAGTCCAACACTTGATGAAAACACAGGAACCAGAGGTCCCAGGATCTCTGGGCACCCCTTCCTCTGAGGCTCAACAATCCTAGCCCGAGGGCAAGTTCTGGATCTCTTTCCTTCCTCCTCCTCCTCCCCCCGCCTACAATTTTATTTGCAGAAAAGATAATTTGAAATCCTATCCAAACCTCACAGTAGGATTTCCCTTTCTAATATCTGCCTGTTTTCCAAGCAGGAAGTGTGACTCATCACAACACTGTGACTGGAAGGGCCCAGAGAGGACTCTCAGGCCTGGCTCTGATTACTCGGCGCTCCTTCAGCGCCCAGCGGGCAAGGCCACCACCAAGAAGGTGCCCCGACTGCACTTCTCCCCCCAAACCTGGCCCCATGGGCCGCCGGGAGGAAAGTGGGCGTGCTCCTGCCTCTGGCCACCCCAAGATAATGCTGCTGACCCTGCTGCTTGCTCTACACTCCCCACCTCTTGTTCCTGCCCCCAGCCCTCCAGCCCTACCCACTCGTTATCATTGAGCCTAGCCGGTCTACAAGCTGACAGGCCACTATTCAGGGCGGATCTTAGGAAGAGTGCTGACAAGAAGCTTTTCCCGAACAAAGAAAGACAAACAGATGCTAGGCCCTGAAGGAGAAAGCCATCTTGGGAATTGCAGAGAGGTATATGTCTGTGAGAGCCTGTGTGCACGTGTGTGTGACAGAGAGTGGTGCGTGTGTGCGTGTGTGTGTGTGTATGCACATGCGTGTGTATGGTATATGAAATGCATGTGCATGAAGGCCAAGGAGAAAGGGATCCAGGAAATGTAACCAGTAATCTGGTCTCAGCCTTCTAAGGAAGAATGAGGGGGGAAATAATGCTGTTTGAAACAGAAGACATCATCTTTTGCTGGAGAGATCGCTAAAGTTTAGATCAAGAATTTTCTTCTCAGGATCACAAGAGTTGGAATTCTTTTAGCTATAACATTGAACACTGATTATATGCCAGACTCTGTGATAAACCCTTTACATGAATCCCCAACATATACCCTATGAAATATATACTGTCTCTATTTTCCAGATGAGGAAACTGGGATTCAGAGAGGTTAGGTCATTTCCTCAATGTCACACAGCTAATACATGGTGGGAGTTCAAGTTCAAGTTGGGCAATGTGAAGAGTTGGTGCTCTAAACTTCATGTTAATAGTTCGTCTTACTCCTAGAATTAAAGATATGGCCATGCACTAATCACCACCATTTTCAGCCCTAGATCCAAATGCTCACACCTATTCTCACAACAGCACAGAGTCTGGGCCATGGTTCTCAGATGCCAGTGAGCAAAAAAGCCACTGGGGGAGCTTGTTAAAATACTGATTCTTGGCTATATCCTAGTGATTCTGATTCCTCTTGTCTGAGTTAGGTCCTCGGAATCTGCATTTCCAACTAGATTTCCAGCTGATTCTGATGGAGGAGCGCAAAGACACTCGTCTTATATACGGCTCAGAATCCATGTCAATGTAACCTAGATGTTTCTTTCCTTACTAAACACGCATCAGCCTGCCTCACCATTTCCAGCACACTGTCGCTAGGGGTAAGGATGTGAAAGTATACGACCAAAATACAGCAAAACTTAGAGAGATTGTTTTTTCCTTAAGGAATTTGTTTTCACACCCATAACAAATTAATCTATTTCATAGTATCTCTAAACATACCAAAAATAAAAAGCAAGCCAATTTACTTCAACCAAAAGACTGTAAGTTTTATGAGGGCAGAGAGAGTGCCTGGCACTTAGGAGACATGCAATTAAATACCTGTGGAATGAATGAAAGAAGGGAGGAAGAAAGGAAGGAAGGAAGGAAGGAAGGAAGGAAGGAAGGAAGGATGAAACCAATCTGCTCATCATTTTTGACATTTCTACCTAACAAAGAAACTTGAAATCTTTAAAGCAGAATTTCTAAGCCACAACACTACTGATATTTTGGAGCTGTAATTCTTTGTGGTGGGGGTCACCTGTGCATGGCAGGGTGTTTAGCAGCATTCCCAGCCTCTACTCACTAGATGCCAGAAGCAGCCCACCCCCCTCCTCTCCACGCCTCCCCCCGCGAAGACAGGACAACCAAAAGTACCTCCAGACATTGCCAAATCACTCTCAGTTGAGAGTGTGTTTGGAAAAGAAGCAAAAAAAGTGTTGAATATTTTAACTGCTTTCAAAAGTGTCTGATTCTTTACTCATCACCATCTCCAATAGCATTTTACCCTTCTCCCAAAAGTTTTTTTTGGGAGGGGGTGTTGTTTGATGAAGGAGGCGGGGGAGTGCAAGAGCTAAATCGTTAATCCTTATCTGCCACAAAAGAAAGTCAAGAGAAAAGGGCTGAAGCATGAAGTAACAGTATGAGCACAGGATTTGGAAATATGTGGGGACCAGAAGAAATAGTTAAGAGTTAGAAGTGGTTGCCCCTGGAGAAGAAGAATGGAGGGGGGAGGAAGAAGGCAGAGAACTGTTGCCATTTGTTATAAGCCTTTTTTTTCTTAAAGATTTTATTTATTTAATTTATTTATTTATTTGAGAGAGAGAGAAGAGTACAAGTAGGGGGAAGGGGCAGAGGGAGGGGGAGAAGCAGACCTCCCCACCCCACTGAGCAGGGAGCCCGATGCGGGACTCGATCCCAGGACCCTGGGATCATGACCTGAGCTGAAGGCAGACGCTTAACCGACTGAGCCACAGATGCCCCTGTTATAAGCCTTTTCTCCATGGTTAACTCTGCGCTTGTGTTACGTTCACGGAAGCACGAGCTGACTTCGAGCCGGACTACAGCGGGTCTGGAACCAGCACGCACCCCGGGCCTGGTGCAGTGGGAGCCTGGTGAGGCTGAAGGTGCTCTGGCACCTCACCACATTTCTATCTGCAGGACCACAACTCTCAGGAAGAAGCCTACTCTGAGCTTCAACTATGGGTTTCAGCACAGAGTGCATACTCAAATAGCTTCCTGAAGCCCTGGACATCAGACCTGCATGAGCACAGAACGAGGAGAGCTACTGGACTGACAAAATAAAGAATGTGGATGCACTTGACCGAAAGCCCCAGGAAATGGTACTGTCGTCTGTCTCATTTGTCCTCCTGGGATTTTCATTTAGGGAGGTAACTGAGTGGCAGGGGACATGAGCAGGCAAAGCCACTGAAAGATTACGGAGGAAGCAAGCAGGCCACCCAAGGCCGCCTGATTTGGTCAGGAGGCAGAAGCAGGAGCGAGGGGAGAGCCCAGCCGGACCCTTGGTTGTGTTTGCGGCAGAAAAGGCAAGGCAGGACCGGGGAAGCAGCTTAAGAGGGTGGGCTACTTTGAGTAATGTTGGTGGGCTCTGGGCTGCAGGGTGCTCTCTAGCTGTCTGGTACCTGGTCCTGGGTGATATAGGGCAGGGGCAATATTGTCCTGGTGTGTGGGCTAGATAAGGAGGTAGTTCGGAGCACGGGCTCTGGAGAGGAGGAGACAGAAACAACTTTGACCATTAATTTGGCCCTGTAATTAACGGATGCCAATAGACAAATACAGCATCTAAGAAAACACAGCAAGGACATCATCACCCACAACATTAGCAGGCCTTCCCTTTACTTAACTTAAACTAGATACTGCCAGCTAAAGAGAGAGTGAGACACTAACAGATTCTGGACTTATCCATCTCTCAGAGGGGTCTTTGCAAATGTGCTTTGTGTGGTCTATTGATTTCTGTCAGCACCAAACATAATCTTTAAAAACTATGTGGAGTCATTAACAAATCAAAATCTTTTATAATTCACATTTCTAAAATCCCCTTAACAAAAATAGATGTACTATTGCAAGTCATGAGATTCAGAAACTATACTTGAGACAGCAAGGAAATGTAAAAATTCCAGAATAAGATTCTCCGTAGAAGTTGGTAGAATTTTATTTTACCAATAACATTAGAAACATCCATTTTAGAATCAGAGCAAGTCCTTCTCTCAGATTAATAAAAATGAATAACCCCAAATCATGATAAGCAATTAGACCTTGCTCTAATTCATACATATCCCATCAATATGGATGGTGAAATAGAAAAAAGAAAGTTGACTCAACACGATTTGGTTTCAAAATGAGTGTGAACCCCCACACACCTGGATGATGTTAAAATAGTGTTATATGAAAGCTTAATCTCTTCAAGATTTGAGTATCTCTGTCCTTGGTGGTATCAGAAATGCTCAGAGACTTTCGCTGAGTCTTATTTCTATCTCATTGTAACTTCTTATTTCTGAACAGTGATACCAAATAAACCAACAGGCATTTATTGGGCTGTGCTGTGAGTGCCTTGAAGGTTATTCATCTTTTGGTGCCTAGGTCTCCAGGAGACACAACAGAGCCATAGAGCATAAGACTGGATCAGGTAACATGTATGAAATGATGAGAGAAAATTAAGAATTCAACTGCGTTGAACCAACTAAACTAAACATCAGGTGGGCAACAAGACCAGGACAAAGTTCCTCAGAGGAATGAGATTCAGGCCAAGGTGCTATGACTAAATAGGATTTAGGGAGATGGGGGACGAGGCCGCCATTTTTCCTGGTGGAACAAAGGATGACTGAAGGGAGAGGGATAGGTGTGAGCTGCCCTACCTGGTGAGGAAGCAGAGGCCAGAACACAGTGAGTCAGACAAAGGGCTTGACGTGATAAGTAATAGGGAGCTATAGAAGGATCTAGAAGGCAGGAGTGGCCTATTAAAACTGTGTTTGGGAGCAGATTGGTGGGAGCTATATGCCATTTGCAGTGGAAGCTCTTCGAAGAATCCAGGCCTAAGGCAGCAGGTCACCATGGAAAAGGACAAGCCCTGGAGATATTTTAAAGAGAAATAGCCCAGTATTCTAAATGAGGAAGCAGTACCATAGTGGTTCAGCCCGGGGGCCAGGGCTTTCAGGAGACCTCAGAAGGCCTGCCCCACCACTTACAACTGAATGGCCTCAGTCACACGGATTAGGTCTTTCACCTGAGAAATGGGACAATGACACTCACTTGCAAGGAGTGGTGTGAGGATTAAAAGCATGGAATTGTTGTTAGCACAGTGTGTGGTGCATAGTAAGAATCTGATTAATGGACTAATAATATTTTTGATTGTTTGCATTTTAAAAATTATTATTAGAAGAGAAGAATCACTGATAATTTCCACACTTTCAGATGGGGGTGCTGGGACAGACAGACAGAACTGGGACTGAAGGGCCCCTTACGTGTCCCAGTAAACTAAGAGTTAAGGGAGTTGACACAGACAGCAAGCATTCAGGTAGAGGTCCCAGGGCAATTAAAACACCACTGTATGGGGTGCCTGGGTGGCTCAGTTGGTTAAGCGACTGCCTTCGGCTCAGGTCATGATCCTGGAGTCCCGGGATCGAGTCCCACATTGGACTCCCTGCTCAGCAGGGAGTCTGCTTCTCCCTCTGACCCTACCCCCTCTTGGGCTCTCCCTCTCTCACTCTCTCTCTCTAATAAATAAATAAAATTAAAAAAAAAAAAACACCACTGTATGGATCTAAGCACCCAAATAGAATTCAGAAAGGAAATGTACTCTTCAGGAAATAAAATATTAGAGACATTGCCAAATTTTACTTCCAAAGCCTATCTCTTGCAAGACACTGCTGAAAAGAAAACCGACAGTTCTATGGAAAGCATATGTTTTGTTCTGGGATTTAAAAAAAAAAAAAATACTTGAAGCCCCTCTGGTCAAAAAATACAAAGGAAAAAGAAAAGTTTCTGAAATTTGATCATTCGGTCCTGAAACTCACCATAGTTAGAACAGACAGTTGAATAATTTCTATTTTTTTCTGCTGGGTTTTTGCTTTTCTGGCCCTCTATACTAAAAGTTCACAATAGTCAATTCTCAATTAGCTTTATTCTTGGTGAGGAGCAGTGACATAGATAAAAACAAACTACAGATAACACAAAAATGATTTACTGCCACTCACAGCTCTCCCTCAGCCCCCAGCCTCTCACCTTCTCAAAGCCCAGCAATCAGCTCCCGCAGCCCCCCAATGTGTGGTGCCAGAAGGAGACCGTGGGTCACACAGATAATCTACTCAAGGGTAATGGATTTGACTACAATTTAGCATTGATTAATTATAGTGTCCAATTTTAATTCAGTGCTATTCACTAACTAATTAGATAAGGTTTTTCTATGTTCTATTTTTGGCACAGAAAATTCTAAGCATAGGTACTTTAAAATTAGCAGTACTTTTGAAATTTACTAATTATTTATCCCCAACCTCACAATGAGCACTGTACCAGGGTCAGGAGACCTAAGTTCTTCTCCGTCCTACCTATGATGGGGACTTCGCAATACCAGCTAACCGATCTCACCTCTCTGAGCTCCTTCCTTCGTTTAACAAGGTGGGTATCTGAGGTTGCTTCCAGAGCTATCATTTTAGTCTAGATCGTAGTTAACAATGCCTGGCTTGTTTTTAAACATGTTTGCCCTTAGACCTGTACTCATAAATTTATGGCAATGTTTCTTAGCGGGGGGCCATTTTGTGCCTCCCAGCCCTCACCCCCGCCCCCGGGGGCGGGGGCACTTTTGGCAGTGTCTGGAAACAGACTCAGTGTCATGACTGAAGAGGAGGGAATGATACTGGCATCTAGTGGGTAAAAAGCCAGGGATGCAGCTAAACATTCTACGATGCCCAGGACCATCTTCTGCAACAAAGAATTATCTGGTCCAAAATGTTAACAGTGCTGAGATTGAAAAACCCTGATACGTGGGAAGGTTTTTTGATATAGGTCAGTGGTCTGTGAATTATCCTGTTTTGGAAGACAAATAGAAGTTTAAATTATAGGATACTAGGATATTAAATTGGAACTTACTACTGAAGCACCAAAGATTCTATAAATAATGAAATTCCAAAGTGATGTTCCACATCACCATGTGGAAATTTCAAAGGGCATTATTAAAAACTGGGTAAGCGGTCCTAAAACCTGCAAAGAGGCTACAAGTGTGGATATTGGGGAGGATTTATGAAAGTAATTCTTTTGCAGAGAGCTGCTGCGAGCAGCGAGCTCAAGTCTGTGCAGTGGAAGCTCCAGGAAACATGGGACGAGGAGAGAGCGCATCCAGAGGGATGGTGTGTGTAGCCCAGCTCCAGCGCTGCTGTTGGAAGGACCCTGCAGGGGAGGCTCTGAAGGGCCCAGGAACACTCTTGGGAAAAAAAGATTCATCTCAAGCATCCGCCATACCCAGATGGTGCCAACTTATCTCACAATCACGCCATCCAAGTAAAAACTTTCCTGTACCTTTTTCCTTCCAGCCTTCCTGTGCTCTGATCCCAGAGGAGCCTGAAAGTTAGAAACTGAAGAAAGAGGAGGAAAAGCCTCCATACTTCCTTCTGCAAAGGCACGTGGCCTGAGAAGAACAGGCCAGGGCGGGACAAGAGAAGTCTTACATTAAAAAATATATTGAAACACTGATGAATAGAACGTGAGACTAGAACTCCGTTTTGAAATCAAGGCTATACCCCACACCACTGAAATCAGAGTCTCTGGATTTGGGACTCAGGCATCAGTAGTTTCTAAAAGTCCCCAGGGGACAGCAATGTGCAGTCAAGTTTGGGAACCAAAGACTTACACAAGTCAAACTGAAGGAACTGTTTGACAATTACAGGGTGGATCCATCAAAAGAAGTAGCGAATATTCCTAATTTATGTCCCCAACAGGATTTGGTGGGAATTCGGGGTAGATGACTGACATATTACGCTCTTCCCCCATCCACTGCTGCCCTCACTCGGACTCTGGTCACTTGTTATCTAGACCAATTCACCGGTCTCCTGCTTCTGGACTTGGCCACTCATACTGTACGTTGCCCGTAGTCTCCTCCATCCACACTGCTCCCCCAACCCAGTGATTTGCTAGGAAAAACAAAACAAAACAAAACAAAAATCAGGCCATGCCCCTCCCCCACTTAAAATTCATCAAAGGCTAACCATTACCTACCTAGTAAGTTCCCAGTGCCTCAACCTGGCCACCCAGGCCTGCCGTGGTTTATCCCACACCAACACCCCCACCTTCACATCCTGATCTCCCTATCTCTAGGCTCCGGGAACTCTGAGTTAATAACATGCTTCCACATCCCCAAGCCGCTTCATGCCTCTGGACTTTTTCCCATGCCTTCTCCTCGTTTCTTCAACTGGCTAACTCCTGCTCACCTCTCAAGATCCCAGCTCCGGCATCCATCCTCCAAGAAACCTTCATTTCCCCCTCAACCCAACTCCCTTAAAGGTTGCTTTTAACAGGGCTCCTGTGTGCTCCAAAGTGAAGAGGATAACATGTGAACAAGCACAGAGGTGAAAGAGTGTAGTATGTTCTGAGAAAGCAAATAGACTCAGTGTTACAGATGCAGGTGAGAGATGCGGTGTGAGAGAGAGAGAGGAGTCCCAAACAACCATGCACCGGGTTTCCATTACAGGGCGGATACACACAGCCAGGAGACGCCAGTCTCTCGGAAACACGACAGCCTGGGGAAAAAATGGACTCAAGCCAGTCAAGGGGAGAATATTCTCTGCTGAAACAATAAAAACTGACATTCATTCCAAAATTTTTGAAAAACTTACTGAAGAAAGATGAATTCCTAAATTTGAATGATAGACTCTCAGTGACTCTCTCTGTAACGACAATCACTTTCACAACCCTCAGACTTTGAGGAAGTTCCAGAACACTTTTGTGTTGCTTTGCATGTGAACATTCCAGGATTCTCCTGGCCTGTGTCATTCTCCTCAGAACCTATGAAAGAAAAAAGAGAGTCATCATAACCATCTGCCTCCAAAGACAAGAGCCATTAAACCACCCAGCTAGATTACAAATGGTTTCTTCCACTGTGCTTTTCTGTTTCTTTTGCCTTCTTAGCCACAATATTTTTTAGCTCCTCTTCCAGTTGGTTCAATTGAAGGAAAGAAAATAACATTTGTTCAGCACACTGTGCTCTGAGTATTTCTGTATGTATCTTCTTATGTAATATGTACAACAACGCTACGAAATAAGCAACGAAATAAGCATTATTATTTACCTCTTGCCAGTGAAGAAACTGAAGCTCGGGGAGATGAAGTCAGCAGCCCAAGATGACACAGTTAGTAAGATACTGTTAAGTTCCATAAAGCTGCATCTTCATTCACGAAATGATGACGCTAATAATGGCATAAAAGAAAAAAAGCAAAAGCACAGGACCCAGTTGAACTCCTCCAAAGCTCAGGCCAAGTCCAAAGCAAACATGACGAAGTGTGTAGAAGGAGCTATAACAGTACCAGCTTCTCTCCACTGAGTGCTGGAGTTCAACACACAGCTCTTAAGGGTACTAGCGACTCTTGGACTGGCAATGCTAGCCTAACAGAAGGTTCTCGTGTTTGTATTTCTTTACCAAAGAATTTAATTTCAGCCACAGAGCAGAGCCTTGAAGAAATAAAATACAAAGCCAAGAATATTTGCAAAGAATGTTTAAACAGCGCTGTTTTGAAATGTCAAATTGTATGTATGCGCGGGTGTGATATCTTCAGCTAGCAGACTTTTTCTTCTCATCTAAAATCACGTCATTATCAGACTGCTTCTTTCCTAGAAATTGCCCTCTACTGAGAAAATGTAAACTTACAAATCAGCTTCAGGAGGATGTGTTAAAGGTTCAGACCACAGCATTCCAGTACAATCCCTCCTTCATGACCCAAACAGAGGTTCCAATGCCCAGGTGTCTCAAAAGTGGACATGTCTGACGTCTTAGCTACACTTTGAGGAAGAGAGAGAAACTCCTTAGGATCCAGCTTTTCAAAAAGGAATCACCTGTAAAAAATAAGTGTATATCTTAACTTGTAGTTTCAAAGTAGGTTGATGCGGCCTATTTGTACTGAAGACTCTCTAGCATGTGTATGAATCCACAAATGTCTTCTGGTTATGGTATTGTTCCCCACTCATCACATGAAGTGTTTAGCAGCTGAAAACTCCAGATATGCCTAGGTTCATCTGGCTAAAGAACTCTGATCTTGCAGCATGAAAATGAGAATCACACTCCAGAGCCAACCAACAATAAACTCTCATAAAAAAATATCTCACAGCATAGAAATCATGCCCAAGGTTTAAGAGATGATCAGTTAAGGAGCTACTAGTCCCTAATCTGAGGTCCATATTTGTTCATCAAGGTTCACCGCTATTTATTTCCAACCTGGATTTATGGAAAATAAACCAATATAACACAAAATGAAATAAAATAAGATGTTCCTGAATGCCTCATAATACCCAAGGAGACACAATACTTCCATGTTAAATTAAAGAGGTTTTTCCAAGGTCAATGTGAGCTTTGCTGTATAGATTGTGTTTATATATAAGATGCAAGCACTTTTTAAACTGTCTGAAAATACTGGTAATCTGAAAACTATGACTTGCTTAAAATCATACACTCTGTGATGTCTTTTCAATCGTCCCTGTGATCTTCTAATATGGGGAAGTGGTTTTTACCAAGCTAACCACCAGCCTTGAAATACCTAATGATGCCCTGAGACTGGAGGGAATCATTCCAAATTGCTCTAAATTGAACTTCCCATGGTAAGAACAAAGGGTGACACTTAACTCAAGGCCAACAGCCATGGACCTTGGGGGGTCCAATTTTCCACTCAGGATTCCAGTCTTGGGAACTTCAGGATTTTAAAGTATAGTACCTCAATCTGGCATGCAGAATGAACTTGCCCGTTTACCCACAGAAAGAGCCTGTGTGGTGCTTTTGTGATTTTCCTGAGATTTCCCTTCTTTGCTAGAAGCTGGAGACCTCCTGGCTAGAGATGGAGCTAACTGGGCAATTTGCCAAGTCACTGTCCCCTGTGTCATCATTTACCCAGACTTGCCCTAAATTTCTAAATGTTCTCCTTAAAGATAAGCTACCTTGTTCTCAAAATGCATGTCAGCACTCTATGCCAGACCTATCACAGCAAATCATGAATGATAGAGCATATTGATTCCTCTCCGGGAAGAATCACATTTTATTAGGATATTTTTGTGTTGCAAGAAATAGAAATCCATTTGAGCTAGGTTAAGCAAAGAAAATGTGTATTATAAGAATTCTGGAGTAACAAGGAATTCAAGATTTGTTAAACACATTTCTTCAGAAAGAGCAAGAAGCAAGAAATAGAATATTGCTGGGAACCCTGAAAGTCGGCTTTCCATACCTCAGCATCTGCTCCATTCTTGTTTTCCAGGCTTCACGGTGGAAAATGGCCATCACCAGTACTTCCCTTATTGATATGCTCTCCATTCAGGACAGCATCCGCACCAACCTGTGCGCTCTTGCCCCTAATTCCACTTTCCCAGGAAACGGATTGGCTGAGCTCGGATAAGGTGCGCACCACTCAGCCAATCACTTGTGCTTAGAGGAGGGGTCATTTGTTCAAACATGGCTCCTCACACTGGAACAATGGGATGGAGAGACAGACTTAGAAAATAATAGTACAGGATGCCCAGTTAAATTTGAGATCGCATTAATAACAAAATATTTTATACTATACACAGGACACTAGTATACTGTGAGATATTAAAAAATATCCCATAGAAAAATTTTCCATGATTAAAAAGGTTTACAAAACATTGGGTAATATCTATCAATTCACTGAATGTTAGAATTAGTCCCTGCTTGAGCCAGGCAGAAAATCCAAAAAGAGGATTTCTTAGAACTTTTAATACACCAAGGCACTTCAATACTCCAAGAGGGAGAATGAAGTGACAGTGTTTCTGCCAAGCTCATTTGACCTTGAAAAATCACCAAGCACCTGGTGTTGCTCAGAACCTTGTCTGAGAAATGCTGACTTAAGGCAAATATATCAAGAAAGATGAATTATTCCAATTAGCAACCACCTAGGATGTCTTGATGTTAAGTGCATAAGAGCTCCCAACAATTCTGGAGGTAGCCCAGTGGAAATGTGCAGCATGGATAAAACACACACTAAGGCCTCGAACCTGCATCCTTGAGTACCAGCCCTGATCACTGCTCCTTTGTATACAGATTATTATCATAATGGACTTAAACTTTACTCTAAATTTTACAGAAGTTGTTTTTTTAATTGAGGCCAGTTCGGCCCACTTTTCATAGGGTTTCTGGGCCATTTCTGATACCTGTATCTCCCATCAGAATCACTACTCTGTTTGCATACTACATTACGATCAGGGAAGTTCTGATTGTGGCCGGTGACACTGTCTATAAGAAATGGCAACAAAATCATGGAAGCAGATGAGTAGCCAAAGGTGTTTTTTTCCCATCATAAAACTCACCCTCTGAAGTGAAACTACGGTGTCTTCTTCAGGACCTTTTGACTTTACCCCGGATGTGCCTCCCCTAGTGTTTCTTCTTTGGGCACCTTGACTTTTTCCCTGCCCACTCTTACTCAGAACGTTTTTCTGTCTCTTTAGTCCACTAATGTACCGGCCCATGATGGTTCTTTCTGAGGGTTCTGAAATGCCTCCAAAGACAGAAAAAATCACATATGTAATCCAGTTTGAAATACCTCTATCACGTGTACCCTCTGGAACTTGGAGGTACCAGTTTTCAAAATGTATGTGTGTCAGGAGGCAAGTATGAAAAAAAGATCAAAGCGTGGAATTTGCTCTATTGTAAGACCTCTAATGACTCATTATTACCGATTTAAACAGGGTTAGTTGGAAATGTGAAAGCTGACTGGATATCTGATGATATTAAAACTTTTTAATATTTGATGACATTTGAATGTGTCTGTGGTTTTGTGGTTATGTTAAAAATAAACAGGGGAAAGAGAGAAGGGGTGGGGAAGGAGAGTTCCCTAACTGCCAAGAAATGATACATTGTCTGGAATTTGCTTCAAAATAATGCAGGTGACAGGGAGTGGGGGTCGGTGTGGACGGGGTGGGACTGGCTGGGGGTTAGTGGTTGTTCTAGTTGAGCGATGGGTACATGGCTGGGCGTGGCTGTTCGTTAGATAGTCTGTTTATTTTTGTGTACATTCAGAATGCTCCATAGTAAAATGTCTTAAACAAATAAATACATGTGGTTTGCTGCTCAGGAGAACTTGGGGGTAGAGAGTGGAAGTTACGGGGTGAATCCCACCCACAGGTCCTGGAATGGGGTCTGAGCTGTGAAGTTGAAAGAAAGCGTGAGAGGTTATCTCCTTGTCCGTTGTTCCAGGCTTCATCCTACAGAGCATTTCCCCGGCTGAGGAACCCACACTAAAGAGGTATTTCTGTTCTGGTGAGATCCTCTTTGCTGGGGCTCCAGACCAGCTGGGCACCGATGTGCACTCCCCGGGTGAGGGAGTATGCCCCGGGGCTGGGTTTTCGATTGCGCAACGGCTCGAGGAGTGGCCCTCAAGTACTGGGTCTTTCATTTGCTGTCTGCGGGAACCTTTGTTTCTCTCCACGGGGCTTGCAGAATGCTGGTTGCTGCTTCGAGACCGCTTTCTGCCTCACTCACGGGAGCGCCTCGGGGTCGCTGTTTTCTCTGCTGATCTCCGGTCTCTCGTGCTGCAGCGACAGGGGGACTCTTCACACCCTGGCAGGAACGGGGCCTTTCTGAGAAGAGCCCAAGCACGGGGCAGAGCCGTCCCTCAGACATCATAAACACAGTAATGACAGTTCCGTCGGGACAGTTTCAAACATCCCATGGCACCTGCAGCCAACAGCGCCGAGGTCCACCATATGCTCCACGAAAACACACCTTTAAGGGAATTCTCGTCGGTGATCAGTTCTTATTCATGATCTGCTTGCAGCTTAAGTGTTTGGGAGACAGGTTATCGCTTTCCTGGAAAGCGGATCCGTCCCGTTCTTGGTTTCAAACCACAGGAATCAGTTCTGGCTGAGCTAAGCAAGGTAAGAATTTACTGATGAATTAGGGATGTCTTGGTAGCTTGGATTCTGTAGGAAAGCTGGAGAACCAGGTTGACAAAATAGGCAGGAACAGAGAACGGAAATTGCCAGGGCCACAGCTAAAACCCACAGCCGCCGTCCCTAAAAACCAAGAACCACCACTATTGGCACAGACCTGGCCTTGATTGCTGTCCTTGTCCCTCTTCTTTGCATCATTAGCCCCCCCCCCCCCCCCCCCCCCCGAACCAAGTCCAAGCCTGGGGCATCTGATCAGCTGGGCCGAGGATCTGTCCACACCCTGCCTCCAGGGAAGAATGGGAAAGGAACATCAGGGTTTCTCTAGCTCCCCACTGGCTTCCTTGGGAGAGAGGGTCATCGCTGTGAAGTATCACATGATCCCCTCCAGTCCTGAAAACCTGAACTCATGTGCCGTTCAGATGCAGAAGACTTGAACCCCAGACTGATGCTGAGGGAGTTACTTTTTAGAGGCTCTGCCGCAGAACAGCTACTGAGTGGAAGTGAGGCCTCCTTGTTAGGGCAAGTTGGGGGGATGGAATGAGAAAACGATGAACTGCTAGGCTTCAGAGATTCAGAGGGGCTGCCTGTCTACAGCTAGGCCTTCCTCTGCCTCACCTACGGGCTTCTAGTATTGGCGCTCGGTGCTTATTACACTCATTTTTAATTGAACATACTCATTGAAGAGAAAGCGGTGAATGAGGACAGCAAGGGGACCCATGGTGACTGTCTGCTCTTATTATCCCCTTTCCAAAATAAATATGGAGTCAGAGGTCTTTGCTGAGCCTGGAAAACTGCCCAAGAGATTTGACCCATTGGAATCTGCCTTTCCCAGTCTGGGAAGGAGATCTCTGCCACTCCCCACTGTGGCCAGAGAGCACCAGCCCTCGTGGCTGCACACACTGGTATCCTCTGCAGTCACCTTGCTGTCATTCCTGCCCATACCACGCTCACACACAGCCTGAACACGGTTATTGTCATGAGCCTGTGCTCACTTTGCAAGGTTGTCAAGAGTGAAATCAAGTCTGAACTCGTCATTTGTAATATCACACAGTTCACAGGTGGAATAATCCATGATTGCGTCTTGGACTGGTTCAGAATTAACCCTGCAGATTTGGGATAAGGAAGCAAACCTGAACTGCCTGCTTCCGAATACTTTCTTTATTCATATCAATGATCAGTGCCTCTGTCTCTGCATTCATAACTCCACTTGACCCGCTGCCCGACATGTGTAATTTGCCATGCAGTATATTGCCTTAGTGCTGCTCAAGGCTGTGATGGGGTAATCTCACTTCCCTTAATTGAGGGCACTTGTTTTCCCTTTGCCAATGAGGAGAGCAATTGGAAATCCTGCTGAATCCACAGTTCCTTTCAGAGGCTGAGCTGGAAGTTATAGCCATTTCCTTTTTCAAAGTATGCTTTCCAGAGATAAGCCAGGTGCTTAATAGTATAAAATACCATCCAAATGGACGCAGCCTGAGCTAAAAGTAAACAAAATATCTGCTCATACCTGAAAACCAGGAAGCTATCAAAGACCACTAGGGTCCTGTCAAAAGAACTCAGGAACTCACTTGAATGGGCTCCCTCTGATCAAAGTTGATGCAGTTTAAGTATAAAGGGGAATAATAACAGCAAGAGACTGAAATTCTTTAAGTCCATAAGTTGTACTGATAGCAAAAAAAAAAAAAATCACTGTAACATCAGTCACATTTGAAGGATGCTAGGGAACATACTCATTGTTTTGAAAACTAATAAAGGAAAGAATTAAGTATTTACACTACTTTCCACATATAAATGATAAACAGTAGAGGAGGGACATTTTCTCTTTATGGAAGTGTTTCAACTAAAAAATAATTAGTAGAATAAGAATAGTTTCACTTTGCAACTTCTAATAGATAAATGAATAGAGGCAAATCATCAGGAGATGTTCACATCGCAGAAAGACAGACACCTTTTGCCTCCTGATGGAGGAACCTACTACTATCTATGAAGTAGTCTTCCAAAAGAAAGAAAGAAGAAAGTAAGAAAGAAAGAGAGAAAGAAAGAGAAAGAAAGAAAGAAAGAGAGAGAGAGAGAGAGAGAGAGAGAGAGAAAGAAAGAAAGAAAGAAAGAAAGAAAGAAAGAAAGAAAAGAAAGAAAGGAAGAAAGGAAGAAAGGAAGAAAGAAAGAAAGAAAGGAAGAAAGGAAGAAAGGAAGAAAGAAAGAAAGAAGATCAGGTCTGTTCCAATTACCAATCTGTAGGAAATATACAGGTTAAAGGAATACGTTAAATGATACCTTGAAGATGCGCTTTGGGAAACTACAAGACAAAGGAATTTCTTCAACAATAACAATATTACTTCTTCAATAATAATAAAAGCTGGAGAAAAAGGGAAATGGATGATGACCTACACATCAAAAGAGACTTGAGAAATTATAAACCATTTGCAATGCATGCATTTGATCCAGGGCCAAAAAAAACTATTAAAAATTTTTAAAAGACAATCAGAAAATTCGAACAATGGATATTTGATAATACTAAGAAATTAATTCATTTTTAGATGTGATAATGAGATTATGGTTTATTTTTGTTTTTATTTATAATTTCTTATGTCATAGAGATATATACTGAACTATTCACAGATGAAGTGAAACTAAGTCTAAGATTTGCCTTCGTATAATCTATGGGGAAGTGGAGGGAGGGTAAATATGATTGACCATATTTTGATAATTGTTAAAGCCAAGTGCTTATAGTAAATCAAGTTAGTTGAACTATTCTCTCTACTTTTACATGTTTCTAAATTATTATTTAAAAATTTTTAACTAATTAAAAATTAGTTAAAAATTAGTTTAAAAATTTTAAATAATTACAGTTGAGAGGCACCGGGGTGACTCAGTCGGTTAAGCGTCCAACTCTTGGTTTAGGCTCAGGTCATGATCTCAGGGTCCTGGGATCGAGCCCCACATCGGGCTCCACACTCAGGGCAGAGTGTGTTTGTCCCTCTCTTTCCCCCACCACTCCTCTCCCCACTCACACGGGCTCATGCTCTCTCTCTCTCCCTCTCTCTCTCTCCCTCTTAAATAAATAAATAAAATCTTTTTAAAAAATTACAATTGAGCAAAACAATTAAACATGTAAAAAAATGCTGTCAGTTAATAATAAGAAATTCATACAAAGAGAAAACCTAAAAAAACCCAAAATTAAATGTAGCCTGTAACCCCCAAATTTACACACATACAAAAAAAAATATTTTTTGTCTTCATTGGAGGGTCCTTTCCTTCTATGAACATTTCAAAGAGGCATACTTAACAAAAGAAATCTTCTAAGAATTCTAGCCAAGCAGGTAGAAAGAAAAATAGAATTAGATCATTCGGCAGCCCCTAAGGAAATTCAAGCAGAGATCATCAGTGGGTACTGTAACCATTAGAAGAAAGGTCCATGAACAGTTTGACCACAGCATTACTCCACAGATTACCTGGTGATCATGAGCAGAGAGGCTCAATGCTACAATGGTGGGTCACTGATCTATCTTGGCAGCATCAAGGTGGGACAACCAGTCATTATGTGCTCCTGATGAGATGCAGTGGGACAGATACAGCTCTGATAATGTGTTCATGCCAAAAAAAATGTTGAATTCAATCCACTTAAACCTTTAGATCTAATTTCCAATTTATTCTAATTTCCTGTGTTTTCAGGAAATACATGGGATATAGGAAGAAGTTAAGTGGCACCATGATGAAACAAATAGCCAAATCTATATGATTTCTACAGGACAAGTCAAAGGCATGGAAAGGGTTGGGGGCAGGGGGTAGGTCAAGGTGACTCTTCTTTATTAAAATATATATAAGCTGTAATAACCAAAATATGAAATCAAATAAAACCTCTCTGTTGCATGTGGGGTCTCTGGGAAGCAGGTTCTGAGACAGAATGCAGTGTGTATGCTACGTACTAAGAATGGCCTTGGACCCTCTATAATAAGGAGGGTATTCCTCCTTAGGCAGGAATGGGCAGAGGGGGGAGATGAGCTGCAATGCAGGCCCAGAGAGAGCTTCAGAGGTGACTGGAGGGGCTCTTGCATGTTGTCCTGATATAGCCAGGCAATCTGCACTCCTTCATTAATCAGTCACTGGATACAGGCAACGCCAAGAAAAGACTTAACTTTGCATGAGGTAGCTCTCCGCAGCCAAGGCAGCCCTTGAGAAATTAACATCCGGAGGATGTGTGCCCCACACGGCAAGTCTTTCACTGCAAGAGAGATGCACAGAACATCTCTTGGTCCATCTCGGCCAGTCCTCTTACTGCCAGGATTCACAGCTTCGTATGTGTTCTCCAAGTAACTCCCCCGCGGTTCCAGTGGGCTTCCTTCAGGAAACCACAGCCTGCACTGCTGTAGCTTAGTCTCAGGGCCACAACTGATACTCATCTTCACTCTCCTTTATCATCCATTTTAGATTCCATTCACCCTCAGCCTGAATATCCGGATCTCAAAGGCTTTCCTGGCGATGTGACCAGGACCCTCACCCCAATAGGGCTGAGTGGCCACACTTGCCCATTCACCATCAAAACTGGAAAACGATACCAAGAGCCACCCCGGTGGACTACCTGCGTGCCGAACACATCCAACACATTCCATGAGCCATCCCAACATTCTCTGCATGTCATGATTCCCTGGCTCATAGACTTTGATCTTGCCATTGACTGCAATTGCAATAATTGTATCCACAAAACCTTAGTTTTTGGAGGCCATCAACCTAGATGTCCTCATCCTGCTCGTCAGGGCTTCATTCTTTCCCAACCAGGGCCCTGACCTTGATATGCCAGTCCTGCCTTGGTCAAGAGATTTCCTCTTTGGAGCTCAGTTACTCCGATGCTTCCCTCTTGGGCCTGGCCCTCAGCTCTCTCTGTCCTCCAAGCCCTGGGAGTTGAGAGTTCTGCTGCTGGTGCAAGATAACCTTTATACTCCTGCCCCAACCAGCCATCGGATATGGGCTACCCTGGGAAGGGGCGTGCCTTTGGTGAGGCAACCCCAGGGGCTGACAGGGAAGGTGATCTGCCAACAGCACGCCCAGCAGGCAGGGCCACAGTCACTGGAAGAGGACCCCCGGGTGCATCTCATGGTCCTCCACACTCCCTTTCTCCTCAACCCAGTTTGATTTCCCCCCAGTTGTAAGTATCAGCAAAGAATATATCAAGGCTTTATTGTTTATATTTTAAATATTCATTCCTTCAGGCACATAAACTCATTTTACAAACATGCCTAGAAGTCTCATCAGAAACATGTCACTTTTCAGCAATTTACTTTCCATTACTAGTTTAAAAAGTTAAAACCATTTTAAAGGGACTTGGACATAATATATGTAATATAATAGACATGAACTATGATTGCTAGAATGCTGGGCACACTGAGCACTCAGCTAATGTGTGAGGACACACTCACTCATTTGCTGTTTTTGTTAGCTTTTCTGGGATCTCACCTCATTTCAGAATCCCAACACTCTGCCATTTAAAAATCATCCAGAGTGGCTGTTTCAGAGAACACAGCAACATCCTCTATCTTGACAGCTTCAGAGAGAGCTAACACTGTGCTTATAATTCAACAGATGTGCAAAGTGTACTTTGCGATAGAGACTTTTAAGATCCCGGCAGTGAGTGACAAATGGGCCACATAATCTGTCAGAAGCCTGACCTAGGGGCTGACAGCAAAGCATTTCCCTTGAGAACATATCCTCCACTTAACCTGGAACAAGGGAGCTTCCTCAGAGCGGAGGAGGAAGAAGAGAGCTGGCAAGCCTTTCCAGACACGTCCGCAGCTTAGGTATTTCCTAAAGAGGAGAGGAGGTTGAAGTTGGGCCAACGTCCTCTTCTAATTCAACCATCTCCAGCCCTGAGGGACCCATACACTCTGCAGAGCATTACGGTGGCTGAATTCCATCCAAGTAGGGTTCTAGGTGAGCATGGTTGTTTTCAGGGAAGATAGGAGTCTACTTACTTTAGGTAGTTATTGTGAGCAAGCACTGTCTTGATGCTTCTTGGCTTCAGGACCCTCCCCTTCCCCCAATCCCTTGGCCTCCTTAGGTGACTGTCTCATGCTGATCATTTTCCTTGCTTGTACAATTGCTCACACATCTCACTGACATAGATACAGATGTCAATTATCTCGTATTCAGGCTTCTTTCTCACAAAATTCTAACCTCATTTCCCAGGGCACTTGACCCTTTCTGACTACCTCTTACATAAGGGAAAATGCTATCCCAAATGTTCTCCAACATTTGGACATTCTTGCCACCTGTTCTTCTCCTTGGGGACCTCATAAATGATTGTCAGTTTCCTTTTATCTAAAATGAGGGGATTGGATTAAAATGATCCCTGAGGTCCCTTTTAGTTCCAAAATTCTATGATGCTATGATTTTTAATCATTCTTTTGCCCTGATACTCTCATTATCGGAAGCTGTTACTTCCTTACTTCGTGGAATCCTTTATAGTTAGGGTTATAGCATACTTCTATAATTCACGCATAATATTTATAACAGGAGTCATTTTGCAGATACAATGTAAAGTGTATAAATATGTGATTAGAAGATTGTAGGGTAATAGGGTATAATCTGATGATTTTAATGTATCATACAGCATTTTACAATATTGCTACACAATATAATGTATATTTTATGAGTTCTTGACAGCATTTTAAAAATCTTCTGACACTGCTTTTCAGGTTGCTTAAGATGTTCATTAACTCTCTACCACTTCAGAATAATCTTTACTAAGTAAAACATCTGCCCTCGAATCAGACTATTTTTATCCTATTTTTATCCAAATGATGTGTCTCTGCCGCATGTTAATAGGTGCTCCATACAAAAGGATTTTATAATCAAATAAATGTTGGGAAAGGCTGGGTTAAACACAGTTAAACCAGTTTTTACTGCAGGACTTCTCAGAGCCTTTATGTACTTTGAAAGGAACCCCTTTCCAAACTTTTTTCACCCTAACAGCTATTTAACATCTCATGAAGTGCTGTTCAATGAGACATAACTTGGCAAAGGCTACCTTGTAATTACTTGATGCATACTTTGTATTCCAATCTAGAACTGGATTAAAACCTAATAAAGGAGAAAAAATAATAATATCTTTTGAGATTTTTCTGTTTGCCTTTCTTGGCCCCATCTGAAGTGGTTACATTCTCACCCTGACCATACCTCTGGATGCTTCTTCCAAGCATCTGTCCTTTTATTAAATCTGTTGGAACTAAATCTGTTGGAGAGAGGTAAGGACATCGGGAAGAAAGGAGGAGGAAGGAAATACGAGAAAATGCTTCGACAAAGTTCCTTTGTTGTTAAAAGTGTTATTGAAAACTAGCCTGGTATCATAAGCAAATACTTTTTATTTCAGGAAGCATTTATGAGTCTTTTTCCTTTCTTAGGGCTTAGCTTGTTAGGGAAAATGATGAGTAAAATGATTTGAAAGACTACTAAGCAGATTTTGAACAATTGGTGAACATTCTTTCAAAACAACCTGGAAGTCCTATACGTTGTTCCAGGACACGATTTAATTAAGTTTTCCTCTCATGTGTTGTTTTCTTCGGCATTTATGCCTTGAAGTCCTACAGTCCTATCACCAGAGAAGAGCCAACACTCGGCTCCTCTCATGCCATGCCTCTTCTGAAATTCCGGGGACGCTTCACTTACTTTGAAAAGAGGTAGAGGATAGTTCTTGAGACTCCCGACATCCACCGGCTCCGAAGCTAGACTCTTCTTCACAGTAAGTACTCATTGTTTCATTTATCCAACAAACAAGATAGAGATGTCTTAGAAGCAGTCCCTGCTCTCAAAGAACTTAGGGTCTAGCTAGAGGAGTCCAGCTGGGGATGAGAGGGTACTTAAAGAGAAGAATGGTCCATTTGATGGGTGGGAGTCACCAAGAGGGCATCTTGGAGGAGGTGGTACTTGGGCTGAGTCTTACAGGGTTTGCTTGGTAGACAAAGTAAAGCAAATGTATTCATGAGAGAGGGCATAGCCTGAGACATCTCACAGAAACACAGCGCAGCCTGCCACCATTTGAGAACAGCTAGTCATTCCTATGGCTGCAACACAGAGCAGGGCAGAGCTGGTGAGAGATGCGAGGGGAGGGCGGGAGGGGGGCATGTAATGCATCATGCAGGGATTCAACTTTATCCCACAAACACAGGGAGTCACCCTAGAGTGTAACGCAAGAGGGAGACAAAAGGAATGTTCCATGCAGAACAATTAACTATGCGGAGTACTATGTGGAGAACAGATTTGAGGGCACCGCTCTAGAGACTGGGAGAGCAAAGGGAGGGCACGAGGGTCCAGGAAAGGGACGGCACGGCCTCAGTCATGGCAGCAGCAAGGAGGCTGTAGAGGGGATAGTTAGAAGGTAGTTAGAATATCAAGGAGGAAACATACATGCACCCAGTTCTCTGTTTTGCTCTGCAGGTGGAGGGGGGCTGAAATATCCAGTTTCACTGACTGGGAAGACAGGGGCATCTTGCACCAAGATAAGGAATCCAAAGGAACAGTGAGTGGTGCAGGAGCAGGAGGGAGGAGAAGGGTAGAAGAGATTCAGTTCCGTATTTCAGTTTCTGTATTTGAGTGGGAGGGGCTTGCAAGACATCCAGGAAGAAGTGACAAGAGAGAACTGGATATGTGGAACTGAAGCCTGAGAGGCGTGTGGGCTGGACACAGTGGTCCTAGAATCGTGGTTGTGTAGCTGGCCGGCTGGGTGAGGTTGAGGGGACACTGGCTGGCATACTCCTGAGTCATTGCTCTACCACCGGCACGATTGTCTTTCATAGTGATTTACTGCCTGCTCCATTACGTACTCAACACTGGTCTTTAAATCGTCTCCCATTTGGCTTAATGAAATTCATTTTGTAAGGAAACTTTATATCATTACTATAAATTTTTAAGTACCATTTGCCATAATAGTAGTACATATAAAAATAGACAACAACTACATAATAATATAACCTCCTTCATGTGATAATATCTATAACAGTTATATAATAATACAACTTCCCTTATACGTAAAACAAAATTTGACCAAATTACAAGAAGAAATTAACAAATCCACAATCATAGTAGGAGATGTTGGCATATTTTCCTCAGTAATTGATAAATCAAATCGATTTAAAAGTAGTAAAGATATGGAAGGTGTGAATGCCAGTTACTCTTTTCAAGCAAACATAGATCATTTCTCTAAGTTTTTCCATACACTAAGCCACAAATCTAAGAATATCTCTTCTATCATCTAAGAAACTCTGTCCTAATATAATGACAGTATATTCTGACTATAGTGCTATAAGTTAGAAATAAATAACAAAAAAATAAATATCTAGACTTTTAAAAATTTTTTAATAATTCATGGGTCAAAGATGATATCATAATGGAAATGAGAACTGAGATAATAATAGTACTATGTACCAAAAGTTATGGCATAATGCTAAAACAACATTTGGAGAGAAATATATAGTATTAAATGAGTACATTGGAAAAGAAGAAAGAGTCAAGTTTACTAAGCTTAGAATCCAAATCAAGGAGTTAAGAGAAAAAAATTAAATAAGACAAAACAAAAGCCTCAACTCAGAGAAACTAGAAGAAAATAATAAACATAAGAGTAAAACAATAAAATATAAAGCAAGTGACAAAGAAATGCAAAGCTGGATCATTCGATAATGATATATGTATAATAAAATACAAATTTATTTTTTTAACATAAAAATATCCAGCTTTATTTTACATAGCTGCCTAGTCTTTGTTCTTTTTCTTTTTTTTTTAAGTAAGCTCTACATCCAACATGGGGCTTGAATTCACAACCCCAAGATCAAGAGTCACACGCTCTACTGACTGAGCCGGCCAGGTGCCCCTAAAACACATATTTCTTGTAAGATGCACAAGAAAAGAGTCCTGACACAAATAAAGGTATTAGGAATAAGCAGATATTAGGAATGTTCAAAAAGTACATCTGTATGCAGTGGTTTGGAAATAAGAACCTTAAACCAATAACACTGAAAAATTAGAAAACTGATTACTCAGAAAAAATATAACAAAAAATAAATGGACCAAAAAAAGAAAAATATCAATAAACTTAGAACAATTACATAATTTGAATTAATAGTTTAAACACACACAGCCACCTGTCCAAATACCATTTCTATATCACCAGCAATCAAAGTAATAGAGATATTACAATAGCAACCAAGCAGTCACAATATCTAGGAATAAATCTAATAAAAGATATACAAAGGAGAGTTATAAAACTTTAATAAAGGACATAAGGAAAAATTGTACAACACATACCCAGTTCACAAAAAGAAGACTCAACACATAACAATGATGATTCTCCCCAAATTATTTCATAAATTTAATGTACTATTCTTTTAATCAAAATTCTAAGAGCATTTCACATAAGTTGGTGATCTTGAAATTCAGGGAGAAGAGTAAAGACCAAAGAACAGCCAAAGTTAAATCTAAAGGTGGATTCATCCTTTAGGAAAGATTATGATAAAACTATAATATTTAAGGGGCACCTGGGTGTCTCAGTCCTTAAGCGTCTGCCCTTGGCTCAGGTCACAATCCCAGGGTCCTGGGATCGAGCCCCGCTCGGTCCTGGGATCGGGCTCCCTGCTCCGCGGGAAGTCTGCTTCTCCCTCTCCCACTCCCCCTGCTTGTGTTCCCTCTCTCGCTGTGTCTCTCTCTGTCAAATAAATAAATGAAATCTTAAAAAAAAAAAAAACACTATTATATTTAAGTCAGTACAAGGCGAATGAAAAGGAGTCTAAAAACAGACCCGAATATGAAAACAGAACTTGGTATAGGTCCAAAGTGGCAGTACAAGTCAGTGAGAAAGAGATGGATTACTCATTTAATGGTGCTGAGAAAACAGGCTATAAAACCTCATTCCTACCTACTCTCATAGATAGGCTAAAGAACTATAGGTGAAAAACAAAACTAATGCCTTTAGATACGAACATAGGTTACATTTATGACATCACGGTAGGGAAAGATTTCTTAAGTGTAAAGCCAAAGTATCTCCATAAAGGATTTCTTAAGTGTAAAGCCAAAGTGTAAAGCCAAAGTATCTCCATAAAGGAAGATACTGTCAGATCTGACTACATTAAAATTAAAATTTTATGACAAAAAAAATACCATAAACAATGTGAAAAGATAAGCCACAGAATAGAAAAAGATGTTTGTTTCCTATCTGTAACTGACAGATTATTAATTCCCAGCTTATGTTTAGAACTTCTAAAAATTGCTAAGAAAAACATAAACAATCCAATAAAAACATAAAGTCACAGGAGATAAGAAATACACAAAAGAGAATGTCCAAATGCCCAATAAACAAGAAAATATGCTTAATCTCACCTAAAATAAGGAACACGCAAATTTAAACATGATAATAAAAAATACCATTTGATCCATTAGACTGGCAAAAATGAATAAATCTCAGCACAGATGTGGGAAGATAAAGAAATTTTCCTGTGTTGCTTTTGGGAGTATAAATTGGCACAAATATTTTATGAACAATTTGGCAATATTCAGTAAAACTGAAGAGAGAATTACTCTATGACCAGCAGTCCACTTTTCAGGAATCTCAGAGAAAGTACGGGCTCACGCTGAGAGGAAGATGCCTCGGACATTGCATTGTCATAAGAACAGAAACAAAAAATGGAAACAATTGATGGAGAAATGGATAAGTAAACTGGTTTATGCAAATACTTGCACACAATAGAGCTGCTAAAATAAATTATTTACATCTACACATTTCAACATGGATAAATCGCAAGTATATAATTTTGAGTTTAAAAACAAAGCAATTTGCGGAAGAATGTGTTCAATATGATGCCATTCATTAAAATTTAAAAGCCCACAGGACAATATATTATTTTTTGATGCATACAAATGTAGAAAGTACACCAGGTAGGGTAATAATGCTGGCTATAGCGGATGCTGCTGGGGCCCCCTCCTACTCCCTCTGCACTCACTGTTCTGAAACTTCCAGCACCTTCTTGTGGTCTACGCCCTCCTGAAGGATGGACGGATGAGAATGCTCAGCCCCACCCATGGAGCAGGCCTGAGTGCCAAGGACTTTACAACCAAAACACAAGAAGGTTGGCAGGTAAATACTCTAACCTCCTCAGCCCTCAGGGGAGCAGCTCTGGAGGCTCGTCTACACCGTCCCCTAAAGTCCCTTGTGGGATTGAGCCCAGTTGCCCACCGGAATAACCCACTCATTGTCACACTCTCCACTGGCTTCCTTCCCTTCCTGGTATCACTTTCCCTACTTCCCTACAGCTGCTTCCTGGGATCAATTCTCAAACTACCCCCCAGTATCAGGATAGGAGCTACCTCTGTGAAAGGGAAAGGGGGGAAGGGGAAGGTGGGCACATTTTCACTGTATCCATCAGGTTTTACTTATCAAAAAAGAAATATGAAGCAAATATTAACAAAATGTTAGGGTGGTGGATTTATGGGTGTTATTTTATTTTGTATATTTTCTGGGCTTCCAGCAGTTCATAATTAAGAATAAAAAGATGTGTCATAAAGTAAATACTTGATAAATCCATGATAAACAGAACACTAGTTCTGCATTTAATTAGATCCTGCCAGGGCCACCTCTAAGAGCATTTGAGACTCCAAGCAACTATTTTTTGCATTTTGATTTTAAAATGTATTATAGGGACGCCTGGGTGGCTCAGTCAGTTAAGTGTCTGCCTTCTGCTTGGGTCATGATCCCTGGGTCCTGGGATTGAGCCCCACATTGGACTCCTTGTTCAGTGGGGAGCCTGCTTCTCCCTCTGCCTGCCACTCCCCCTGCTCAGGCTCTCTTGCTCGCTCTCTCAAATAAATAAATAATCTTTAAAAAATGTATTATAAAATTCATGGGCCCATATGAAGCAAAGTGATATTTATCAATGAAGATTTAGAATGGTACAGAAGAGCTATTTATATATTTGTGACTGTCCAATCAGGGAATGGGAAGATTCACCATGGTGTTCAGGCACCGTCTCTTCCTGTTCAGATCCAGGGACTATTTCTGCATGCTTTTATTGTCAACTGCACCATTCCTAGATAATTTTGTATATCCCATGCATTAAGAAAGGGAACAACAGTGTTATTACTCACAACTCATGGCTCTTCAGACCTGGCTATGGTTCAGAGTGTCCGAATACCATTTATTTAACTGCATCACTCATGACATTGCCTCACCAACCACAGAACCCACGAACACAGATTTCCAATGACTGTCTCCAAGGTTGTTTACTGTGCTTCACTGACAATGACCATAAATGCAAGTCTCATCCAGATTATTCAGGAAAATGAGAATGGTCATTCATTTTCTGGTTGTATTCTATTTACTACCTTTACTAGGAATTTTATTGCATAGAGGTAGAATATGACATCTTCCACCTTGAACTCTTTAGGCCAAATGACTGCATTCTTAGAATGTAATCTCTTTCAATGTTAACAGAATTTCTACTTTCTACACAGGGCTACCAGCAAGAAGAGTAAGTAAAGTGTGTGTGCATGGGATATGAAGAGCTGGCCCATTAGTTCAGCCATGTCTGTCCCCCAGCAAGCATGGCTCAAGATAGACCAGGGAGAACACGGGATTGCCATATTCATCCAAGGCAAGAGACAACATCAAATGGAAGGTCCCACTGATATTAGGAAGCCATAGTTTCAAAAACCCTTGGAAATAAACTCAGCCACCCTGAGGACTACCTGAGGATCCATGGGTACGGAGCTCGTGGAGAGCATGGGGTGACCACACTGGGAGCCAGCAATGGGGGTCACATAGGGTAAAGGATGCCTACCACCTCCACTGCTCCCTTCAAGTACCATAAGCCAGAGGTAGCACCATGGTTGAAGCCAACACACACCACTCAAGTCCAGACGGTCAACAGCTGACCACCAGCAATCCAGAGCCCAAAATTCATCCTCGCTCAGTATGAGAGTCACCCCATATCAGCTTTCAGCACTATCTAGCAGCCCCTTCTCACACGACCGAGTGAAAGAAATGCTGCATTGACCAGGGGGAGCAACCTGCTTGTCAGGACCCTTCTGGAACCAGAGCGCAGCCACAGGACCCACAGGCATAAGGTCTGGGGTTCCTCAGGGCAGCCCCCCAGAAGGGGTGGAGGGTCAGAGAGAAATGGGGCCACACACAAGTCCTGATCCTGGTTCACAGCCATCCTGCCAGGAAGCACTGCTGGCCCACTGACCTCAGGTGGGACTCGGACACTTTTAAGGAAGGCACTCCAAACACAAGGCACTTAAGTGTGGGGCCGGGGCAGGGGTCACTCATCCCCGTCTCAGAGTAGAACAGTCCCTTGTCTGACAGATCTGTTCTTGTGCATCCATTTCATATTCACCCTTGATTAGGAATTCATTGAAGAGGAGGATGACATCCCAACCTTCTGCGTCCATTGCCGACTCCAGGTTCATGCTAGATTCTTGCCCAATGCTCTGTGGGTAACTGCAGGCCCAAGGACTGGCCAAATTCTTTCCCTGGAAGCAGAGTCAGAGAAATGCTGGCCTGGGGGTGACACTTGTGGAAATGCCACACAAGAAACTGAAGTCGATCGTTAAAACGTCCTCTTCGCGTAAACCCTCTAGTCCAGCATGCAATCATCAAACAGCCTCTGGAGTAACAACCAGGACTCCTGCTCTCCTCTCCATTGCTTCTACACTAACATTCTGAAAGATCTTTTTAGCAACACCAAAGAATAGGGGTGTCATCTCGTACTCTGGGATCTTTTCAATATTTTGAAAAGTTATTTTCTGTATCTTCGTACAGATAATATATCTCATAATCCTTTTGCAGTGCATGTATGTTGGTGTGTCTATGTATGTTATATGTATGTGTATTTTGTACGTTTGTGTATAAGTGTGTGTGTGTGTGTGTGCATTTCTTCCACTAACCCCAGTGGGGGGAAAAACGGAAACAATTAATTCCTCTACCCAGGCTGCTAATTCTCTTTCTCTCTCCTACTCTCAGTCTTCTGGCCAATTTAGCCTTTCCCTCCCATTTTGCCTTTTCTCAGTGAAACTGCTAGGTTTCCACTGTTGAGTGTCATTTCATTACATTTTAAAGCAGCCATCCTGCATCTCCAAATAAACTCTTGTCTGGCGAGAAGTGTAAATGGCTTATCAGTGCATAACGTACTTCGTAAAAAAAAAAAAAAAAAACCCTCACTGTAATGTATATTTTCTGATTGTTGTGCTCGGGGACATCAATTAATGTCAGAAGGCTGACAATCCCCTGAACACATCCCTTTGACTACAGATGCTCCTGTGACGTTTCCTGACATCTGGGCAGTGTCGTCTACACACGGCTCACTCCTCTCGCCCTTGATTTCCATGACATTCTTAGACGTGTTTCCTCATTCCCTTCTCCTTCTGGGGACAAAGAGTGTAACAGGAGTGTGTTCTCAATGGACTCCAAACACCAGGGTATGTCTTCCTCTTTTTCTTGCTCTTTCTTTCTCCCTGTCCCAGAAGAAACTTATTCAAAATTGAAAGACAGTAAAACAACACTATTTTACCCCTTTCTCCTACATTTTTACAGTTATACAATGGTTAGGTTTTTAAAAGAAAGCTTCTAAAAGTTATGACTTCAGAATTAGAGGCCAAGATGTTCATCAGTGATCTTTTTTTAAATCAAGACTATATGGAAAAGGACTTCCACTTGCTATGGAAATGCACAGAGTACCCTCCAAGAATGGAAATTGAGACTAGGCAGACCCACCTTGAGTTAGTTAGATGGACCAGAGTGGACCCATAGGGAAATAAGGCTAACTCACTTTCTTGTATTGCATAGACAGAAATTGCACCGAGTCAACACTGAGCAAAGAGTTCAGAGGTGACTTACGGAGCCAGGGTATAACTGGGCTCCCCTATGGGACCACAGATGGCAGCCCTCCTTCTAATACTGGGCCCAGGTATTCCGAAGCCCTGGGGGGAGTCCCCTGCGTGTGTATGTGGGCACTCTGCCCTCACGCGGGCCTGGGTCCTCTCTTTTTCTTTCTATTTGGAATGTCAGTGCTAAGTTCAATTACAAAAGCATAACTGATGCCCGCTGGGAAAATCCAACAGATCCTTTCAGAACATAGACTTGTTTCCTCACAGCACGGTCCTGTGCATCTTAAGATGCACAGAAAACACAAACCAGTTAGAAGGAAACCAAAAGGAAATGCCACTACAAATAAACGGAGAAGATTTTCTTGCGTCCCTGCAGAGCTGGAGTGAAAAAAAAATATTGCTTGTTTTTAGGAATGTGACCTTAAGACTTCAAAGAGAAGAAAGATGCATGGGGGTCATCGGTGAAATGCCTTTTTCTTGGATTTTTTAATGTCAGTTTTGTAAATGGGTGAAGCCAAAGTGAGTTAAGAGATCAGTTAAGTTGGTTTTTCTTTTTTCCTTGCCGGGAATCAGCTTAGGTTCACCATTCTTTATCATGCTAGGGTCTTACCCTAGATAACAATATGGTTGCATTCAAAATAAACTTGAGAGAGAGGGAAGATGGGACCTAGAAGGATTATGGTATTAAAATAATTTCAAAGCCGTTTGCTTTTAAGCACAAATTCTAATTAACATTTAAAGGATACTCTGGAACAACTCTTCTAAAACCAAACCAGGAGAGACATCCAATGCCGCAAAGACATACCCGCTGGCAGTTCAAAAGGGATTAGAGGCACACCCAAGAAGCTTCTCCGTGGTGACAGATTTCTCCAGCACCTTCACCTTTCAGCCCGTTAAATCCTTGACTACGAAATGGCAGTTTTGCAAGAAACATGGTTTGAGCTCTAATAAAAGATTTCTTCCCTGCTTTCCCTAAATTAATAAACCCAAGAAGAGATCTCCGAAGTTTCGTCAGGGTAGTATTTTTACAAATATAACCCCGTCACCGGCCCCTGGGGTCCCAGGTCTACCGATGGTCAATATCATCATCGAACATGGCTCCACTTTGATATATTCCACATCACTCAGATACCTGGAGCACATCTACATAAATCGGCCAGAGAAAAAGAATTCTAATAACAGTAACAACCTCATCCTCTTCGGTGATTGAAAACTGCAACTATGTTTTCCGATCTGCTTGCAATGATGGAATGTCATCATGTGGAATGAAAAACCATGGATTATAGACCCCATGCCTATATGCTTATGAGGCCCTGTTTGCATCAAACCCAAAGATGACTTGATTTTTAAATTGGTTTCTGAACTCCTGCCTCCTAAGCTGAAAGACACAATGTATTTATTCAAGGAGAACTCCGGAGAGGTGAAGGAGGTGATCCACGGAGACTCTACCATGACTTTCCCCAACTGCCATTCATTAAACATGTTCCATCTCATGAACCATGAATCATTTCATTTTTAAGTACTCTTTTATTTCCTTTAAATTTATCTAAAACTTTATTAGATTCAGCTGGCACAGGCCTGACTGACAGCCTGCATGCATTTTAAACCTTCCCACCGGAGAAGCATAAAACATTTAAAATCTATATTTGATCTGACAACAGCAGCACAGTGTTTGAATTAGAAACAGATTAGACATAATTGAAGATAAAGAGGACGCAAGCACCACTCCCATTTTGGTGAAGTGGGCTTTAAATTATCAGATTCATCCAGAATACATTACCGAGAAACATTGAATTGTTATCTTTAGACAGCCTTTTCTAAGAGTTTACAATTTCTCAGTTCAGTGAAGCTTACCACCAGCTTGTTATCAGAACAAAAAACGAAAAATCATTCGGTTCAGAGCACAGAACTGATCTCACCTCAAAAAGTACACATTTCCTTCTGATAACAGACACTTCGTTGGACAGCCAAGGGGGCTACATCATGCCCAACCTTTTCAGCTCCTTCCACTTCCCAGGTAATTCCTGAGTAGGCTGCAAACTGGCATTGTTTACCAAGACTGGCTGCCTGCCAAGCCCCGCCTCCATCTTTAATTAAACATCCCACAAGTCACTGGTATACACACATCCACACCCATTCACTCTTGCGCACGCACGCACGCGGACACACATCTCGGCTTTGCCAGAGCCCTTCCACCTCTCTCATTAGTAATGGAGCTAAACTCATTATGCAAAGCAAACTCACCACATTTAATTAATGAAAGTTAAATAAATAGCGTGCCATATCTTAGGGGGTTTGTTTGTTTTAACAAACAAAATCAGGCTTTGGAACAAAAATCAAATGTGGACCAGAATAATTCCATTAAAAAGTGAGTAACAGAGCACAAGCCTGTCTAGGTTACTTCTCATTAAATATATTTTTACTCATTTTCAATGGAAGACATAAATACTCTCATAAAGCATCAAATCTCAAGTTTTCTAAAGACAAAAATCAGAATAGAGGAAAGGAGAGGAGCAGAGATATTGAATTACTTTGTAAAAATTTGGGGTCCAGCTAGATCATGGAAGTCTCAGAACCGTTTTAGTTAAGCTGAATCTTGAACTTTAGCTTTTAATTCAAAAGTTTCCACTGCGGAAAAGCAATAATTTTTATAAGCAATCAGAAATATTCCCATTCTCTCTCTCCTCAGTCTTATTTATTTTCATTCTGCCAAGTTTTAAAGAGGAGCTAGGGACTTTGGGAAATCTGCTTTGAGACAGGCATCAGATCTGACACACAGTAGATATTTAATAAGTAATAGTAGAATTAAATGATTAATGATTATCTGGCTTTGATTTTGCCACCTCCTATCTGTACTTCAATGCGCTTCCCTCGGCTCTTTCCCTGAAGCATGTTCTTTTGTCTTCCGTGTTACTTTGCTCCTTGGGAGCATTTTTTAATTGAAAAAAACCTGAAATGCTTTGTGATTTCCAGGTAATTTAAATTAGACCATCGAGGGAGAGTCTTGAAGACATACGAGTTAAGACTGTGTGCAGGAGGTAGGTATGTGCACATGTGCGCCAGTGTGTGTGTGTGTGTGTGTGTGTGTGTGTGTGTGTGTGTGATCAGGAAAGTCAATCACGAGTGTCAGAAAGTAACTTTTACATAATCCCTAGGAGGCAGCCTTCTAGATTAAGAAAGGACACAGTTTCAAAAAAGAAAGGACACAGTTTTGGGAGTCAGACAGATCTGCATTTAAATACTAATGCTCAGTGACTGACCACAGTCAAACTACTGGACCCTGTTTCCTTCTCCTCACGTGAGGAAAATCCCTCCCTCCAGGACTGCCATGAGGTTTAAATGAGGTTCACATCTGTTAGAAAGCTTCATACTGGGCAAAACCTAATTTAGAACCTAACACCGTATGTCCTGCTCATACAATGGGAAAAATTGGGGTTGTGTTCCTCAAATGCACTTTCAATAATAAAAACATCCAAGCGACAATGAACCAAAAATAAAACACACACATTTTTACGATAAATGTTTATGTAACAGAAATGATTTTACAAACATATATTTCAAATGTAAAACCAAACTCAGATACAAAATTTCTATTACAGCTTCTTCTTTTCTGAGAGTTTGCCAGACCAGTGGAACCAGGGAGGGAGGCACTTTGTACAATGCCGTGAGTTTGAAAAGTAGGCACCTTCTTCCAGCCCTGGTAAATGTTGTGGCGATGATAGGATTATTGATGAAATTCTTGTCTGAATTTTTTTTTAACCTATCCTGTATGCAGCACGGATAGAAGTCTGCCAAACTGTGGTAAATGCTGGGAGAACGAGTGTCCTTGGCAAATTCTTATTCTTCAAGGATCTCTCACTTGTCTACTTCAGTGAGTTCTCTTTACCATGCTGCTGATTCCAACCATTTTCCTTCTCCGGAATGCTGATGACAGGAAGGTCTTCTCCTGGAGGAACCAAAATATCCTTTGTTCTCCCTGACAACATTCTTTTGATGTCTCTGTGAATCTATTCTTCAGCCTAGAAAATAACAATAATAATAATAATGCTTTTGCCAAATCTGGTACTTAGTTCTTCAGACATACAAATTTGCTGCATCCAATCATGCATCCAAGCAAGCAAAAGCTTTCCACCTCACAAGCCATCTCATCACGTTTTCTTATCGCTGCTGATTGCATCTACCTAAGCACTCTTCACTTCTTTCAAATGTTTGCCTTGCCCTTCAGAATTGCACTCCCAGGCAAATGTAACAATTTGAAATTGCAGGCTAGCTCACCTGCTTTCAGAGCCAACTCCTGTTGACGAAAATACACTTTATTCCTATAGGGATGAATTTTTCTTAACGTTTTTATATTGTCTCTTGTGTATCATATGTCCTCTTCTTAAATATATCAAAGAGAAAAAAATCATTTCAAATTCTGAAGCAACTTTGCCAGGGGGTAGGTGACACAGACGCATGCTGAGGACAGCGAGCAGAGTCACTTCTGACTAGGACGCACCTTCCAAGATTTTAATGGAGTCAGAACCGCCCTGATTACGTGAGGACGAACCACAGTCACTTCCGGTGGCTATAATCTGAGTGCAACTGGCTGCCTTCATTTCTTTTAAAGTAGTGACTTGCTATTTTGTGGGTGGCGAGTAGTCTTTGCATTTGAGAGAAGAAAGTGGAATTTGTTTTTAGGGAAGACCCTCCATTTAGTCGGTTGAGACCATTTTAATGAGCCTCTTTAGTCATGCAAATACAGTGTGAGAGCATACCCAATGTCCTCTGGAAGACCCTGAGTTGGAGAAGTGACCCCAACACCAATGTTTCAGGCTGAGAGTCTGAAGGTCCTTCTTCAACATGTCAGTTGGGCTTCTCAGCAGCCCTGTCCTCTGTGGAGTGTCAGCAGGGCCATCCCCTCAGATGCAGATGGAGACCACCTGGAGCCTGGGAGATGCTTGTGTCTTTGTGACCAAGCATTTTCTTCTGGGAAGCTGGGACCTGAAGTTGAACTATCAGGGATCTGCAGGTCAGGACCCCTCTTCTGGGGATGCAGAGAGGACCCAGGGTTATGGCCTTGGTACCAGCCCAACCTGGACTGGATGGGAGGTGTGCCTGGTGTGGCGTTCCCCACAGCCCAACATGTGAGACTTGGGGAAATGTACACTGCCCTCGCTCATCTGGGCCTTGGGACATTCCTTGTGAAGGAAATGGATCCACCTCCACTGTCAGTCACCTAGGAGCTGGGAGTGAGCCGTTGAGGACTTGAGGAGGTCAGGACAGGTTCTCTTTGAAACTCGGAGTCGATCGGACTCTAGTTCTGAAGGCCTAGAATTCCCAGCGCTAAGGCTTGAGCTGGCCCCACGCCATTGGGAAGCCTGTGGGCATTAAGAAGGAAGATTTTGGCTTGTGGACTTTGAGGGGCCCCTTCTGATAGCAGTTGTAAACCACTGTGTGTTGTTTATCAGCCACAAGCCTGGCCTGAGTTACTCAGAGAAGTAGGGAGAGCAGCAGGCACCCCCCCCCGCCCCCCCCCGCCCCAAGGCTGGAGAAAACACACGCTGGAGGTGGGCTGGAAAACGGCCGGCACGCCCATCAAAGCGGCTAGATCATGAGAGCCACCGGTAAGGGCAGAGCCCAGCATCCAGATTAGAAGCCTGAGTGGAAAGAAACACTAGAGGGACTTGTTCTCAGGGGCACTACTACCTGGTTATCAGAAGCCCAGATTCCTGGGCATTTCACAGTGATAACTGAGGAGATACTTGAGGGCCCTTCCCTCGGCCAACGGGAGCTCATGTTGTAATAATCTGGGTATAAAAAGGATAGGCCATTTCAGTTTCTCAAAATGCTTAAGCAGTAGACATCTAGGTTGAGTTCTGATTATTACCATGGATCTTATTAAAATCAGGAGATCACCTATAAAAGGCACACAAGAAATATGCCCTTTTGGGTGAAACCTTTCTCTTGCACTGGGTGTTATACGCAACTGATGAATCACTAAATTACCGCTGAAGCTAATAATACAGTGTATGTTAATTAAATTGAATTAAAATAAAAATAAATAAATAAATAAAAATTAGAAATAAAAACATAAAACCCTTCTCCAGATTCAGATAGATCTCCCAAAGGACCAAAGGAATGGAAGATAGTTATATCAAGATAAAGAATTAATAATAGCTTAGTACATGTATTAGAAAGTTTATGACTAAAAAAAATAAGTTTATGACTTACATTTTCATTGGCACTTCTAATCCCTAGAAATAAAGTGTTCTTGCCTTGAATGTAGCCACTCACAAACAAGGATGTCTGTGGGTCACAGAACCCTGTCCTCTCACAGATCTTGCTTTTCACAGAAGAAAGCCAGATTCACCAAATATCTTTTTTGTACTGACACATTTCGCCAATATAGAAGAGCTAAGTATAATATTTAGGTTTGAGAATGGAAATATAAACATAATATTAAGCTTCCCAAAGACGGGGGCATAAAAGAGACCACCTTCTGATTGCCCTCTCTTTTCCATAACTCGGCAAGTCTATCACTGATTTTAAAGCATGGTGCCCGCTTCGGATTTATAGCTAATGCAAGGTCAGGTGTGAAGGACAACAGCCAGAGACACAACTGGCTTGAAATCAAGCCTCAAATCTAGAAGCACAGGTCTATCCAGCTACCTTTATGTTTTCTTATTTTTATCAAACCCTTGTATGCTTCTCAAGGTCTAGAGTATTTACCCCTGGATAATCACAAGGTTCATTTAAGGTAAGTCACAGTTTTCAGACAGATTTATCTTTGGACCACTTTCAGATGAGCCTTATATAATCCAGGGCAAGAAAAGGTCAGGTTATTTAACAAATCTGATAAATGGACACATAGCTTGATTTAATTTTTTGTTTATTGGTTCTATAGCTCTATTGAGGTATAATTGACATACCATAAGGTATACCTCTTTGAAAGGTACAACTTAATAGATGTTAACTTCTATATATACCTATGACACCATCACCACAGTCAAGATAATGAACATGTCCAACATCCTCCCAAAATTTCCTCATGTTCCTCTGTTTGATTAAATTTTTAACCAAGAAGAATGTATCCACTAGCTCTTTACTCTACTCCCTGCCTCAGAAAGCCAAATTGCCAGGAAATCAATTTATGAGCCTTATTTGGCTTTTATTTGGACAAGTTGAATAAATACAAGCAATTTGTTGACAATGCATACTTAAATAAGGGAACAAAAATATCTGTCTTGAAATTGCATCTTAGAAGAAGACATTTCCATGGTAAACCCGATTTGTCCCAGGAAGAATTAAGCTACATGAAAGATGGAATTGAAAGGAAGCGACCATATTTTGAAAGGTCCCTGGCTGTCCTCTCTTACAGGTCTGCAATTTCTCAGAAGCTAACCTTGAGAAAAACAACAGATTCCTGACCACGAGTATTCTAGCTTCCACCCTGCCTCAGACTCAGTGATGGAAGCGAAACCCCCACCTCGGGTTTTATTTTGGGAAACCACATTTTATAACTGGCCTCTAATTAAATGTTATTTAAGAATGGTTTGATAAAAATTTTAATGGTTCCAGATAAAGTAAAGTCAATAGCCCTATTAATTCTATGATACAGTGATTTTCCCTTCTCTGGTCTTTGCCTTGGCTGGAGTCCTAGATTCCTCATTCTGCTGTTTCTTAGCTTGGGGTGCCCCTGGGTAAGACATTTCACGTCTCCAAGACTCAGCTTCCTCATCTGCAAAATGGGATTCATGGTAATTACAGGGTTTCCATGAAGATGAGATCATAGAACAGACACTGGATTCATGGTGGCTGCTGTGATTGTCCATCTGCTGTACGACCTTTTTCTAATTGTGCTGTCTGCTAGAAGTGAGAGGGGAGAGTCACAAATTCTTGTGTCGTTGCCATTCTGGAACAAGCATTTATTACCCAACAATTTTTAGTGGAGCCAGCCATTCTCTGGTGGTACCTGGCCATCTGCCTATGGCCCAGATAAACTGCTCTCCAGGAGCCTTCTGGTTTAGGGAGAGAAGCAACAGCCAATTGCAGGAAAGATGTTCCTCCACTAATGAAGCTTCCCGGGGCTAGAAGTGATCTCACCCTTCGCTGGAAGGCCTCGGGATTCCTCGTTCTCTTGTAAGGCCCCCCGGGGAAGCAGTTCTCTCAGTGTGAAGTGGTCCCGTGGGGGTCCAGCGTGTCCTCTGTAGACAGCCCTGAATCATTAAAGCCACGTAATCATTACAAAGTGTTCATCTTAGTTCTGGGAGCTTGTCCTAAGGAAATCGTCCAAAAAGGGAAACAATAAAAAACAACTGACATCAGAAAGTATACCCAATACTGATGTTAATAGTGAAGAATTCTCAACAACCTAATACAATAGCTAAATTTTGGCACATCCATGGCCTGGGATATAATGCAGGGATTTAAAGGAATAAATATAAAGGCCATGTAGACACAGAAAATGTTTCTGCCGCCATATTAAGTAAAAAAAAAAAAGTTTTGATTTTTGCACAATATAATCTAACCTCATAAAAATAAATATAATGTGAGCAAAGATGGAAAGAAATACACAAAATTGTTTTTATGTTCATAGAGTGGGTGATATTTTTCTCTTATTTTCCAAATTTTCTATAATGTTTTCTCATTATATTTTTTTAATTGTAGAAAAAGGTGGCTTCCCAGATAGCTTTGAAAGAAATGACAAAGTCCAGGGTTTTTTGTATAGGAAAGAAAGTTATGTGCAGATACTCACATGACCTGTGTGTGTGCATGTATGTTATTGTTTTGTGGACTTCTTTGCTTCATCATTTAGCTGGGGGTTGAGAGGGTGGTGGTGAATGGCCATGCCAGAGTTTGCCTAGTAACCGAGAAGAATTCCTCAAGGGAAGAATTTCAGTTGTAAGGAATTTATAGGTGTAGATGTGGCAGCTAAATGGTAGCTGGTTTGGCTCCTGGAAAAAGGGGAGCTTGGCGGATCTGACTCTAGGCAAAAACGGAGGTAGTTTTGCATGGTGTAGAGAAAATACTTTGGGGTATTAGAGATCTGTGTTCAACTTTGTGACCTTGGGATAATCAATTTAGGTTCAGTTCAAGTTACTGCACTTTTCTAAACCTCAGTTTCTTCATCTGTGAAATGGGGGTAATTATGATTATCCTCCACCAGAAAGCTCTACTGAGAATTTTAGTTCAGTTCACAGTACTAGTTGCTGAGTATAAAATAAGGAATAAGACATTAGGTTTGCTCTCAAGGAACAGACAGGGGAAGAGCATTCTAAGCAGAGCGTGTGAAGGCAGAGAGGAGTGGTATCGCCTCTAATATAGTATACTGGGTGAGTTGGTGGTGCCATAACCTAAGCTAGGGGCAGGTATGACGTACGGCACATCCCGAGTGAGAGGGCCCCAAAGGGTGTACAAATGCAGGTGGACAGCAGGGCACAGAGATCATGAGGGTTCCCTCTGCCCACCAGACTTGCCCTTGCCTAGGTTCCAGATAATGTCTGGAGAGGGGAAATTCCAGTTCGGGAAGTCTCAATCTTTAAGGTACATAAGACTGTCCCGGGGATGCTTACTAAAAGTCCGTACTTCCTGCCCCGTTACCTCTGATACAGTAAGATCCGTAAGGAGACTGGAAATCTGCATTTTAACTACTGCCCAAGGGATTCTGGTGCTGATGATCCACAAGCCTCACTTTTAGAAGCAATGATCTTGATTCTTCTCTCTCACTTTGGTCTCATTCACTATGCTTAGCTGTCCGAAAAATATTCTTATATTTTTATTATTTTTTAAAGTCTGGACATTGTCAGATGATAACACCGACATCTGAGTAGCACATAGACTACAATACTTCTGTGCCTTTGATAAGGAATTTTATGATAACACTATATGTCATAATTATATTATAGAATGTAATAGCACGTTCCAGTGAGTTACACATAATTATATTAAAAGCGGTATTTAGGGCAATTACATCGTTTGTTGAATTGTTATAATTTCATTAAGTATAGGAACCTGTAATGGATTAAATTCAGGAACGGTAAAGTTTTATAGTGGCTCCCCTTGAAAAGTATTAAAGCATATGAGGCTCGTATTGTTCTGCTGAGTCCCAATTAAGACCAAACACAATAGGAAATTAGAGGCAATTTGCTTTGCATAACCCTCTTTGGTTTTGTTCTACCCCCACCTCCATACCTACCACCTTCCCTTCTGATAGGAATCAGTCACTCACTCTGGTCTCCCTTGGCCCAACTCCCTACCTCCTACACACCCTCACCTTCTCTCTGCCTTGCTCTCCATTCACTGACAAATACATCTCAGTTTCTCAGAGCCTCAGGGGTCCAAATTTGGTTTGCCTTTTTTATAGACTCATAGCAGGTTCAACATTACAAATGATGACCCTGGGAGGGGAAAGCAATGTCCGTGCGCCCCAGCGCCAGCAGCGGATCAGCAGCACTTGGTAGCCCTTTGGATATGTAGACTCTCTGACCCTACCCACTGCAGACTTAACTGGATCAGGATCTGCCTTTAAACAAGATCCCCAGTTGATTTCTCTGCACCTGCAAGTTTGAGACACCCCACTTAAAAGTCTAGAGTAGATCAACCTGGTCCTCTCTCCTGATGGGGAAACGAAGACCCAAATTGGTGAGCCCATTCGCTGGTGGTTAGCAGAATCATGCTAGAGCAAGAATGAAGCTGTTACTATTTTACTAATAACTACAATTAAGCACCAGCTGTGTGTTTTGCATGCATTTTCTCTTTTAAGCCACTCAACAACCCTGCAATGCTATTAGTGCTCCCACTTTCCAAAGCAGAAACCAAGACTCAGAGATGGAAATTTACTCAAGGTTAGAGTTAACCAAATTTCCTAACACCAGATCTTTCCAATTTCAACATCGATGCTCTCGAAACAGTGCTTTTTATGTCTAACCCTTTAAAAACAAATGGTTGGAATGCCAAGGTGTCAGGCTCATGAAAGAATTATTTCTCCTCATTCAGGATCTGTCCTTGGCCCTCCCAGCCCAGGACCAAAGGGCTCAAAAGCTCTTCCTCCTGAGAGAAACTTCTTACCCTTTCTTACATCCACCCGGTCTCTTAGCTTTCAAACCATTTTACATTATTCCCTCCAACTTCCAAGTCTTCACTGGTGTGAAGGTTAATTTTATGTGTCAACTTGATTGGGCTAAGGGATGCCCAGATAGCTGGTGAAACATTTGTCCTGGGTGTGTCTAGAAGGATATTTCTGGAGTAGATTGTCATTTGAATACTTCAAATTACTCATTTGAACAGAGTAAAGAAAATTCACCCTCACCAGTGTGGACAGGCATCATCCAATAGTTGAGGGCCCAAATTGAACAAATGGGCAGAAGAAGAGTGAGTATTCTCTCCTGTCTTGAGGTGAGGCATCCATCTTTTGCCCACAGACATGGAGCTCCTGGTTCTCAGGCCTTCAGATTCCAGTACTTACACCAGTAGCCTTCCTGGTTTTCCAGCTTACAGACATCAGATCATGGGACTTGTTGACCACCTTGATCATGTGAGCCAATGTGTGTGTGTACATGTGTGTGTGTATTTTTATCTTATTGGTTCTGTTTCTCTGAAGAACCCTGATTAATACAATGAGGCTGAAGCATAGATGTTCCAGTTAACTCCAAATTGACTCAGTTGCAGCTCCCATTTGAATACAGAGTTCCATCTTAGAACCAATGGAAGCCCCACACATCCCTCACATCCCCACACCCACAGGAGGCAGAGGAACCCTGTAGGAAGATTGGGATCTGCTGTTAAAGATAATTGCACTCCATTTACTTTCCATGTTGCTCTGGCAATGTCTTCTCCCATTCCAGTTTCCAAGTTGGAATTCCTTGAAACAATCAGCACAGCTTCTTCTGGAATGGGCAGTCTTACTTTTCATTTTTTGTACTAGACTTCCTAATCCTTTTCATTTTCATGCTTCCCTCAGGGTTCCACACCAGCTTTGTTAAAATGCCTGATACCCAAAGGCCCATGGCTCTAATCTTCCCCTGTCCTCCCCTCCCCAGGCTTCATTACAGTTCCATTTTTGGGTGACCCAAACTGACTCATATTCCTCATGTCATGTGAACAATTGAGAACTACTAATTTCAGGGTTCTATAATTCCATGGCTTCTGCTTCTGTGAAGCTGAGGCAAACAAATTTAGCAAATAAAATGAAAACAGAAGGGAAAAAATGCAGCTCCTACAAACAATTTCCAGACTGAAGAACTGAGTTTGAATTTCTCAATAATCTATGATATTCTGGCAACTTGGCCTATCATTCTTTGTCAACTCTGAACCTCTACCTTCCTCTGGGCACTTTTCTTCAGGATCAATGTTTAATTCAATGTAATATATATGGAATAATTATTTGAGACAAATGAAGTGAGAAAAATGTGATAGTAGAGGGGCCAACAATCTGAAGTGAATGTTTCATTGTTGATTATAAATAATATTTATTATTAATTATAATTATATCTAATTATAATTAATTAATTTTAATTACATTAGAATTATTAATTTTTTAAATTAGAATTATTTTAGAAGATACTTAAATAAATACCACAATTCCTTCCTACAACTCTTAGCAAGACTTCATCTCAGTCTGAAACCCTCTTCAATTGTTCTATGCCACAGTTCAGATGAAATCTCAAAACACATTTTTAAATTATGTGTTATAATTGATCTTAAGCATAAGGAGAGATTCCCTTGCGCTCTCTCTCTCTATATATATAGAGAGAGAGAGAGGGAGAGAGAAATTACCTAATTTATACCATGTCTGCAAGATACCAAAACAGGTAAAATATGGAACAAACAGATCATTTAGTATTGTGTAGACTCAAAACAGATTACTTGGCTGAATTTGACACATCTTTTATTATCCACAGCTTATCTGGGTGGAAAAGTCATCAGTCTGGTGAAGCTCTCCAGGGTAGGGGTGAAACCACCTGACAGAATGCTCAGCCCTTCACAAGTAGAGGCAATCCCTCCTTGGGAGGCATGGCTCATCCAAGGCTATCTGCGGATTCCAATATAGATTTTCAACAACTTGAGATATACAGAAAGATGTGGTCACTGTTCAAGAGAATCTAGTTTTCACAGAGTAAACTGTGTCTGCAGCACTGACAGGTTTCTTTGAACAGCCCCAGTCCTGACACGTGGCGCAGTTTCCACTTTGACCCAAGAATCCCTGCGACCTATCGCTCCATTGTGTCTGTTTATACAGCAACACTGATCCATCTTTCTTTCTGTATGGATGAGAACTGAGAGGTCTTTGGTGTTATTACTTGTTTAAGTTGGCCCCTTCCAAAGAATACAGGCATATAATGGGACAAATATAACATAAAAAGGAATATGGCTATTATCAGAAATGGGTGCCTACTAAATTTGTCAACCAAATTCTTTTCACTTAATGTCATTAAATAAAAAAGTGGAGTTTTTAAAATGAAAATGTCTCTGATTGCTACAGATTTATCTCACTGGTTTTGTCAATATAACCAATCCAGTTCGATCATATGGGGAAAGGGAGATAATATGCAAGAAAAAAATGAGTAGGGGTTCTTTAAATCTTTTCAGTTAGATATTCGTACATTAATCTGTAAAGGACAAAAAAATAGGATTTGAAACACTTTATTTGATTCAAAAAGTTATTTCGACTTTAAATCTCCTTTGTCTTTTTTATTGACCACCTCCTTTATGCATTTTATTTCCTACCTTTGATGTGCCTCCCCCAGCCATGTATTTCAACAAGCATAGTCTGATTGCATGATTATTACACTAAAACTCCTGCAAAAACCCTTTGAGAAATTGCACTCAGATTAACTCAGATTTAGGTAAGATCACAGTGCTCAAACGTGGCCAAGTAAGAATTAGAACTTCTGTTTTCTCCTTCCAAGTTTATAGATCTTTCTACTACATCACTACTACTAAGCTTTAAAAATACTCTGCAAATACACAGAACATACTTAGGAGGCCAAGCATCTCCTTTGACTTGTGGTTTGGAGCCCAATTGGTGAAGAGTGATATTTATTACCTCTTGGAGGTAACCTCTCTTTCTTGAGTCCATATTAATCTCTTCTGGAAGCTTTAATTCAGCAGTTAAAATAGTAGAAATTGCCAGGTCTGCCTATAGCCCCCCAATGAGTACTAAATGGGCTGAACTTTCCCTTCCTTTCCCATCCTCTGCTCAACTTTTTCCTATTTCATGAATAAATTGGTCTAACTCGGTTTTACTAACATGTAATGTGAGAAAATGCCAGCAGTTAATTAGGGATGAGCCTGTGAAAACTTGGGGGAAGCTACATGTTTCAATTATATTAATGAACACGCATTTGCAATCAAATCAAATGGATAAGCATTGTGTCAAGTTTTTATAAGAAGAGAATTGCATTTCACATGCATGAAAGCAACTCTCTTGTAACTTACAAAATACGCGCCTAAAAATAAGCACACAGGAGAACCATTAAAATACTTATTATTTGAGTTAAATTAGAATTCTATGAGGATGGTTTCATCAAATGATTTGTGTTATTTTAATTTCCTTTCACAATCAACCAGATTCAAATTACTCTACCTGCCGGTTACATGGTTAAGTAAATGCTTCTTAAACACCAAACCCCATTTTTTAAATAACATCCGTCATTGATTTTTTTTTTAAAAGATTTCATATCCACTGGAAGCTAGCCCCTAAATATCCTCTGATTTTTAAAGTTGTCAACTCTTTCACATAATATTTCCTAGGGGAAAAAAAAGATCTCTCAGATGCAAGAGAGACATAGCTCAAATGTCTCAAATGTCGAGCATATCTCAAAATGATTTATGATTTAACAGTTGTCCTTGGAATTGAAAAAGATGATGCTAGACTCTGTTAAAAGTCAATACCTGTTCTTTAAAGTGGGCTAACTGCAGTGTGGAGCTCTGACACTCATAGTCTGCATGCAGTTCTAGTTCTTCAGCAGCCAGAAATTGCCCATGGAGAAGGAACTGCTTCATGAAGTCAGTTTTATCACCCATCCATAAGTAGCTATATTTCTTCAAGTCGCTTTGATCCTTGCGAGCATTAATAGTGACTAATTGCACCCAGCTCAAGATTTTCTGGTGCATTTCCTCCAGCACATCCATCTGAGCCATGTTCTTTTCTAATGGGAAAATAAATTGAAAGAAGTGAGGCCAATGATTTCATTTAAACCCAGGAGGAATTAGAGGTGGACCAGAAACTAGGTTTTTTACCTTCCAAAGCCCAATCAGTACCGCACCAAGTAAGTGTAAGAGTTTATGTTATACAAGAGTTCTCAAAATGCTAGTATGTTAAATACATTTTTTATTTATTTTTATTTTATTTTATTTTTTAAAGATTTTTATTTATTTATTTGAGAGAGAGAGAATGAGAGATAGAGAGCACGAGAGGGAAGAGGGTCAGAGGGAGAAGCAGACTCCCTGCTGAGCAGGGAGCCCGATGTGGGACCCGATCCCGGGACTCCAGGATCATGACCTGAGCCGAAGGCAGTCGCTTAACCAACTGAGCCATGCAGGCGCCCTGTTAAATACATTTTTGTAAAGAGAATCTCACTTTAAATACAATAGAGGATCTTGTTATTTAAGGGAAAATGTTGTAAATCACTTGATAAAGGAGAGAATTCTTTTGGAAAGGGAAAAATTACAGACTTAATGTATCTTTCTTGTGGAAATGGAATAATATGGGTAGACCAGAACCTATTTTGGATTTCTTAAGATAAGAAAAATATGCAACTAAGTCTCTGTATAAGTGGGAGGTAAGTTTTTTCACCATGAACATTCATAAACTACCAGAATTAGACACCAATAGAGTGGTAGATAGAAAAGGAAGGACTTGCCCCTGACAGCATCATCTCCTTACCCCCACAGGAGCTCAAGGTAGACAAGGGAGCCCCAGTTGTCACTATTTCCAAAGCCCCCTAAGATGTCCTTATTGTAAGCAACACAGACCCTCCTCCCCAGCCCTCAAGCAACCAGGAGACTGATATTTCAAGGAAGATGAGACCAAATGAGAAGTAGTTGTCCAGTGTTGACCATGGTTTCTTTGCCTTATAGTCCCTACTTACTCTCTTGGCTAAATACATATTAAACCAACCATTGTTTATGGTCAATCTGTAAGATTTGGCTTCCATTTTCATGCTTGAGTCAATCTTATGTCATCCTTACAAAGAAAGTTGAGAGAGAAAACTGAGGAGAGACTCAAGTATGTTTGGGAGAAATAAGCCAGTTATACCCTAGAGATTGACTCTTTTTGTTATTTTTATTCCAATATATCAATCATTTATCAAAACTTGCACTCTATATATATGTAAGACACTGTGCAAGACTCTTTAAAGATAAAAGATACATAAAGCAAATTAGAAAGGTTCAGATAGTGCAGTGAAATTTAAAAGACCAAGATAACCCTCAACTAGTGAGATGCGGGAAGAGAGAAAGACAGCAGAATTCAAGATGGCTTCATGGAGTAGGTGGCACTTGACAAATGAGTAGGATTTGGACATGTGAACATGAAGAAAAGAAACCTGAATGTAAAGAGTCTTGCAGGATACTTTCATATGTGTTATTTCATTAAACCCTTACTTCACCTCCAAGATAACCACTGTGACTGAGACTCACTATAGGCCCCTAATTCCTTTTTTTTTCTGGCAGCTGTGTTAGAACCCTGTTGCTCAGTCTGGTCAATGGCATGCAGACAGAAGACAGGCCTGGGAATCAAATGCCATGTAATCCTCCACACTTTCTCTTCACTTATCAGCCAGCCCAATGCAAAGAATTCCCAGAAAACTCAAAGGAGGCCTCAGAATATTGCAGCATCACAAATAAAATGTACTTTAGGAGAGGCGCCTGGGTGGCTCAGTCGTTAAGCGTCTGCCTTCGGCTCAGGTCATGATCCCAGGGTCCTGGGATCGAGCCTCACATCGGGCTCCCTGCTCTGCAGGGAAGCCTGCCTCTCCCTCTCCCACTCCCCCTGCTTGTGTTCCCTCTCTCGCTATGTCTCTCTCTGTCAAATAAATAAATAAAATCTTTAAAAATAAATAAATAAATAAATAAATAAACAAATAAAATGTACTTTAGGAAACCTGAGTCACTGCTTATACTAGAATTCCTCTCAACACACACACACACACACACACAGGTGCTTCCCCCTGACAATAACTTTAGGATTTGTAAGATCAGGAAATAAATCTTTATTGTGTTAAGCAATCAGGATTTGGGGAGTGTTTGTTATAGCAGCTAGCATTAAGTATCTTAATTGATACAGGGAGTTCCTACAACCTTCATTTTATAAGGGAGAAAAAATGAAGCTCACAGAAGGAAGAGCAGACACAAGAATGCAAGAAGCTAGAAAAGCTGAGAAAGTCCAAGTTCACAGCTCTCCATAGGACCCCACGCAGTTTTCCAGCAACCACTCTAGGATTTACCATGTTCCCAACGTGCCATGCCTGTGCTGTACCACTCTGCTTATCCTTACCTTCTAAAATTCCCTTCCCCATCTGTGTCTTTCAAATATCTACTAATATTTCAGAGTCCAGTGTACAATTCACCTCAGTGATTGAACCTCAATAACACATTCCCTATTACAATGGGATATGGTATAGATAGTGAAGGACCGGAGCCAGAAGAAGGGTTCACCTCTTACTGACATGACCCTAAGCAAATAGCCCAAACTTTCTGAGTCTTTTTCCTCTTCTCTAAAATGGATTTAACAACCTCTATTTTACGGTACCATTGTGAAGACAAGGTGAAATGATGAATGAAACAGTGCCACTGGTACACAGAAAATGTGAATACTTGCTCCATCTATTCAATAACCCTTTATGATTCTATTCATTCACATCCTTCCATGAAGACTGAACGCTAGAATAGCAGGAGCCTTATTTTATTCATTGTCATAGTCTTCATCTAATATGTAGTAAGTGTTCTAGTTTGATCGGGTAGAACTACATTTCACACACACACACAGAGGAGCTTAATTCCACAATGGTTTTTTTTCCTCTCATGTAAAAATCCAGAGATGAGAATCCAGGGCTGGTAAGGCAGTTTCACAGATGAGTCAGGATCCCACACTCCTAGCTTTATTGCCTGCCACCCTAAGGATGTGACCCTTGCTAACCTTGTCTAAGATGGCAGATGGGCTCTAGGCAACATACTTATATACTCCAAGTAACACAAAGGAGAGAACATGGCTCTCCCTTGACAGACACTCCTTGAAAGATGCACAACCAACTCTGCCTACCTATCATTGGCCAAAATTTAGTTGATGTGGCCTTACCCCATTGCATGGGAGGCTGGGAAATGTAGTATTTAGTCTGTGCCTCCATACACCCAAGTAATATTCAAAAGTTCTGTTACTGAGGAAGAAGATAGGATCTGTTATTGGTGGGACTACTGGTAGTATCTGCTATATTAAATATACAACTCTGCTTTGGAAAGTTGCTTCCAGCAATAATATGAAACATGGAGTCAAGGGGCAAAAGCCAAGAACAAGGAGAATTAGGGTACTATAACAGTAATACTTACAAAAGCTACCTTTTTTTTTTAAAGATTCATTCATTTATTATTTTAGAGAGAGAGTTGGAGGGGGATAGGAGGCAGAGGGAGAGAGAGAATTCTAAGCAGACTCCCCACCAAGCACAGAGCCCGACATGGGGCTCAATCCCACGACCCTGGGACCATGACCTGAGCTAAAATCAAGTATCTGACACTTAACCTACTGAGCCACCAAGGCGCCCCACAAAAGCTACCTCTTGCTGGGTGTTCACTCTGTGTCAGCCAGTGTGGTAAGCTCTTTATTCACGTTAGCTCATTTGCCACTATAATTTTTTAAAGCAGCATTAGAGTTCAGGTTTTAGCAAAAGATTTCTCCTAATTTGGGTTGTTAGGTGCCTTAAAACAGCAACCCTGATAACTCATGATTTTGTGGATTGGAAACATGGGCCAGGTTCAGCTGAGGCAGATGGTCTCATCTGGAGAGTTGTGGACAACTTCACTCACATGTCTGGAACCTGGGCTAACCTGGGTCTGTGGACCAGAGTGCCAACCTGTGGTCTCTCCAGAATGGCAGTGTGAGAGCCATAGGACTTATTACATGGCAGCTCAGGGCTCCCAGAGAGTGCTCCAAGAGACAGGAAGAGAAAGTTTCCACTTTCTTGAGACCTAGGCCCTGAAACTGGCACAGCAACACTCTGTCATATTCTATTGGTCAAAGCAGTCCCAAAGCCTGCCCAGATTCCTGGGGAGGGGCAAAGTTCCCACTTCTCAGTGGAAGGTATGTGAAAGAATTTGCAGCCATCTTTAATCTTCCACAGTACCTTGCCCTTGATCAGTATCCAATAAATGTTTATTGAACGGTTCACAGATTCGGTTCAATTCTAGACCCTGAAAAACAGCACAGTGGGAAGAGATATTGAGTGGAAGAGGAGTTCAAAAATGATTCCACATAGTTGGGGCACAGGATCGAATTCTACGTGAGGCAAATAAAAATGGAGTTTATTCCAAAACATGAGGGGGAGAGAGTTCACCATTTGCCCCCATTCCCTATACTTACCAATAGTTTGAATTGGGTGATTGCTTTGGGGAATTAAGTGGGAATTTCTCTGAGTTTCAAGCTGATTACTCCCTCCAGTCCTAGAGACAAGAAAACAAAGCCAGACAAGAGTGAGTTATCGCCTAACTACAAGCTTTCTTGGCAAGTCTTGGATGAAGGGGGTAAAAGGCAGTCGCTGGAAAATGCCCCAGGGAGAGCTCTCAAGAAAAGCAGTACCTGACAGGTATCTTTTCTAAAATGTTTAGCAAGCAACTCGCTTTACAAGTGAGGCAACACTGGAATCTTGATGAGTCGTTTCTTCCCTGCTAGTGACATTTTTATTGACGGCATGGTCCCAACAAGTTGGGAAAGTCATCTCATTGTCATTCAGGACAAGTGGGGCCCCAAATAAAGAGATGGTTTTACAGTTAGTCTTAATGTTTTCCATCAGATGCTGGTTCTAACTTATCTGATAGGAACACTCGAGCATCCCGGACAAGCCACATAAAACCAAGTAATTGCAGTGACGACTCCCATTCATCAAAATCAGACTGGAGTAAGTTCTGCTTGTCCTGATAATGACTTGAAAATGATAAGTTAGTGAAATAAGCACTTAGAAAGACTTCTTTTTCACCCCAACTAATTGGCCACTTCATTTGTAGAGGAGCTTTGGCTTTCTTTTTAACCAGTTTTTCATTTCAGCTATTCCAAGACTGCTTAGACGAGAAATCTTTCTAGGGTGCAGCTAGACCACACTAGCGTTAAGTTCTTTAGAAATGAGTTTCACATCCATCCCTGCCATGCCATGCAAATCCTTTAAAGGCTGTGAAAGTAAACACTAAATAGATCCGATTCTGCATGAAGAATAAAAATGGATGGGCCTAAAGGAATTCAGCCTGTGTATCTAATAAAAATCACTAGTAACCTTTCCAGAAATATGATGTATTGAATAATGCTTCTACCGTTTTCACTTGACTCCTTAAGGGAAACCTCTGTGCTACACTCACTGAAAGAAAATCAATAATAATGTTTTTTGCTTAGTGAGTATGAAAAGCCTGGAAGTTGCTGCATATGTTTACAGGGAAGATGAAGTATTATGGGCATATGTGGGAAAGACCAAGGGAAATTTAGCAAGTCAGGCGATAGCTGGGCAAATCGAACTTTTCCCATAATGGTGGTATTGTCCAAGCATGTGGCGGACGGAGATTGACTGACCTGTGATTAACCTTCTTTGGCTATGTAAACGGGATCAAACGAGTGACTTTCCTGGCCCCGAATAAGTGATTAGAAGTAATTGTCCAGCCTCCACCTATATGTAGCCAACTCCTTTGGAAAAATCTCCAACTTTGCCTCTTCTTGCTCATAGAGAGGTTCCTTAACACAAGTTCCATCTTTATGATAAGGGCAAAACTTCAGGGGACTATCACCTGAACTAGCCCTAAGCTGCTCACATTCTTGGAGGGATGGAGAACACAGACCATACATCCTTCACTCTCAAGGCAAGCAGACCACCTAATGCATCCATCTCAAGGAAAAGAGTAAGTTGCTCCATCAACATCACTCTCACCAAAGCAGGTCCCCCAGCCCTTGGATTTCTAGCCTGGTCATCCATCCTCTCAACGGTGTTCAGGTTTACAAGAGATTTTTCCACAGCATATCAAAACCTGCCAAACCCAGACAACATTGTGCGGAATAGCATGAGGGTCAAGTGAATGGATTTGGCTTTAATTTGCACGGGACAGACCCCAGCTCAGCTACTCTCTAGCTATTGCTGTAACTTGGGGCAAGCTACTACCCTTTATGTCTGGCTTCTGCATCTGTAAAATGAGGGGCATAGCGTTTGGGAGGATAATGAGAAACTGTAGCATCTGCACACGGTATCAAGAAATCATTATTATTTCAGTTGCCAGCTGATGTTCTTCACTTTGGCTGCCAGAAGGGGTGGGGCAGGGAGGTCCTGATCGCAAGACGTTCTTTCCCCTGTCTAATTCCATTCAGTGGCTAAATTCAGGCCCTGATATAAAAGCAGAACTGGTTTTGTGGACAGTAAACATGAAATTATCTTTGTTTTTGGATCACTTTTTTTTTTTTTACCCCTTGAGGTAGAAAATAATTCTTTACAAAAGAACTGAATTTTTTTTTTTAATTAAAATCTGCCCTGCTGGGCATCCATGTGCCTGTTCCTGTTCCCACACTTAGTAAGGAAAAGAACAAAACCAAAACAAAAAAAGGGGGGTGTCTCTTGAGGTCATGTCCACCACAAACCATGACTGACAAACATGTTCCACCAAACCAGTGTCTTCGACAGGCAGTGAGGTACCGTTTAACAATGCTGCTGACAGACTGGCTACACAGGTCTTAATTCATCAACATTCTTTGGTCGGAGCTTGAATTGAAAATCGATTCAAACTGATTGCTCAGGCTGGTTCGACTCTCCCAAAGCTTTTTGTTCTCACCTACATCTGTCAGAGAAAATGGTCCATATTTACCTCGTGGAGAATTTCTCTTTTAGGATGTAAGCGTGTCAAAACTTTGAGTGCGTCAGGATCTTTCAAAATCTCTAGGTATTGCACTTCCTAGGGAACCGCTGAAAGCTGCAAACACTCATAGCCTGACTGATTTTAACCCTTCACACTGAGAAGGTGATGTCTCATTATAAATCGGGAGATATTTCCACTCACTGTCTCACACTCGACGAGAAATATTTACCATCTCCATCAGCTGCTGCTAGCCTTTGAGCTGCTCTGTGAAAAGTATGAAGGTGGGGGAGGGGGGCAAAGGGAACCGAAATTCAGCTGCCAACCTCTGTAGCAGAAAAGATTTATCCCTTGGAAAATGTAGGCTATCACTGTAGAGATCCACCCCTTAATGGCTTTCAACTCTGCAGAAATTGTTGTCAGGGAGACTGAAGCGGGTGCTTGTCATGCAGAGACCATCTTGTCGGCAGGCTCACCCAGACCAGAGGACTCGCTCTAAGTTATTGGTTTCCACATCCCATTTATCCAGGCTCCATCATAACCAATATACAATCGAACATACAAAAGACCTGATCTTGCCCATTAATGATAGAGTCACAAAGTGGGCCAGATGAGCCTCACAATCAACTCTCAAAGAAAATGCAGACGTCTCTCCCCTGGAAGTGGGATTGTGGGCGCAAAACCGCGGTGAATTGTTCCATAGTCTTACACTCCCTTTCTCTACAGCCCTATAGCACTCATTATCCCTACCACACAATTTAGCACTTGATTATATACTGTCTTGTATTGTTCTCTAATTGTTTCTCCACCCAGATAAGAGGTGGAGTTTCTTGAAGACGTAATTTTTTCCCTAACATGATTTCTATAATTGTCTGTAGCTACTTCCCTTAAAGCTCTGTCTAGTAATTTTTCTTCCTTCATGGTGTGTACTTCAAATCTACCTAGAGGAGGGGAAATAAAAACCAACGCACACACACACACACACACCCCCCAAAAAAAAACACTAACAGAAAAATAGGAAGTCCCTGCACATATAATGCACAACAAAACAATGGATATGTGGAAGAAAATATCACCGAAGGTAAGAAATTCAGTAAACACGTGTTTCATTGGCCACCAACACCCCAGCCTGGCAAGAGCACGCACTTACAAAAACCTCTCCACTCTCTCCTATGTCTCCTGTCCTTATGGAGAGGACAGCTTCTAAAATAATAACAATGACAATATACCGAAACGCCGATCCAACTCGCCTCTGGGTTAAAGTTTGTGTCATACAAACCACGCCCATCATTTCTGGAATTGATTGCTTGAAATGCAACCCACAGAAGCAACTAGGACCCTGTTTCTGGAAGGAACATATTCTATCTCCCTCATTACGGCAAACAGAAAAACCATCTCAAATAGTTTTAGAAAACCAGATGGTTTTCTTTTACCCAGATACTTGGTGAAGGGCAGAATCGACCTCATTGTGAATTCCTTTTTACACAGGCAGTATGGGCCTGACTTCAGAATGCTCTGGGCCTTTCCCAGAGAACGGTTTACAGTAGCCTGGCAAGTGTGCCCTGAATGAACAGGCCAGGTTGTGCTGGGGCGGGGACACTCCCTCGCATCCCTTGGGATTTTTGCAGTCTCATTGACAAGTTTTTGTGATCCCAATGCATGATTTAAAAAGGGGGAAATGGTTTCTTCACAAAACTTTTATGTAACAACTAGAAAAGACAGAATCCAAGGCCACATGAATTCCCTGACCCTCCTTAAATTCTCTGTACTCACAAAGGATTTGTAGACAGGCAGACAGGTCCCTCAAGAATAACACCCACGTCCCCACCCTTAAGCAGAACCACACATTTATATATTGCAGAAGAGCGAGGCTTTCTGCCATTTTTAAAACACTTCAAAGGAAAGGGAATTCTACCACCTCGAATTCATGGTTTATCGACCAGCTGCGTTAGAAAACGATTCTGTGTCCTGGATGATTCGTGCGCCAGCAAGATGTGTCCAGGCTGCTCTGCCCCATAACCCCCACCCAGTCAGGCAGGACCAGGGAGTACAAAAGGAAAATGCAAGGCCCCTATTAAAAACATTATTAAGTATTTCAAGATGGCGACAGCAGAGAATTAAACCAAGAGCGGCACCCCATGTGACTGACCTCAGGGAAGACCACGGAGAGGCGTGGCAAGCCCATTTCAGTCCATCCCTGCCTCACCATCTTTTATTTCCTCATGCTGGTTTCTTTGTTTCCTTGCTTACCATCTGTCCTCCCCACTGGAATGTCAGGATCATAGAGCTTGTGTATCTTTTCCAACTCTGCATCTCCAGCATCCTTACCGGGCACCATAGTCGACATTCAGTTTGCAGGAAGAAGGCGTCAGAGAGAAGAAGGGAGAGCAAGAGGGAGGGACTAGGAGGGGAAGGGCGGGGAGGGAGGGAGGGAGAGACCGCCAACTGTAGTTAATCCCCAGCCCTCCAACAGCCAATCATCTATTTTTAGTTATCTTATTTCCCCCTGTACTTCTTGGGGCCTCAGATCTATCCTGACAGGGAGGGATCAAAGAAAAAAACCTGGAAGGAGATGACAGAATAAACGAACATTCCTGAGCACTTGCTACAAGATCCTCATCTGTGCCTGTCCTTTAATACATAGAATCTCCTTTGTTTCAGCTAGAATCTTCTGCTTGAGAGAAGCAGACAGCCAATACACGGTCCGTGGGACCCAGGCTGGACAGGGACAGCACCAGGAGCAGGAGCGCCTGCTCTCCGGTGCTCGCTCTCTCCTCTCTCTCTCTCTGTCTCTCTCTCTCCATTCATTTCCATCTCTCTCCCAGCACTTCTGCTTTGGCTGAAGCTTTGCTGTCTTCACCCCCAGCCTCTCAAATCCCCCAGAATTGCTTTCTCCTCAAAACCCCAGCCTTCACATGCTCTCTTGGGCCCTGACCCTGACTCTACCTCATGACTTTTCAGCTGAAAATCCCACCTCTAGCCACTGATCCCAGTATTCCAACTAGTTCAAATTCCCATGAGAGATACCTGAGTGGTGCAGCAGATCGCAGGCCCATGGATGGGCTGCCCTTGAACCCGATATCATTCTGGCTCCAGTCCACTTGCAGGGGTGGGATCACATCTTGTGATCTACAACTTGGCTGCCCAGGGTGAATGAACAGAGTAACTCCCCATTAAATGAGCTTAGGGGTGGCAAGAAACTTTACATGTTCATTTTACAGCACCCAGTCCTTGCAATAGCCCCGATGAGGTAGGCATTAATACCCCTATTATTACCCCTACTCTGTAGGTACGGAGCTTGAAGACTAGAGATGTTAAAAGCAGTTTGCTCAAGTTCCCACAGACGATAAGCATCGCGGTCAGAAGGCAGGTGTAGCTGAGCCTGCAAAGCTCCTACAGGGAAGCTGCCTCCAAAGAGAGAGGAACAAAACAGAGGGTGGCCCAGAATGCATGTTACCCACTCTGTAATTCAGAACTGCTCCTTCAGTAAGAGACTCTTAATCATAGGATACAAACTGAGGGTTGCTGGAGGGGAGGAGGGTGGAGGGATGGGGGTAACTGGGGGATGGACATTGGGGAGGGTGTGTGTTGTAATGAGCACTGATGAATCACAGACATGTGCCCGTGAAACAAATAATACCTTATATGTCCATTAACTGAATTTATATTTTAAAAATTTTTAATAAATTAAAAAAAAAGAACCACTCCTTCATACACAAATCCCAAAAAGCTGACCTCTCAGTGAGTGCCTCTGTTTGTAGGACTGCCCTATCGAAGTACTACCGACTGGCGGCTTAACAACAGGAATTTATTGTCTTATAGTTCTGGAAGCTGGAAGTCCTCAATCAAGGCATTGGCAGGGATGCTCCTTCTGGGGACTGAGGGAAGGACCTCTTCCATGGCTCTCTCCTTGGCTTGTGGTTAGCCATCTTCATGTTCATGTGGTGCTCTCCCTATATGGTGTCTGTGTCCAAATTTCCCCTTTTTATATGAATCCCGGTCATGCTGAATTAGGGCATGCCCTAATAACCTCAGTTTGAGCCTTGTAAAGGCCCTATCTACAAGTAAGGTCACATTCTAGGTACTGGGGGTTAGGGTTTCACCATATGAGTCTCTGTGGGACACAATCCAGCCCCTAGCCTCGAGGGCACTGGAGCACTCACAAAGTTCCTGCTCATGACACTGTTTCTCCCATTCTCAGAATCCGGCCGGGAAAACCAGGGCCAGCGAAGGCACACCCAGGCCTCCCACGTGCTACTGCTCTCAGGACCGGCCCTGCAGCTGGTGGGGACCGCCTTCCTCAGCGCTGCCGAGGGACGACGTCCACTCTTGCCTTCCCTCCGCCAAGGCCCTCCTGCCAGCCTTGTTTTGCAGCAACTTCCGCTGCCAACTAACCTCAGCGAGGCCTCCTTCCCGTCTCACCCCCTGGGTCTCCTCCCCCGCCACCTTCAGAGAAGGGAGCCGACCTCCATCACTAGCTGAGCCTCTGGCGCAACGGGGAAGGCTGCCACGTGCTTTGCTGCACCACAGGTCAGGCAGGACCCCACTTTTTAGGAAGTACCATCTACCCTGTCCAATAGGATAAGCAGATTTATAGTTAAGCGTGGGTTCAGGGAAGAGCCACCTACAAGGTGTGAAGGGCGAGTGCAGCTTTGAGGTTAGAATATAGGAGTCAGGGCATGGCCGCCCCAGATAGGAAGTCTATGCACAGGGAGCCTGAGAGAGGACCCATAAACACATGAGCATAGATAAGCCGGTGTCACCCTCAGTGGTGGACATGGCGGTTTGGACCTAAGGCTTAGTTCAAATTCCAGCTCTGCCGACGACTGTACAGCATTGGGCAAAGCTTTTAACCTCTTTGAACTTCAGTGTCTTTATCTAGAAAATAGCCATAATTACACCTACTTTGCAAAATTATGGTGAGGATTAAATGAGGTGATATGTATAAAATAGTAACATGGTACTGGGTTAGGAAATATTCAAAAAGTGGTAATTACTATTATCACCATCACAAATTTTTGCTTAACAAATTTAACTTGTTATTAAATGTAATCTTAACTTAAGATTGCTATTAAATTTAATCCTAATAACAAGGGTACTTCCTACCACTTCCTAATTTAATTTGCTTCAGTTGCGGAGAGACTATCTATTAAACTTGAACAAGAAATCCAATGGATGGATCTGTAAGTCAATAGCCTTATAATAACATTTGTCAATCAATCTAGCAAGCAAAGAGAATAATTCAGATTTGACAAACAACTACCAAACATCTGTCATCTATCAGGCATATTTTAAGATATTGGTAAAATCCTTTTCTTTTTTATGGCTGAGTAATACTCCACTCTATGTATATGCCACATTTTCTTTTTCCATTCATCTGTTGATGGACATTTAGGTTGTTTGTACAAATTTTTGGTTTACAAAACGTTTCCACATATATCAGCACATTTGATCCTCACAAAGGCTGGCGTCATCTCCACTTCCATTTCACAGATGAGAATACGCCTTCGAAAAGGTTACGTGACTTGCTTGTCTAAAGCTAAAGCCAAGATTACGTACATATAACATCTCAGTGCTGGCACTACGCTCCTCTTATAGCAGTAACCAGGAGCAGTCCTGAGAAGCCTGCTGGGTGAGGGCAGCTTGGAAGAAGACAAGGAAAAAGAGAGAAAATAAAATTGTCCACATGAGAAACAAATAGGACTTTCACGAAGAAATAAGAGAAGAGAGCACATGGCTAGCAATGTGAGCAAGGAGATATAAGCAGATATTTCTTTAGAAATAGGAATCTCTGGAATTAAAATTTCTTAAGATCTTTGCATTTCTTTGATGTAAACCTCCTCCAGAATCCCAAAACTTTAGAAATATCTGCTATATACCCCAAAATCCTTGCATGTGTGGGTTTTCATAGGAAATCTAAGTAGAGGGGCTGAAACATGACTTCAGGGTTGACAAGGACCCAAAAGAATGCGTGCATGGGGGAGTGAGGAGGTGACCAGACGCTCAAGTGTTCAGCTCAGGGCAGAGGTGACAAAGTGAACCACACACCAGGATGCCCAGAGACGTTGTCAACCTGCACAGGGGACACCTGCACTTGGGATGGCCCTCAACCCAATATCATTTGAATTTCAGGGGACAAGCAAGTCTAGTGACATCTGGATAACAAAGTGATTTGGTACTTTGAAGAAAGAGTCTAAAGCACCTTTTTGATTGTTACTTAGGAGAAGTTTTCAGTTTAGAGTTCTGTTGGCTGGAGATGGGAATAAGACAATTTAACAAGATCCCTCCTGGCTACATTTCCAAAGAACATTCAAAGCCCTCAGACGTCTCTACAAGGGAAAGATCAGGCAGATGACTCTCGTGACCAAGTTAATTCCAAGCACTACTAAGTACCAACGGCCCACGGAGCCCTGTGGCCAAAATGTTTGCAAATATACATGCACTCGGAGCTATAATACCTGGAGTATTAGCTTCCACACTTCTTTTAGCAACAGATCCTAAACAAAACCTTACGCAGACCACAAAGAAATGTGAAGCCCCCTAACCAAAACCTGGGAAGCACTCTCTAAAAACCCAAGACATTGTGGGGGGTGGGGGGAGGAGAGAGGAAACACATCTTACCTAAGAAAGTTTGTATTATGTCAATTTTCAGTTGCAACAGAAAAGATAAATTCTCAACAATATGGTTTCAACTAATCTACAGTAGAGAAACATCAAATTAAGGGGGGAGGGGGATGTTGCTGGGGATTGAGGGACTCTTCTGAGGTGACAGTAATATTCTAAGTCTTGATGGCTGTGTGAGTTACATTTGTCAAAATGCAACAAATGTGTACTTTAGATTCGTGTATTTCATGGATATAAACGTTATGGCCAATGGGGGAAAAAACCATAAGCAAATACTGAACTCTAGTTAATGATATGCCCATTGAAGTGTTTAAGGAAAAGTGTACAGATGTCTATAGGTTACTGTGAAATTCATCAAAAATAAAACAAGTTGGCTTGATGGATGGATAGAGGGATAGATACATGAATAGATATGTGACAAAGCAGGGCTAGTAAAATGTCAACAGTACAATCTAGGCGGTTGCCCATACAAGGTTTCAACTTTGCTGTATGCTTGAAATTTTCCTAACAAAATGTTGGAGAGAGAGTCCTTATCTTTTAGAGATATATACTGAAATACCTATGGATAACGTTATACAATGTCTGGTTTGCTTTGAAATAATATGGAGGAACAAATGTGAGGGAAAATAGAGGAAATAAGATTGGCTAAGACAACATAATTGTTGAGGAGGGTAATGGGTGCATGGGGCTGTCTTAGTTCGAGCTGCTATTAACAGAAGACTAGAGACTGCTTGGCTTAAACAACAAACCTTTATTTCTTACAGTGCCGGAGGCTAGAAAGTCCAAGATCGAGGTGTGGGCAGATGGAGTGTCTGGGGACAGCCCTCTTCCTGCTTTGCAAGCATTATCTTCTTGTGTCTTCACGTGCTAGGGAGAGAAAGCGGAAGCAAGCTCTCTCTTGTCTCTTCCAATAGGGGCGCTAAGCCCATCAGGAGGCTCCACCTTCATGACCTAATCACCTCCCAAAGGCCCACCTCCAACTACCATCTCATGGGATTTTAGAGTCTCAAAATATGCATTTGGGTGGGGGCTGGCGGGGGTGAGCGGTGGGGAGTGGACACAAACATTCATTCCATAGCAGGCGTTCATTTTACTCTTCTTTCTCTTTACTTTTGTGTATATGTTTGAAATTCTCACAATAAAAAATTTTTAGAAATGAAAAATAACACTGCATTACATACTTTTTAAGCTTTCTTCTAATTTCTATTTTGTAAATATAATAAAATATTGTGTTACAAAGCTCCTTAAGAAGCAATAGATAATACATTCTACCCCTTATGTCCACTGTAGTAATAGGTTCCCATTTAAAAGGTTGAAGTAGCAATTGTACTCTCTTAACAAATTCATTTAAGTAAAACTCTGCCTAAAACAGAAAAGGCCCAGATCCCATTTTAAAAGGGTTTCTCCTTATGAAGCACCAATAAGGAATTCCAAGTTATTTAAATGTACCTGCGTCTGGTTCCTGACTTGGTGTCCCTGCCACGAAGTAAGAGGAAGGCTACTATTTCCGGCGTGGCTGAGGCACCTGGTTATGCAGGACATACCCCAGCACCCTTTCCATGAGAGAGCCCCAGGCCCAGGGAGTCCATGGCCTTGCCGGCACAGGGATCCAGGTTTTCGGCCTCCAGAGTCGCTGCTCCCACTTTTTCCATACTGCCCTTCTAGCAAAATGCTTGAACTCTCTGGCCAATAAGAAAAAAAAAAAAAAAAAAAATCACAGTTTTGAAATTCATCAAAATGGAATTTCTCCTATATGTTCCCTATGCAATAAAGCTTGATTCAAAGAAAAGCCCCCAACATTCTGACGTTTAGCCAAACCACCCCAGGCTTTACAATGGGGCCAGAAATATGACAAAGTCCGGCTCGGTTCCAAGATCTTCTGACCTTCCTGCTCACCATCAAAAAGAAAAGCTCCCTCTCCCCCACTCCTTCCTCTCTCCCCCACCTCAGACTTTCTTGTGGCATTTCAAAACATTTCCTTATGAACCTGGATAAAACACGAACAATCAAGGATATGGAAAACTGGAACATTGTTTCCTGAACAATTTGAAACCTAAAAATAAAGTAGTGCCTGTGATGTTCTGTTTGAGTTTTGGATGGAAGCCCAAAATGACTTTCTTTCGCACCTGAACTGGTTTGCCCATACCTGCGCAAGGGAATCACCCTTCTCTTGGAGGAAATAGTACCGGTTATTGTTCTGTGTGTTTTAGGCTTTGGGGTGTTATTAAAGAGCATTGCCTCGAGGGCAAGAGATGTCCCTGGGTGATGGATCACAGAGAACAGAGGAAATGTGTGGAGGGAGTGATCAGCCAGAAGGGATCCAATGGTGCAGCAGACACGAGGCGGCCAATGGGGTCTGCTGCTGGCAAGCTGGACACTGGTCTCCCGAAAACCTGATCGGCACGCTGGTAAGATGGCCAGGAGACGTGTGAAAAAGCAAGAAGGTCATGTGGAACTGTCAGAGAGGCCGATGTAGGTCAGGCAGTGAGGGGACGATGGAGCTTACCATCAGCTAGGAATGCATCGTGACCCTCTAAGAGAGGACTCCCGAGCCAGCCCGCCATGGGTTTAAAGCTTGTCTCCACTTCCCAGCCCAGTGACCGTGACGAAGGAATCTGACTTCTCCAGGTGACTTAGAAACGGGGATGCTTCTAAAGTAGAGATAATCTCCACCAGCATTGGTCAACCATCTCCCGCAAGCCAGGCCCTGTTCTGAGAACTCTATATTTAGTCTTTCTGACAACCGTATATGTCCACATATGACTCTCCCTGCCGTAGGGAGCTAAGTAAAGGTCTAAAAGTCATACAGCTGCCAAATGGCAGAGCCCTGCCACAAGTCAAGAACTGGACTCCAGAACCCACCGGTGAAACCATTTGGCTCTCTTGCTTCCCGTTTGGGGTCATTGTGCAACAGTGGCTATTCATAAGACCCTCTGTGCCCCCAAAAGTGTCAAAGCAAAAGCTGAAGGAGTGGGTCTGTTCACCCAGGTTGGAACAAGCATAAACAACTTCCCGTGGCTAAGTTAGACACAGGTCAGACTAGGAAGAGAGAATAAGGCTGGGGCGCGGGGCAGGATGTCAAGAGGCTGAAACCACAGCGGCCACTGAGAGACGGCAAGGGCAGTTGCCAGATGCAGGTGGGGAGGCCTGAGGAGAACCCCGGGAAGTGCCCTCTGCAGGGAGCCCTCACAGCATCAAGATTGACTGGCAATCCCGGAAGTGACCCCTGCCCAAAAATACCTCAAATCTAAGGTGCTGGAGAAGGCTGGATAGAACAATCAGCAGAGGCAAAATCCAGGGGACTCGTCACAATACCTCCCAGAAGGGGTTAGAGAAGGGAGAGCGAGAAAAAGCCCAGGCCACGGTCAAACTCAGAACAGTGTTCAACTGCTATTTCTTGCATCTGCATTCCTATCCCAATATTTGTTACTTGTGTCATCTCCATGGAGATACTAACTGTAAAATTTCTTAAAAATGAAAAATGCTGCGCACTTATTTCAGTGAGAGCAAGGAGGTAGGGTTGATGGAAAAGATGCAGCCGGCTTGGAAGACGGCTCCAGGAAAGGGAGAATTTGGAAATGAGATACAAGTGGGCCAAATCCCAAGGGTTTGTGAGATGAAGAAAAGCATTATGTGGAAGTCTGTTAAAGGCTGCAGAGATGGACCTCGGGGTAGCCGGAAGGAGGGCTGTATTCTCAGACTCTTTACATAACCCAGCAGTGACTCCCGCAAGGCCTGGAAGGGCCTGCAGCTAATGCTTAGCACCACAAAGGGGACGGTAGAGAGCTACCAGCCAACCACAAGCACACTAGAGCCCAGGGCAGGGTCTGAACCCACTCTTTGCTTTGCCCACCAAGTCACCTTGTAGTCTCTACAACGTCAACCTCTGATGGGTCTCCATCCTTTCTCTGTCTCTATCCTTCTGAGGGAGGCGTGAAGGAAAGGGGAAGCATCTCTGGATCTCTTTAACACAAAGAGAGGTTGGAACGGGGGGCTGACTCTGGGAAAGTTACCCACAAAGGGAGTCCGCAGAGGATGGGTCACCCTGACCGCCCTGCAGACAAGGCAAGAACCACCCCCTCTGGCGCCCAAGCCCAAACCAGTTAATTCTCCTTCAGCATCCAGCGCGCATGCACCTGGTCAGCATGCAACCCTCCACCCTTCATCCGGAGAGACTCAGAGCCCAAGTCTTCACGCAAACCCACCAGCCTTCTCCACATGGACACCCTCCTTCAGTGCACCCCAGGGTACCTGTAGGCTAAAGGAGAGGTGGGGTGACAAGATAGCCCCACTGGAGGTAGACGGAACAAATCAGTTGAAGACCTTTGAGGGGTTAGTTAGAGGCCCCCCAGCGATGCCGTCCTCGCTCGGCACAAGGAGGCCTGGGACCGTCCTGATCTTCAGAGTAGAACAAGACAGACTTCCTCTTGGTTCATATCAATCTCCTCTCACAGCTTGGCTGCACTACTGACTGTTCACAGACTCTGCTCCCACCAGATGAGAAGGCTCCCAAACAATAGAGAGAGAAAGAGAAAAGAAAAATGTGTCACACTACATCTAGACCAGGTGTGGGAGTCAGCCTATATGCCTTCCGTTTACTTAGCAAGGGTCAAGAACAAAGTTTTACAAAGGCTGACAACTATACCAAAGTTATATATCTCTTTTTTTTTTAAGATTTTATTTATTTATTTGACAGAGAGAGACACAAGCAGGGGGAGTGGGAGAGGGAGAAGCAGGCTCCCCGCGGAGCAGGGAGCCCGATGCGGGGCTCGATCCCAGGACCCTGGGACCATGACCTGAGCCGAAGGCAGACGCTTAATGACTGAGCCACCCAGGCGCCCCCCAAAGTTATATATTTCAATTTCCGGAAGGAGGTGTAAAGAAAAAGACTGAAGGAAATAAAACGTAAATCATCTTTCGTCTTGTTTCGCATCTCAAATGATCATTTTTGGGTAAAGTGGTCATTTAAAACTGTTTTATAAGTGGCCTTCTTTCATGCCTCAAACATGCAGAACTCATTCCTGCCTCTGAGCCCTCACACATGCTGTTCCCTCTACAAAAACTCCATGCTTTGCGTGACTTCTCTCTTTCATCCTTCAGGCCTCAGCCCGAATATCCTCTCTTCAGTAAGCCCTTGGCGAACTGTCCCATCTAAATTAAGGCCTCTCCCCTTGTTGCCTCTCCTAGCACGCTCTTCCCTTGTGATCCGCACCTGGAATCATCTACCAGTTTACTCTGATCTCTCCTACTGCAATATAAGGATTACAAGCCCAGTAGTAAGCACAGTGCAAAGCACCTCAGAGCGCTCAGTGAAAATTCACTTAAGTGAATGGAGGGAAGAACAAAAGATAGGATTTGGGTTGGTGAAAATGTACAAGGGCATTCTAGGAAGGGCGGGCCTGCAGGTGTATGGGGAGGGGGGCTGAGGGGGAGGCCAGGAGACTGGCCTCACCTCTGAGGCTGTTCTTAATACGCCCTCTCCCAGCCCAGCCCTGTCTCAGCCAGTTCAGCATCAAGCCCCTACACTGCCCTCTACACGCGGCCCACGCCCTCACCTACAAAAGTCTCAGGCAGGAAGAAGGTACAAGGCTTAGTTTCCTATACCCGCTGGCTTCCCAGGGGGCAGTCCCCTCTACCAAACCTTTCCAAAGGCCAAAAGGGCACCCAGGCAGCCGGTGGTATGAGTGAGGGTTAAGTACAGTTGCAATAAGCAACATCACAGAGGGCAACACTCTCTGTCCACATGGGGCATTTTAAATTCATGCTCTAAATATCTTGCTAGTAGAATTGAACCTGTTTTTTACATAGACTTTACTTTTTAGAACAGTTTCAGATTGACAGAAAACTGACAAGATTCCAGAGAGTTCCCATTTACCCCCTATATAGGAAAACTGGATAGTTTTCCCTAATGTTAACAGCGCACATTGATATGTACATTTGTTACAATGAATGAATCAGTGTGGACACATGATTTTTAACTGAAGTCCGCATTTTACTAGATTTCCTTAGTTTTGAACTAATATCTTTTTTCTGTCCCAGGATCCCATCCAGGACACCACAGTACATTTCGTTGTTATGTCTCCTTAGGCTCCTCTCGGTTCTGACAGATTTTCAGACTTTCTTTGTTCTTGATGACTTGCACAATTTTGAGTGGTTTGAGCAGTCATTTTGTAGAAGGCCCTTCTACTGGGGTTCTGGGGGTTAGGGATGAAGACTATAGAGATGAAGTGCCATTTCCATCACAGGAGATCGAGAGTACATACTATCAACATGACTTACCGCTGTTGATGTTGACCTTGATTATCTGGCTGAGGCAGCATTTGTCAGAGTCTCCACTATAAAGTTACTCTTTCCCCTCCATCCACATTGTACTCTTGGGAAAGAAGTTACTGCCCATATTGAAGAGATGGGGGCTTATGCACACCTCCTTGAGAGGGAGGTATCCACCTAAATTATTTGGAATTCTTCTGCACAGGACATCTGTGTCTTCTCCTTCATTTATTTATTTACTCAATCATTTAAATCAGTATGGGCTCTTGGATATTTATTCTATACTTTGGGTTATAATCCAATACTACTTTATTTTGTCACTGAAATTGTTCCAACTGTGGCCATTAGGAGTCTTTCAGTTGGCTCCCCTCTCCCTTTGACATACCTCTAATCAAGTGGAGTTTGGTTTTGTTGTCGTTGTTGTTTTAAGCACTTTCCTACTTTTCAGAACTACAAGATGCAACCTGTTCATTAAATCATGCTTACAGCAGACTCCGATTTAAGGCAGCCCCAGAAGTAGGTAATTAAAAGGATGTCCCTGCCTTTTATCCATGGAAGAGGGTATTTCTAGACTGCATGGTTCCCTAGTGCTCACTTTCATGGATCTTTCATTTTTGCCTCTCAACCAGAGGTCATTTGTCAAGTGTCAAGGGGCACAGAAAGCCACAGGACAGGGGAGGCTCTCGACCATGGTAGGGGGCGCCAATAGCAGAGTCCAAAAGACTGGATTAGCTGTGGCCTCCATGGTAGCTGAGTTACCTTAGAGCAGGTCCCTCTGCATCTCTGAGCCCTGGTTTCCTTGCATGTTCCTTGCAGGACTTTGTGAAGAGGAAACATAATGCATGTGAACGCCCAGCACAGGGCTGGGCCCATAGTTGTTGCTTAAAAAATGGTTAGACTGAGCCAGTCCATTCTGTAAGGATCTCAGGGTTGGAAGGAAGAACAGCTTGCTGGCTCCGGTCTCTCCAGCCAGCTGGGGCTCCATCAGTTCAAAACCAAACAAATGACTCAGGAATTCTAATCCATTCTTCCAGTCTCAGCTTCCCTCCTTCACGCTGGGAGGCCAAATTACAGTATTTTATTATTTTGCCTCTTTACTCTGTATTTTATTTATCTCTGTTGTGCTGCCTAGTTTTTGGCGTTTTTTCAAAAGCTCTGCTGGTTCCTACCTGCTATTTGTATCCTTGGTAAAACCACCAATCGCTATAATGTACCTCTCCCAACGGTCAGGGAGGTTTCTTTGCCATATTCTTCCCACAATGCCAGCTTCATTAATCTGGAAGTGAATGCTGGAATTCCATGCACTGTTTTGATTTATATGTTCTCTTGGTATGTTTGTTATTTTCCCGAATCAGACATTCTGCTCCTGGGTAAGTGGCTGCTCATGGTGGCCCCTACCAACCAACCATCCATGGAATAATAGAACCGGTGTTGACAGGCTAGAGGTAGGATGTACCAGATTTCTAAACTGACCTGAAATCCGAAAGCTCAACAGTGCTGCAGTCAGATGTCCGCTGTGAGTACAGAGCTCCCAGTCCCAGTGTAAGCTGGTGTCTGGCTTTCCTTCACTGAGCTCCAAGAGGTCAGGCCCACCTCTGTCCCGTTTACCGCTGTGTCCCCACACTTTAGCGCAATGCCTGACACATAGCAGGTGTTCAGTGAATATTTCCTGAATGAATGAGTGGGTTTTTCTGAAAAGTGCCCACTCCGACTGTTCTTTCATTTCCAGGTAGATGCAGAAGTGCTCTTCTCCTTAGTCCAAAGATTGGCTCCATTTGATGAGGCCTACCATGTTGTCTCCTAAACTGGAATCTGAGTTAGATACTGGGAGGCCCCCGGAAGGGAAAAGAGAGAACCAAGATGAATTTGAATAAGAATGTTGCCTTAGGGGCGCCTGGGTGGCTCAGTCAGTTAAGCGTCTGCCTTCGGCTCGGGTCATGATCCCAGGGTCCTGGGATCGAGTCCCCACATTAGGCTCCCTGCTCAGCGGGGAGCCTGCTTCTCCCTCTGCCTGCCCCTCCCCCTGCTTGTACTCTCCGACAAATAAACAAAATCTTTAAAAAAAAAAAAAAAAAGAATGTTGCTTTAGGTTAAAGGTTTGTGTCTTTTCAGAATTCATATGTCAAAACCTAGTCCCCAGTGTGAGGATATTTGGAGATAGAGACTTTGGGAGGTGATCAGGTCATAAGCATGGGGCTCTCATGAATGGGAACAGTGGCCTTAGAAAGGAGACCCCAGAGAGCTCTCTCACCCCTTCCACCGTGGGAGGACACAGTGCAGAGACATCAGTCTGATGGAGGAAGCACATTCTCACCGGACACCAAAACTGCTGGCCCCTGTACCTGGGACTGCCCAGCCTCCACAACTGTGAGAAATACATTTCTGTGGCTTATAAACCACCCCATCTACGGTATTTTGTTGCAACATCCCAAGCGGACTAAGACAAACGCCCTTTCCCCTCCTTCTCCATGGAACCTGCCCAAGCATTCACACCGCACGTCCCTTCCAGGCCCGGCCCGCCCAGTACCGAGGTGGCTGTCTTCCACAAGTCCCTCCCGAGGCCCCCGCCTCGGCACACTGACCCGTGAGGCTCATCCGAATGACAGATGCCGTCCGGCCATCTTCTCTCTTCTGCTAATCCTGTATCGTGACTTCACTTTTCACATGTTCCTATCTCATCTCCCCAACTCCACGCTAAATTCCTTGAGAGCAGAGACTGCCTCACTTATTTATTTTTTTTATCATTCTCTCTTTCCTCTAGCACCGCCTCCAGCACATGGAAAGTCCTTTCTAAAGTCACTCACCTCCAAGGCATTAGCTTCATCACTTCATCAAAAAGGAGGAGAAACGAGGATGAGGAGAGAAGGTCAGAGAAAGGAAAGAGAGAGAGGGTGGGGCAAGGCCATGAACAGGAGATAATCAGCATAAAAATAATGGCACCAAGACAGGCCCTGGCAGGAGGTCAGATTAAATTTCACCAAGGTTTTGAGCGCCTTCAAAAAACCGGGTACAGGGGCGCCTGGGTGGCTCAGTAGTTAAGCGTCTGTCTGCCTTCGGCTCAGGTCATGGTCCCAGGGTCCTGGGATCGAGCCCCGCATCGGGCTCCCTGCTCCGCGGGAAGCCTGCTTCTCCCTCTCCCGCTCCCCCTGCTTGTGTTCCCTCTCTCGCTGTGCCTCTCTCTGTCAAATAAATAAATAAAATCTTTAAAAAAAAAAAATAAAACCGGGTACAGTGAGCCCACTTCTCAGTGCCCTCACTGCCTTTCTCCTGCACGTCGCGCCGCTAACCGGAGAAGCCCCTGGGCACAGCTCCAGCGGCCGGCTCTGCACCGAGCGCGTTGAATTCAACGCCGTTAGCCATCAGCAGACCCTGAACCACCTGGAAGTGCAGAAGCCTAGGTTCTCCGAGCCGGGAGAGACCCATCCAGGTTGCCATTCTAAACCTAAAGTCCAGCGTCTCCTTTCAAAGTCGAGATGACCCTCTGGGAACGGTGTGAAAACTCCAGTGTAAGCCCACATAAGCTCTTCCAAGAGGAAGACTGGTACATTTCATCGGAGTCCTCAAGGGGTCGTGCTGCCAGAAAGTTACAGATCACTCCTCTGGGCCAAGTCCCTGATGTTCCAGACCACGGAGCTCTGACCCGGAAAGGTCAGCAGACACACCCAAGGACCTGGTGCCAGGCGGTAAAGGAGCCTGACTCCTGACCCAATTCTCCTGACTTCTAGCGGCCACTTTTCCTCCGGCATTTACTGTCCTCCCTTTTTGGTTATAAAGAGATTTCCTTTGTGACACCATTTGCTCTAACAGGATTCGACCTGTGGTGTTCTGGGTGCTTTGCTCTGTTACATTTTAAGTACCTTCGCTTTGCCTGCTTTCTTTCACCCTAATGATGCCCGCAGAGATGTAATTTCCTCACTTCTCTGCTTCTATTATCACCTTAGCTGGCCTTTGCCCACTCTCTTTTCTGCTACACATGGCATGTCTCTGGGTGACCTTTGGTCCTCCCATCCTGATTTTATGAGAAGTATTTATTTCCATGTTTTCTGTATTTGCCTGGATGTATTCTTACGGAGCTGATAGGAAGACTCTTCTGTCCCAGCAGGAGACGATTGCTCATGGCAATTACGCCCGCTGTCTTCCTTTTCATTTTCCTCCAGCTCTTGATGAAATTGTGTTTCCAGAAACCCTATGAATTCTTTCTCAGACTCTTACATAACTCAGTATATTCAGCCATTTATTTCTTTTTCATCCATATTTTTGTTTGGTTGGTTGGTTGGGTATTTGGGCTCATTTTCTCTCCAAATAATTTGGTGGCTATTTTGCCTTTGGTTTCTCTCACACCGTAGCCTGTCTCCTGCATCCAAATGGATGGTCAAGATCCAGGCACATTTGGGCAGTGTTTGTAGCATGAACTGCAGAATGAGTCTGTGACCCTACCAGTTGCTGCGTTGTTTGAGTCTGTTGGATTGATTTGTTGTTGGGGGGCAGGGAAGTTTGTTGGTTTGTGGGTTTGTTTACTCTTTTGTGGGTAAGGGATGTTCATTTTGGGTCCAGTCTTAGGGCTATAGTTTGGAATGTGTTCTTTTGTTCCATGTTTATATCCTTTGTATCTTTAGAGAGTTTGCCCCTTAGGTAAAACTCCGTGTGTGTGTGTGTGTGTGTGTGTGTGTGTGTGTGTGTGTGTGTGTGTTTTCTGGGGATGATTCTAGAGAATATTTCACTAGAGTTGAGATATGGGTCCCAACATCTTCTCCATAAATAAATCGACACTCGAAGATAATTTCTCAATTCCACTGCCCCCGCCAACCCTACCCAGCCCCAGCCCCTTGCTCTGCCCCACTCTCAATGTGAGGGTCCCAGTTCTGGGAAGAACACCAGCAAAATTAAGGCAGAAATCCCTGACAGGCCTTTACACACCACTCTGGGGTTCAGAAGAAGCCAGTAGCGTCATGGAGAGAGGCTGGGGATGAGGTAGGAGATAGTGCAAGAGAAGAGAATCCCAAAGCAACTCAGATACCTGGGGGTCCTTTCTTTGGGCCATGGGGTTGTTCCTAATGTACCTTAGGAACAAATAAGACTGACTGATTGTATCTGTTGAGACAAGGGAGGAGAAGATTCATCCCAAACCCCACCGAATGAGCAAGGGTGCAGAGGAGGACTAACACCGAACCTTGGCTGTATTTCCTGGCTGGTTCAGGAGACAGGGCAGGACAGATTCGACGAGGAGTTCGCGATGATCCTGTGGCAAGGATTTGGGGGAGGCAGAGGCAGTGAGGCAGGGCCTAACATTCTCAGGACTTTCATTATGACAACTGTTTGCATCCACCTCATTCCCCTCTGTGCATGGTACCCTGGTGAACTTCGAACCCTGCCGGGGGTGCCATCAAAGTTTGATCGATGTGTAAACTGTATTTTTGCTGTAATAGAGAATACATACTGGCAATGTCCGCCAGACAAAATCTTGAGCTGAATGGGTCACAGTATGCAGCCTGGAGTCTGGTACAAGTGCCTGCCAATGGAAGGAAACAGATATAGCATAATGTCAAGCCAGCCTGAAAAAGAGATCCCACATTCAATGCAGCTCACTAGACCTCTGCCCTTATGAATTTACAAGAGTGTAGCCCAGCCAGTTAGCAAGTCTAGCACTTGGTGCTGAAAGAGTCAGCAAATAAATAATGTGAAGACTATTGAAAACTTTTTTCAATGTTCTCATTTTTTTTTCCTTTGAAGAGGTGTTGACCTTCAAATGTGCTGCCAAAAACTCCAAGTATTCAGAAGGTTGCCATGAATTCAGAAAGAATTGGCAGAAAGGATGATATGATTTTAGAAACCTAGAAATTAAAAAATAAAAATAAGTCATATGCACTCTCTTCCTCCCCCTGAAGATACCCAAAATGTCACCACTAGAAATTTGAGAGACAGTATAATGGAGCAAATTCTGGCATCAGAAGTGGAAGGCTTTGACCCAAGTCTGCCTTTCACATGCCCATATCCCTGGGCAAGTCACCGAACTTCTCTGGTTCTCAGCTACTTTTTCCATATAATGAAAAGGTTGAACCTCATCCTTAGGACCAATTCAAGAACAAGAAACATGTCAATGGGCCAAATGTATCCCTTTGTTCACTCAAAATACAAATTACTTTATTGATCCCCAGGGCAAAAAAAAGAGAATATTATATCAATTACTATGAATAAAAGAATATGAATGATAAATAAAAGAATATGAATGATAATATAATCATTATATGATGAATGATATGAATAAAAGAATATGAATGATAATACAATCATGCCTTTGTTGAAAAGGTTGATATCTGGACATTTTTAAAGAAGAGATGATAAAGACCTGATTTGCTAATCTTTTAATCCTTGCAGCTGTCTAAATTGTATCTGAACATTCCCACCATACATTCACAGCCATTATCTCATCTTTCCCTCCAAGACAGTATGAGAGAAAAGCATAATTATCACCCCCATTTTACACATGGGAAAACTGAGGCTAGATATAACTTCCTAAGGACAGTGAATTGGAAGCAGAGTTGAAGCTAGAGGCAGTTCATTAGATAAAATACACAGTACAAATGCGATTTTTTTATATACTGTATAACGAAATGTGTCAACATTTAGAAGATCTACATAGCTCAGTGAACTGTTATGTTCCAAATGAACACTGAATAACATAAAATCATGCATGGGTAAGTGATCCATTCAAATACAAGATAGATCAATGGATTATAACATAACAGAATATGAGAAGTTCATTGATGTGTTCAAATTTCATATTGTAATTAACCATCTAGGAACCACACTTGTTGATTTTGAGAGTAGTATCAACGATGAATTTCCATGACTATCCGAAAAAGCTATTACAGCGCTGATTCCTTTTCCAACTACCTAGCTGTGTGAAGCTGGATTTTTTTTTTTTAATACTTCAACTTTAACCAAAACAACACATCTCAACAGATTAGATGCAGAATCAGATATAAGAATCCAGTTGTCTTCTAATAAGCCAGACATTAAGGAAGTTTACAAAAATATAAAGCAATGCCACTCTTCTATTTTTTTGTTTCAGAAAATAGAACTTTAAAAGATTTTTAAAATGTTACTTGTATTAACATGTAATGAGCCTGTTACTATAATTTTTTTGCAAATTATTAAATAAATACTTTAATCTTTTCTCAGTTTTAATTTCTAACATGGTGAATATGAATAAATATAACCCATACAAGCAAAATCTCTCTGGGGTTCTCAATAATCTGTAGGAAAATAAAGGGATCCTGAGACCAAAAACCACCAAGGAGGCCACTATATGATGATAAAAGATTCACTTACCAGGAACATACAACAATCCTAATCTTGCATGCACTTAAAAAAATAGCCTCAAATTATATAAAGCATAGAAATTGGCAAATCCACTGTCATAAAGGAAGATCTAATCCCATCTCTCTCAATTATTGTTGGGTCAAGTAGGCAAAAATGAGTCCAGAGTTTACATCAGTTGGGTCCCGGCGGCAAGATGGTGCCACACTGATAAGAAGTGAACAGAGTTTAATGAAATATTCACAAGGTATAGGCCAGGTTAAGTTACCCCATCGAAGACGGATGAAGCAGCAGGTGCAGGGCTAGTGACAGGGCAACGGGGGCCAAAGGGCCCAGAAGAGGACTTGGTCACACACATCGGTGAGAGCTGTAGCTGAAGGCGAAGGCTGACAAGTTCTACCACCTCTGACAGAGGATTGCCATCTTTGCCCAAGATGGCCCCAAAGGAGGGAGCTGGGCGAGCTAGTGCTCTGAGCTTTCTCTCTACCTCTTTCCACCCACCTCCCCAAAGCTCCACTGGCTGAGCCCAAAGAGGCCCGGGCTAGGGAGCTCTTGATGGAGTTCACATAGGTCAGCCTCCTGCAGCACACATCAGGGTGAGGAAACCTAGAATGTAAACCTGAAGGGGCCAAAGGAGAAGATTCAACACAGACACTGCTGATCTGAACATCATTTACAGGCGAACGCCTGGCTGCAACCATTGGAGAATATATATTCTTCCGAAGCACACCACACGGGTCACTGACAGAAACGGACCACAATTCTAGGTCGACAAGCAAGTCTCAGCGAATTTCAAAAAAATCCATGTCAACTAGAACCTGTCCTGTAACCATAAAACAATTCAGTTGTGAGGGATGAGAAGTCAACAAAAAGATGAGGGGGGAAACCGCATATTTGGGTATTGTAAGAAGAAACTTTAAATCACGCAAGAAAAAATCATAGACATTTAGATATACTCAGAAACCCACGATAGTGAAAATACTACACATCAAACCTTGCGGATGCAGCAAAGATAGTACATAGAACTGTAAATCCTTAAATGCATAAGTTAGACAATTTAGAAACTAAGAATTAACGAGCTAAGCAACTCAGGACATTAAAAGAAAAACCAAAAAAAGATGATAAAAATATAAATGCAGATATGAGTGAGATAAAAAAACAAACAAACAAACAAAATACAGAGATCCACAAAGCCCAGTGTTGATTCTAGGATAAGATTTAAAAAAAAAAAAAAGCCTCTGTGAAATCAGGTTTGTAAAAAGATGAGCCAGTGAGAATACACAAAATTGCATCTCGGCTTCCTCCTTCCTGGCCTCAGGGCCCACTCCACTAACCTGCAGCCATCGTGTCTGGTGCTCTCCAGGCCCTGGAAGGGTGCACTGGAAATCCGAGCCTCTAGTTGCTGAGGACACAAGTGGGTAGGCGGCCTTGGAGAGCGGTGGAGGTTGCACGCATTCTGCCGGCTCATGCTGGCTGGGCAGCGGCAGCCCTGGGCCCTGCGCTCCTGGCCCAGAGAGTAGCCCTCGCCAGCTATATCCTGATAAAAAGAGCAAAGTGGGATGCTGGCGGCTGAAGTGGTGCAGACCCGGGAGGCCGAGCAAGCAAAAGACAAGCCAGAGGCTCGTCAGTATTTTATCTACAGCCAGCTCTGCACTTGCTGCTCGTGCGGCGTGTGAACCCCGCCACGCAGCGGGACGTGGGGTGCTGGAGGGCTCTCACTGGCTACCAGAAATCTTTTGTCATGCTGGTCGGGGAATTGCCTTCAGTGTTTGTATTTCCCACTTTTTTTCTGCTGTCTTCTCATGCCTTTCCTGCAGGGACCGCAGACCCCTCACAGACCTCGGTCGTCGGTCTGATGGAGGCCCCCGCATGGGTGCGATCTCGACATGCGTAGGCCAGAAATAAAACACTCCCCCAAATCCTCCCAACCCCAAAGTTTTATATGTGTGAAAGGTAAAAAGAATTGTGAGTTTTGTACACAGAGGCATCTCCAGCTTCATAATCGCTGGGGGGAAGCAGCATTTCTAAACCATAGGTGTGGAACACAGCTGGGCTAGGACAGGTACAGTTACACGGGTTAAATCATTGCCAGCTACACCGTCCACTATAAATGAGTAATAGCAACACTCTGCCTTTGAAATCTATTTGTTGTTACTGTATCTCAAACCACAGCCAAATAAACTCTTAAAATGGTAATACAGTAGTTCATTTTATCACATCAAAAGCCAGCTCCAGTCCTTTTGACTGTTGAAATGATCAGTCATTAATCTGCGAAAATACTCCCTGCAGTTGGAAAGAAAGCCCCGAAGTCCGATTTCTCAGAAATTCAATTCAGAGTTCAGTTAAAAATATCAATATTCTTCATTCAGAGAAACATCCCCCAAATAACTCTTTCATTTCCAGTTTTAACTAAAAGAACAGCCTAAGAAATTGCATGTTCTGTTGCTTCACACACCCATTAAAACACAGAAATAGACTGCAAGTCTATTTCTTGGTAACCATCCTTGTGGCGATGACTTTAAAATTCTCATCCTGGTTCACTTATAATCACCTGAAGGAAGTGAAATCTGCATGCTTATTTATCTAACCTCTAAGGAAAGAGACCTTGTTTGTTACCCACTCATTTCTTCAACATAACAGAACTCAGACTTGAAAAAGAATTTTCTTCTGTTTCAATATCTGGGTATGATGAGATGTCCATGGACCATTATAGTTTTTTTCTGTATTTTTCAATCTTTAATCAGGATTATTTCTGAATATGCCCAAAGTCACCTTCTATGCCTTTTAATTCTATGACATAGAAATCAGGAACAATCTTTGTAATCTCTGAAAGTGCCTGGTGAATACACTACATAAAGGTCTGACCAGCTACTCCAAGGTTTGCATGATACTGGCGGTTGTATTCCTGCTATCAAAACCAAAGATGTAGATAAGGTGATAAACCTCTAGCTAAAGCTTATTACACAAGACTGTAATTTTTCCGAATTCTTCTTAAGAATTACCATGCGCGGGGCACCTGGGTGGCTCAGTCGGTTAAGGCACTGCCTTCGGCTCAGGTCATGATCTCGGGGTTCTGGGATCGAGCCTCACGTCGGGCTCACGGCTCAGCGGGAAGCCTGCTTCTCCCTCTCCCTCTGCCCCTCCCCCTGCCTGTGCTCTCCTGCTCTCTCTGTCAAATAAATGAATAAAATCTTAAAAAAAAAAGAATTACCATACACAAAATGTGAATGTTTTCTTGTTGCAGCCTACTTTTCCTCCTTTGAAGCCTGAGCTTTGTTTTCATTAAAAATTGTCATGTAATCCATGATATGTCTTACCTCAAATAGTTTAGAAATAACAGGTGCAGGCCTGCACTTAGGGTACAAGGGACTCATCTTATTTAAATGAAAACATGGCTCCTGTGCAAGAACAATACTGAATTTTCACCCAAAATCGCATAAGCCTAGCATGTAAATGATGTGTAAATGAAGTGCTCCCTGAATGGGCATTAAATGAGCATTAAGAGGGAAGACCATAACAGTCCATCATTTCAATGGTCCCAGCCCAAAGGTGCTTGAGTCGCTTTGACACAACAGAGTGTGACAGCTTCATAGGCATTGTTTCAGGCTGCTAAATCCAAACTCAGTGGAAAAGAGGGAATAAAAATCGGCCCAATGAGTCACTCATGGCTGGACCCCAGCCCTCCACCCCAGCCAACACAGTCCATCAGTTTTCTAGATTGGGCTCACCAACTTGATCCACGGGAAGGAGGATTTTATGTAGTTTTGCTTTAAGTAAAGAATTAGTAGTTGACATGGAAATAAGCCAACCAGTTAACTTTTTGTTTGACCCCAAACCCTGGGCAGCATTTGTGAGGTGCCCCCCAAAAGATTAAGAAGTGTTGCTTGGAACAGCTCAGAGGGAGCTGTCTCTCGGGAGTCGCTGCTCCAAGCTTTGCCTCAGAGGCTGAAGGTGTGCAGGGTGAATGCCTAATGATCATCTTTTACTAGGAGTGTTCAGAATGAAAATGTGCTGCCTTTTGATGGCCAAGGATCAATATCTATACTATACATATTTCCCCATTAAAAGATGGGGAAACCCTATACAACAGTCCAACTCTGGTAATAATCCATCATTCATATAGGAAAGTAGATCCAATGCTCTCATGGGATCACCACACATCCCAGTACCTACTGCTAAGCCTTGAACATGATAGGTACTCAAAATTGTGTTATTCAAGTCAACCTTGGGTTGTTTCTTAATTATCAAGGATGAATATTTAGTCTTCCTCCACAAACTTTTATCCAATCCCATAGGCCTGCATTTGTACCCTGTCTAGCTGGAGGTGGGAGTGAAATCTATGTTATAGAACACAATATCATCACTCAACTTGTAAGAAAATTACCCATCAGTTGGCCTCATTAATACCATTCTCCACTCCTATCAACAACCCACTGAATATTTTATTTCTCAGTTATACCGTCGAAGGAATAGGTTTTAGGTCTAATAAGGAAATTAAATATCTAGGTGTTGGCATCAAAGAATATAGTTCCAAATCATGGAACACTACATCAAAAACGAATGATGTAATGTATGGTGATTAACATAACAATAAAAATTTTTTTAAAAAAGGATATAGTTCCAGAAAATAAATAAATATGCATATGTATACACATACACAACATCCACATACATATGTATTTGTTTTCTACACACAGCATAGTCATCTGACCTCATATATTATTTTCCAAGTAATCTTTTCTTTTCAAGAACAAATCTTAATTTTTGTCATTTTTATGACATTTCTTTTTAATGTGTGACTACAATAATGTAATTTAACCTTTTCTTAATATTTAGGGTTGACTTTAGAAATGCAAGTTAATATTCTCTCCTGTAACACAGTGGTGCTCTCGGGGCCTATTAATGTACATAGAACTCCCTTTTTTGGTTACACTGAAAGGCTTTGATTTGGGGGGAGGAGTGTCTGTTTGGGGTTACTTCTTTGCCTGCTGCAGGATTTGTCACCTCCACCCAGAGAATGAGAGATTTATCACTTCTCCCTGTTGTCAGGTGTCCTCCTTCCTCCTCACCCCAAACCCTTCCACTTTCTGCTCCTGAAATGCTTGTTAGACTGATTTATTCATTCATTCCTTCATTCTACACGTATTTAATAAGACTCTACTAGGTGCCAGGCACTGTCCTAGAGGCAGCATAGAACCTGATTCTTTCAGAGCCCACAGCCGGTGAGTGCACAAAGACATTTGTCAAAGGATCACAGAAATAAATGCGACATCACCTCTTAGGAATGAGGGGGCTATGGAGGGAGAGACCCTGGAAGTTTCAGGGAGGCCAGAGAAGCCTTCCTTGAGCAAGCGATGGTTGAGCTGATCTGAAGAGTTAATGCCATGAGGAAGGGCCGGGGGAGCACTACCAGCAGAGGACCACACATGCAAAAGCCCTGAGGTCAAAGAGGATGCAGGGAACCCATGACACGGGACACCCATGGCCAAGACCCAGGCCTTTTGGTATCCGTTCTCAGAGCAACGGAGGTGTAAGTGGGTGGGGGACAGGTGACACCAAATTTTGCATTTTGAAAACACTACCTTGGATGTCGAGTGGAGGACAGTTTGGATGTGGGCAAGTGTGTGCAGTGCATCCAATAGGAGAGCGTGGCGCCATCCACTGATGGTGGCTTGGATGGAGGCAGGGGTTCTCAGTGTGGGCTCGACAGACATCTGTGAACTTGGGTGGGAAAACAAGCACTTCTTTATTTCCACCAGCTTCGGAATGCGATGTAGTATTTCCTTCCATGATGAATATAGACAACATGTCACAGTGGTATCCACAGCACCTGTGACCACAACCAAGAGGAATCTCCCACGTTCACAGATCACATCACGGTTGCTGCACACATATCAAGATATCACTTATGCTCGTCCCTACTGGAGAATTACCATAGTTGTTAGGCTTGCCGCGATGTCGGGTTACACAAGGCATTTAATAAAGGAGCACATATGTTATTAGAACTCAATTTTTAAAATAGTTTGATAACTGCATTTTTAATATAATCAGTTTCCTCTGTAATCGTATGTATTTTATTTAATGACTTTAAGTCTTATTCTAAAAAGGGGCCCATAGGATTTACCAGACTGCTAAAGGTTTCCACTGCACAAAGTAAGCGAAGGACTCCCTTGGGTAAAGTGGGGTAGACAGTTTGAGAGCTATTTAGGAGGTCGGTGGGGCATGACCTGGAAGGGATGAGCTAGGATGATGGAAGGGGTCTGGTTCATGCAAGAGGGTGGACAGGGAAGTTCCGGTGTTTTACTTAAGACAGAAAATACTAGATGATCACAAGAACATCTATGGATAAAGGGCAAGGGGTTTTGTTAATGGCCTTGGGGGCATCGCGTTTGGCCACTTTTTTCTCACTTTTTGGGTCTCCGCAAAGTTGCAGCTAACTGAGAAATATTGGTAAATTCGGTGTCACCATAAACAGACATCCCCCAAAATATAAATAGGACTACTTACCAAGAAAATTACAAGTTTCAGGGCACCTGGGTGGCTCAGTCGGTTGGGTGGTTGCCTTCGGCTCAGGGTCCTGGGATTGAGCCCCACATCAGGCTCCCTGCTCAGTGGGGAGTCTGCTTCTGCCTCTGCCTCTGCCCTTCCCCCGTGCTTGTGCTCTCTCTCTCTCAAATAAATCAATAAAATCTTTTAAAAATTTACAAGTTTCTATTCACAAAACGATTTCCAGCTACAAAGTATTTTTAATATTCACAGATGAAAGTTGTCCAAAAATCTGCCATTTCCTCTATATTCTAAGACTGTTTCTCAGAGGATCAAATTTCTTTTCCTGGAGGACAGTTTTCATTAAAACCCGTAGTTAAGCAATGGGTGTCGTCACCCAACGTCTTCCTTCTCTGGGTCTGGATCTCCATTCTATTAAGACCAAAAATTCTACTGCAGCTCCTTCAAAAAATCAGAAACAACATCGACCCAAATACCCTCATTGTTTCTATTTCTACACATAAGCAACATATTGACTTTGCCAAAACAATTAAACAAACTTAAATCATGAGTCACTAGCCAGACAGTTCCCCGATGACTTCATCCAAGCCTCCTGCCAGCTATCCCAATCAGGCATCTGCTGAATTCTGGACAAGGGGAGGGTTGCAAACGGAGGAGTTTAGACTCGGTGCATGGCTCCATTCCTGTTTACCTTAAAAATTGTATAAACCTTCTAAACACGAATGCATTCAGAATGAAGTTTTAAATATGAGAGTCAGACGATCCAAGCATGGTTTACCCTTGGTTCTGCAGAACTTGATAGAAATTTTCTCATTTTCTACTGTTTTCCCTTTCACCTGTGGAAAGAACACATCAGACAAGAATCAGTTCAAAAGCCAGTAGACAGTGTCAGAAAACAGTGGTTTTCCTTGAGCTTGTCATTCTCAGGTGCCCATGCACATTGTGCCAGCATTATGACTCTTGCAATGATGTTTTTCTTTTCATTTTCTTTTACCCATGCACCAGGCTACAGCCCTTTCCTGCAGAAAGATCTCAAAGAAATCAAAACCTTCCCCATCAAACAAACCATGATTTACACTACGCTGAATGAAATCCATTTGTTGTCCTGCCTTCAAATTTCCAGAACTTAATACAAAAGGTAAATATTTTATTTGATTAACACACTGTTCAATGTTCTATTATTACATCTGATCAGGGGCTCGAGACAAAAACAATTTTTTTTCAAAGGCATTACCTGCTATTCTAGGCTGCTTCTTCAGAGAGCCAGTTCCTCTTTGTAGGAGAAAGCATTTCAACAAAAACTTTTGCATCAAACTGGTTAGTTTTCAAAGAAAATGCCAAATTAAAGTTGGCTTGGAAGATTAGGCTTCCTGGCAGTGGGATGAGCTTAGCCAGGTGGCTAGCCACTTTTCTCAAACTTTCTTTTTCTAATTTCCTATTACAGAGTGATATAGAGTAAATGTTGAAGTAAGAGAGACGTTAGAAAAAAATAATGTGGCATTCTTGTAAATATCTGCCTCACACAGAGAATGTGATCTACATTCTAGGGTAGAGAAGGCATATTTGCTTAGCTTGTTTATCTAAGAAAGCAAAACAAAATCTGCATGTGTTAGAACTCTTTCAATGGTTGACTGCAAATCCTCAAAACACAAACCAGCAAAAAAGAAAAAGTGTATCTCGTTGTCTGATACCAGAGCCCAAGGAGAAGAGTGTCTCTCAAACAACTGGACCAGGCCCCGCAAGGCTATCAAAGATCTCTTTCTCCTCCCCGCTCCCCCCGCAACTTCCTTTCTCTCTGCTTCTCTCTGCTGGCTGACTTCATTCTTGCAAGTCACCCTTACCTATTTGGCTAGAACCAGAGCTACCTACACTTCATATATTTGCAAATTCCCAGCATCAAGGCAAGAGAGTAAAGAACCTCTTCTTCCCTCCGACCAGCTGCTGTTCTCATAAATGTCACAGAAAGACATCGATCAGTCTAGCTCAAGACACGTGTCCCCTTCTCAGACCAATCATTGTTCCCAGGGAATAAGGTCCTGTGGTTGGCCCAGATCTTGCCAGCTTCCTGACTGGGGACGAGCGCAATGCCAGGGAGGTGAGGCCCAATTAAAAAAGTGCAGCTCCCTTTCAAATCATGTATTAGACCAGGAACTTCCCGAAATACAGTCTCAGAAGGAAAGGCAAGTGCTATGTAAACAGAGTAATAAATGCTCACTCCATTTATGCAGCAATCATGACTCTCCAGTCTTTACCAGGGAAGGTTTTGCCCTGCCTGGTATAACTCTCGAGATGCCAGAGACCAACGTAAGTTATTTTATCTCAAAGGCCTTATTTCCGCAAAATAAAATTATAATTGTGTGAATCATTAATAAGGATGCAACATGGAAAAGAATAATTCTAGGGGGCAGGGGGATGGGGAGATGTCGGTCAAAGAGTACAAAGTTTCAATTATGCAGTTCCAGTTATGAACAAGTACTAGAAAGCTACTGTACAGGATAGTGACTAGTTAATAACACTGTACTGTGTACCTGAAATTTACTAAGAGTGTAGATCTTAAATGTTCTCTCCACACACACAAAAGGTAACTATGTGAGGTGATGGATATGTTAATTAGCTTGATTGTGGTGATCATTTTACAATGTATGCATATATCAAAACATCATGTTGTATGCCTTAAATATATTCAGTGTTTATTTATCAATCATACCCTAAGAAATCTAGAAAAAAATAAATTAATATAGTTCATTCTTAGGTTTTTACACACATACACACACACAAAGGAATAATTTTATAGTGACATTAGGTGAAGATTTTTTCTTAATTTCTAGCATTCTCTGATATTCAAGTAGGTCTTTCAAAAGGTAAAACAAAACATTTAAGGGTTCCTTTTCTCATCATTTATAATAGGCCATATTAATAATTTTAGAGTGCCATTAATAATCTTTCCACATAAAAATAAATGTTCCAAAATTGTTCTAATTCAGCAAATGTCAGCAGTGCTCAAGACATTAAATGGAAGTACCATAAACATGTGTTCTTAGTGGAAATGGCTATTTCCTTCATCACAGAGAGGTAACAGGGCAATAGCAGAAGCCAGCATGAAGGTGGTTTTTCCGCTCAGTGTTGGGCACCACAACCAACCGACACACAGGACTCTGACCCAGGGGGGCGGGAGGCCAGCCTTCACCAGAGGCCAGCGACTCCACCCCTGCCCACCATCCTCTCCTTGGCCATCAGCTGGATAGGATTGGGGGAGATACGCTTTAAGATGCTTTCCAGTTCTAAAATATTATAATTCTAACAAAATAAGCTAGTGTAAATGGGATGTAAAAGAGCCATTTGTTTAATCACTAAGGCCAGTCGTCAGCCTCTCCTTTCCGAAATGTCCCTCCGCCCCTTGCCACCGTCTGGGCTGGGCGTCCAGGGAGTACATTGCAGTCCTTGTCCTCAAGGAGTACACAGGCTTGGGGTGCAGAGGGGAGCCCGGCGTGGAAACAGAGCATGAGAACGCAATGTCGCAAGGGTTCTGGGAGAGGAGCGGGCAAGGAGCAGGGGAGGAAGTGACTAACCACCCTGGGAGATGCCTAACAGAGGAGGTGCTGTTCAAGATGAGCTTGGAAAGGTGAGTTCAATAGATCATCTGTGCAGATGGCCACGTTTGAGGGAAGAAAATCTGGGCCGGGGAGAAAGCAAATGCCAAAGGAGCCCAGAATGTTCCGAGAGAGGAAGTCTGGAGAGTGGACGGGTATGGGCACTTCTCTTGGTGGGAAGAGCCACTGAAGGGCTACGCACAAGAATTAGGCACACTCGGGCGCCTGGGTGGCTCAGTTGGTTAAGCGACTGCCTTCGGCTCGGGTCATGATCCTGGAGTCCCGGGATCGAGTCCCACATCGGGCTCCCTGCTCAGCAGAGAGTCTGCTTCTCCTTCTCACCCTCTTCCCTCTCATGCTCTCTGTCTCTCATTCTCTCTCTCAAATAAATAAATAAAATCTTAAAAAAAAAAAAAGAATTAGGCATGCTCAGACCTGCCTTACAGAAAGCTCCCTGGAAGCAGCGTGGAGGGTGGGTTAAGGAAAAGGAGCCTGAGGACGCTGAGCCTCCGGGAAGCTCCTGCGTTAATAGCCGAGCCAGCTGAGGGGGTCTGGGTTAAGGCAGGGACAGGGGACGGACAGGGCCAAAGAAGGACATGTTTTCCCGGGACCCATGAACCACGTTATTTTTACCATGTCGGGGACCCTCTTAATTTTAGTACCTAGGGACCCCTGAATTGAACTAACAAAGGACAGATTAAAGGGAGAAGAGGCACATGACTTTTGTTAGTATTTACCTGCATAGGAGAAAAGAACTGAAACTCAAAAGAGCAGTTAGACCCAGAGGCTCATGTACCATTTTAAGGAAGGCAAAGGGGTTTGAGCTTCAGAGGGGGGTAAATCATGGGGAAGGAACCAGAAAAGATATAGGGGGACTAGTGGAAGACAAGCTTTTCCTGAGGTCTGTTTATGCGAGCTTAACCCAGTGTCAGCTCCCCATCCTGCTCTTCCCTTCCTGGTGGGAGGAGAGGGTACCTCCAAAAAGGGAAATTTATGCCCCACTTTTAGGCAGATAAAGGGAGGCCAGAGAACCTCTTCCCGCATCTGTTGATTCTCAATTGCCTTCAGCTCAAACTAATCCTTACACCAAATCAGCACATGTTGGAGCAACATATTCTGCAGCTTGGAGTTTAACCTCACCGAGCCTCACCTTCCTCACCCCCAAAATGAGGATAAAACTTTGCAGATTTGCAGCTAAAATAAAATGACACAATCTGCTTACGCCACCCAAGACAATATTAAGTGTTCAGCACACATAGAGCCCCATCATTTTTGTTATCACACACCGCTCTCCAGCTCTCCCCAAGGGCGCGGGGCCGGGCTGGCCAGTCCCCCCACCCCGCCTTGCCGTGAGGGCAGTGCAGGCTGAGGCTCGGTGGGCAAGGGAACCCAGAGGGATCAAAGGTAGAACAAGTCAGAAGATGAGGAAGGAAGTATCCTTTGGGCACCAAGGGTCAAAGCTACAAAAGCCAGAGTCTGTCATCAGGGTTAAGGCAGTAGTGGGAGGCAGCATTGAGAATCAAAGGCAAGAAGGGCAAGAAGACCCGGAGACTGGGGAGGAAGCCAAAAGCAAGGTTTCAGGAAAGGAGAGAAGGTCCCGAACTGCTGCTGTGGACGGAGCTGAGGAGCCCGTGTGGCCCCGATGGGTCAACTTGGTTTAAAAGACAGGATGGATGGGAGCAGACACCCTTGACCACCTCCCACTAGTGACTGTGAAGACACCTCCCAACAAAAGACTGAAGAACCTTCTTGTGAAGAATTCTCTCCGCTCTCAAGAAAAAGAACATTAAGCTTTCTCTCTGAACCTTCCAGGTAAAGGGACAATACACAGTCCTTGTTGTTCTTCCCAGCCAACACTGAAGATATGAGGCAAGACAGCATTGAACAAAAGGAGAACTTTTAACTGATTCCTCATTCTAAATGTTTTCCCTGTTTTAATCCTTTTACCCCGCAACTCCATGAGGTAAACACTGTCATCATCCCCATTTTACTGATAAGCAAGATGAGGCTTAGAGTCGGTGAGTAACCTGGGTGAGATCATCCAGCCAGAAAGATCCTGGCTGTCATGAACGAGCCCCCCACCCCCAACCCCAAGCCACCTGCTCCACTGTCTCCATCGGAGCAAGACACCAGGTGGGGCGGGAATGGGGGGGGCGCTGAAGGAGAGGTCTCTTCCTCTGAGCTTGGAGGGAATGTGAGCGAGGTTAAAGAACTTGGGGGGTGGGGTTAGGGCAGGGGTGCTCAGGAAACTAACAGTCTATATTTTCTCTGAAAAGCCAAGCTTGGTTTGTGTGAAAAAGTGGAAGTGGGGTGATGGTGGGGAAGCATGAGGCCTCCCAGAAGGAGCCCAGGACCCTGAAGGCCTGGGAGAAGGGGTAGCAATGGGTGCTGCCCTAATAAAGACTGGACCTTCCCAGAACAGGGGCTGCTTATAAAGTCAGGAAGCCCCAGAGGCCTTTCTTTAACAAGACCCAGCCCCCGAGCTCTGGTCTCTTTCAGTGCTGTTCGGGGCTCCAGTGCAATATTCATGGGGACCCGTTGTAATGCTTGCCTGTGGAGAAGGCATAGACCAGAACCTTGCTATTTATCATGTGGCCCCAATTCAGCAGCAGGAGTACCTGGGAGCAGACTGGCCCCCCGGATGTACTGAGTCCGAATCTGCACGTTAAGCGGACCCCCAGGGGATTCACGTGCACCCTTGAGGGTGAGCAGCACTGCACCAGAAGGCAAAATAGCCAGCCCCAAAGCTACAGTTTGAGCCCAAAGTCAAGGGTCTACTACTGTCTCATTACTGTGATTCTCATCAAGACATAGATCCCTGGAGAAAGAGAAGTGTTGGAGCCTGGGTCAGGAATTCTGGGCATGGTCTGGGTATCAACGTCCAGAGAAAAGTGGAAGGGGACGATTCCGCAGTGTTCCCTGAAAAGGAGCAGAAAGCAGAGCTGAATGCATAGCCTTGTGCAGGAGAGTGTTCCTGTCACATATTCTATGGCCTAGGGGGCAGTGTTCGCCATCCACCCTCCACAATCCAGTCATTACTGAGTGGCCACTCTGTGCCAGGCACTCTCCTAGCTGCTGGGAAAGCCACAGCAAACAAAACAGGCAAAAATCACTGCTTCCAAGAAGCTTTCATTCTAATGAGGAAAAAGAATAAATCAATGAAGTGAAAATATACTAGATGCTAGACGGTGTAAGTGCTATGGAGGAAGATAAAGCAGAAAGAGGTATAGACGATATCAGTGGTAGTTTGCACATTTAGATAGTGGAGCCCAGGAAGACCTCCCTGAGAATGTGACATTAAGTCAAGACCCAAAGAAGGTGAGGGCTCAAGCTAGACAGTTGCAGACAGAATCAACAGCCCGTGCAAGGGCCCTGGGGCAAGAGTGTGCTTGGCTTGTTTGAGAAACAAGGAGCCACCTATGGCTGGAGAGGAATAAACAAGAGGAGAAGGACCGCTGGTCAGAGACTCAGCAACGAAGCGGATCCTATAAAGCCTTACAGAACACAGAATTTTCGCTTTTACCGTGAGTGGGCACCTCACAAGCAGAGGTGTGGTGTGGTCTGACTTATGTTGTAACAGGATCACTCTGCTGCTATGCTAAGGAGCGGCAGGGGCAGGGAGAGCAGTTAGGAGGTTGCCGAGAGAGTCCAGCCGAGGGAAGATGGGGACCTGGAGCCGGGTGGCATGGTGGCAGTGATGAGAAGAGGCTAGATTCTGGATATTGAGTGAAGATAGAGCCAAGAGGATTTCCTGTGGGAGGACTACAGGGGTTTTGGCCTGAGTAACTGGAAAGATGGAGCTGCCATCATCTGCAATGGGGAAACCGCAGGCAGAGCAGGCCAAACAAAAGAATCTGGAGCAATAACGCACGGTGCAAAGCGCTCAAGGAAAAACATGTGTCATGTTTTCACTTCATGTGTTCTGGGAGCGAGTGGTTTTTAGTTTTAGTTGGAAAAAGTAGTTAGGTGTTCCCTCTACCCCCACTTAAAAGGATAAACGAAAATATCAAATTACCAAGTCCTTGCCAAATGTCAGCAGTGAGCTGGCACCAAATGCATCTGGGCTAGTACATTGCCCTGAGAACAAAGAGTGAGGATCCAGCTCATGGCGATGGAAACTGAGGGCTAGGCTTAACCACGAGCTCTGGTTAGCACTATCAGTCATGCTTCCTGGCACTCCCCGGGCCCCCATCTTGATTCTCTCAGAAGGAACCTTTCGTTCATGCCACTTGGTGCTCGGCTTCTTCAGTCATCACTGAGAAGCGCCTTCCTCTGCCTCCAGGGGCACGGATGGGGCCAAGAGAAGACCTGTCTAAGGCACAATGTGGCTAGGCTTGACTGGCAAATGGAAACCTCTCTTTTTCTTCCGGTTTTATTGAGATGGAATTGACCTATAACACTGTATAAGTTTAAGGTGCACAATGTAATAATTTGATGGACGTATCCATTGTGAAATGTTTACCACAATAAGCTTAGTTAACACATCCTTCACCTCACATGGTTACCATTTTGTTGTTATTGATATTACGGTAAGAACAGTAAAGCTCTACTCTCATAGCAACTTTCAAGTATGCAATATGGTATTGTCACCATGCTATACATTATGCATCCCTAGAATTTAGTCATCTTATAACTGAAAGTTTGTATCCTTTGACCAACATTTCCCCATTTCCCCCACCCCCGGCCCCTGGCAACCACCATTCTACCCTTTCTATAGTTCGGTGTTTTTAGATTCCACGTATAAATGAGGTCGTATGATATTTGTCTTTCTTTCTCTGTCCAATTTATATCACTTAGCCTCAAGTTCCACCCATGTTGTCACAAATGGCAGGATTTCCTTCTTTCCTATGGCTAGATAATATTCCTTGGTATACATAGGCTACACTTTATCAATTGACCATCAGTGGACACTCAGGATGTTTCGTGTCTTTGCTATTGTGAATAATGCTCAGTGAACAGGGGGTGCAGATATCTCTTCAAGATAGTGATTTCATCTCCTTTAGATGTATACCCGGAAGTGCAATTCCTCGATCACAGGTAGTCCTATTTTTCATTTTTTGAAGAAACTCCATACTGTTTCCCACAGCAGCTGCACCAGTTTGCATTCCCAACAACAGAGCATAAGGGTTCCCTGTCCTCCACATCCTCACCAACAATTGTCAGCTCCTGTTTTTCATTTATAATGGCCATTCTAACAAGTGTAAGGTGACATCTCATTGTGGTTTCGATTTGCATTGCCCCGATAATGAGTGATGTTGAGCACCTTTTCATGGATCTGTTGGCCACCTGGATATCTTCTGTGGAGAAATGTCTATTCAAGTCCTCTGCTCATTTCTAATTGATTGACTTTTGTTTTTGGTTTTGGTTTTTTGGTTGTTGTTGTTTGTTTTTTTTTTTGCTATTCCGTTGTAGGAGTTCCTTATATATCTTGGATATTAAGCCCTTAGCAGATATAAGGTTTGCAAATGTTTTATCCCATTCCAGAGGTTGCCTTTCCATCTTTTTGATTATTTCTTTTGCTGTGCAGAAGGTTTTCAGTTTGATGTTGTCCCACTTGTTGATTTTTTCTTTTGTGCTTTTGCTTTCGGTGTCATATCCAAAAAAATCTTTGCCAAGACTGATGTCAACGATCTTTTCCCTTATGGTCCTTCTAGAAGTTTTACATTTTCCATTCTTATGGTAAGTCCTTAATTCACTTTGAGTTAATTTCTGTGAGTGGCGCCAAGAGGGGTTCAAATTTCATTCTTTTGCATGCAGATACCCAGTTTTTCCAACATTAGGAAAACTGAAGAGACTATCCCTTCCCCATTGAGTATTCTTGACAGCTGGAGATCTCTTTATTAAACCTTCATGAAAATCAACAAGGAATATGCCAAGACCACCTGACATGTCACATCTGGCTGTCCTCTTAGAAAAAAATTCAGTGACTTTATACACAGCCTTCTGAAGAACATTTGGCTATCATGCAGTTTCAGCACTGGGATCCTTAAAAATCATCAGTTTAATGATTTTAGAGGAGATAAAAAAGAGTCAACAGATTAGCTGGAGTTACACAGCTGGTTAGGGGCAGAGCGGAAATAAAGACTCCCACGCTCCTGACTCCCATCACAACAGAGCCTTCAGTGCCTGGTTGACAGAGCTCACTGCAGGCTGGGAGTGTGCTACAGGTAGGCCAAGAAATGGCAGGGGGCCACTAGATCTTGTAGAAAAAGAACTTTTGAACCTGCTTCTTATACTTAAAATGGAAAATATATTTGACAGGAATTATGTAGCTTTCTCTGGAAACATCCTGAATTCCTAATTATTATTTTGACCCGTAAGATTTTAGCATAGCTTCTGCCTCCAGAGCACGATCTAGAGTGGCCATACTACACAGCATCTTCTCCAGCTGGGCTGCTCAAATTCTGTGTGTTTTGTCAGTGCCACGATGTGAGAAGGGTCGAGAACTTTCCCATTATATTTTATATCTTATTTTTTATAACAACCTTAAAATATATCAATGTTGGTGACCTCTACTTTCCAGCCCAGCAACCCTTTGACGATCTTTCGTGTTTCTTAGAATGTTTGACTGAGGGTCATCTTAGAGCCAACCTGCACTCCAGTGGCAAAGGAAAGATGCTCCGTGAGGCACGGCTGTGAGAAGAAAGAGAGCATCCCCTCATGGGCATCAGCCTCACAGTGAATACTCGGGCTCCGTTAGGAAAGCAGCAACTTGACACCCTTTCGACCATGATGGAGTCCCTCATGATGAATGTTTAAAGTTGCTTGGAAACTTTGAAATGCTTGTATTGTTTCTCAAAGTCTTTCTTTCCTTACTTCACATCCACTTTTTAAAGGCTTCTATACCTTTTTTTATAATATTTTGTTTATTTGACAGAGAGAGAGAAAGAAGGGGGGGTTAGGGACATGAACAGGGGTTAGGGACAAAGGGAGAGGGTGAAGCAGACTCCCCACTGAGCAGGGAGCGTGATGTGGGGCTCAATCTCAGGACCGTGGGATCATGATCTGGGCCAAAGGCAGATGCTTAATCGACTGAGCCACCCAGGCACCTTCTATATCCTCTTTTTTTAAATTAAGAATAAGTTGTGTGTAAGGCTGGCATAAAGGATATACTCAATAAATATGTGAGGAAAGGATTATTGTAGCTAAAGTTTATAAAGTTGTATGACAAAATAAGAAGTGATCATGTTCATTATCAGCTTTAACTGAATGTTACAGAGGACTTTCCTTAGTAGAAAAAAAATAATAAATTGGTTCATTCAGCCAAACAAACCAACAAATACTTGCTAAATGGTTACCTTAAAAAATACAGATTCACTGACACTAAATTCACCAGGTACCGTCAATGCATTACCATTAAAATAGTATGATGAGATACATAGAATATTTGCTTAATAATCCACCAAACAACCAAAACAACCAAAAGGTAGAATGTCTCAATCACTGCTTTATTTTTTCATCCAAGGTTAATGCAACCTACATTGAAATTACTATAGCATTTGGAAAATCGGCAGACTCTAGCTAGAAACGCACAACCGTAAATTAGATGAACTTCCACACTTTGTATTACTAGGCACTCTCGTAGGATTTCGATTATACACAGAGTAATTGATTTCTTTGAAGAGTTATTTAGTTGAAGATTTCTTCTCTGCTCTTATATTTAAGTTTCTCCTCTACTTCTTTATTTTGGGGGGGAGCAGAAGTGAGAGGGCAGAGAGTGCCATATCATGTGAATATGAACTCAATATTAACCCAAAATGACTTCAACTATGTGTTCTTCATAAAAATAGGCCTCTGTTACTCTTCATACTCTGAACAAGCATTTACACACACACAAAATACAAACACTTTAATGCATTACAAATTACCTATGTGAGTTTCCAGGAGTATCCAACAAAACAATACCGTAGGAATTATTCTAGCCTGGATTCCTGCCCTTATAACACACAAACACACAACCAGTTTATGCCACCTGCCAAACGACCAGTCTGATGCCTGTCAGTGACCATCTGGGAATACTCTACTTCTTTGTAAGTGCACATTCCTACCGCTTACCCATCGCCCCATCTCTTCTGTATTGTCAGAGATGATGTTAAACAGTCCCTTAAGACATCACACCTCCAGCATCACTCAGCGACCAAAGCTGCATGCTTTGTGAAGCCTCACTACTCTTTCTTTGACTGTAGTGCCCAGAACACCTCTCAGGTCTCAGCCCCCTTGCAGTTGGGCATGGCCACGGGACTGTCTGATCAATGGACTATGAGAAGAAGGGAGTGTCATTTCTGGTATCTTCCAGGGTAAGGAGAAAGCAGCGTATTCCAGATGGCGCAGCTACATGGTGGGGGGCCTCCGTTATCATGGGCTTTCAGTGTGTGGAGCAGAGCCCCCTGCCAACTTGAGGGGGACATGTAACAAGAGCCAGAAGTGAAGGTCCTTGCTGTGTTAAACCACTGAGCTTTGGCATCACTTGCTTCTACAGCATCCTGATGGATCTAATGACTTGAGCTGCCATGTTCTGAGCCATCTGGACCAGCTCTTCTTCCCTTATAAACGTTCAGCCCATTCTCCAGCAAGCCCTAATTTCCGACCCTGGGAAGGACACATAAATTTAGCTGCACAGACCCAGAACTCCTCCAGCAGGTGACTTCCACCTCCTGAAACACCCTTTCTTCTGGCCCACATCTGCACACTTCTGTTGATCTTCCCAGTCACATTCCTGGGCATTCAGGGAAGATAACCACTGGCGATCCTTGTGCAGCCAAGACGTGCTTCCAGAATCCTCCTCCCAGGAAGCTCATGTCCAGTCACCAGCTAGCTCACTCAGGCTCCTCTCCTGGTTTATCTCACCTCCTGGCTCCTCTCCAGTCCACTCAAAGAATTCAATTCACAGCTTGTTTTTTTCTAAAAAGCAGACCAAGGATCGCCTCAGGACTTTAGTTAGAGATGCTACTTTCTCGCCTCTTCATAAGAGAATGCTCATATTTCTGCATTCTCTCTCTCCTCTACCATAGAAGGGATCAGCCATTTTGGACTGAGAGCCTGAAGCCGAAATCGGAAATGTAGCCCCATGGTCACAGGGATGATCTCATGTATTGCACCCTCCATCCCAACTCAGGCAATTCCCGTGCAGATGCTCCAGCCGAAACCCTGCCGTGTTCCACTTCTCATTTCCAGGGTTTCCCTGCCTTTCAGTTAAGCCTGTTCCCTCCTGTTATTTTTAGATTTGATTTTACTCCTTACAAAGCGCCAGGGGTGGGAAGGGGAGAAATTTTTTTTTTCTTTTTAATTAAAAGCAGATGACAAAGACAACTCAGTCATGGAAAATAATAGGAGTCACACTGTCTCTCTGGCTCCCATTCGTGCATTTCCGCCATCAGCCTCGACTGAACAGAGCTGTGGCAATGCTAATCGAGTCTCCCCTGCCTCTTCTGGCAGATACACATTATCTAAGCAGATGTCTACTGGGATTCCATTAGAGAGCTGCTTATGCTTTTCTTCCTTTCCACTGCTGCTCACAGAATGATTGCATTTTGGAGCTGGAAGGGAGCTCTATGACTAGTTCCATATTCCCCAGGAGGAGCCCAGGGCCGAGGGAGGTTAAGGGAGGTGACTGAGAAGGTCCAGCCTCACCAGGTCTCTCCATCCCCACCTTCTGAACACTGAGCCTGTCTGTTGAATCCATGTTTCTCAGCCACCCTCATAGTCCAAAAAGACTGAGAGCTCCTGCAGGTGTGACCCCCCACCTTACATATTCTGTTCCTGGCTTCTCGGGAAGCTGTACAGGCAGATCCATGTTCATGGCAAGGCACTAGGTTTTCATACGTTCTCCCTTGCACTCTTGTTGTTTACCTCTTTTCCAATGACTGTTTTTTTTCTGTTTCTCAAGCAAATGTAGTCTTTTGCATATTCTATGAGCTTGGACATTTGTTTACTTACCTGTTTGCTAACAAAGAGAGTTTAATTCCAGATGCTCTTGTAAGACTTCATTTAGATTCAGTCTCAAAGTCACATTATTCAACGTGTTTACAGTTAAAATATTCTATTACCATATATAATAATTCAGAAGTCCTGGTCTCTGTGCTGAGGTAACTTACATGGGAACAGAACGTAGCACTTGTTCGGGTCATAGCAGAGAATTTAGTTTTGCCTTGTCAAACTCTTGCCTTTCTTCCTTATTTCCCAAAGAAGGCCACGGAGTAGGAGTGACCAGATGAAATCACTTATAGGTTATCCACAGACTAAGCCTTGGAAGACCTGATAAGGACAACTTCTGACCATGTCATATGGCAGACAGAAAAGGCAGGTGTTCTAGAATCTCTGTCTACCTCACTAAGAAAAGTAGAACTCTTGATTGTAAATGACAGAGACCCCAGCCAGCTTGAGCAAAAAGGCAAACTTATTTGAAGGCCCACGTCTCCATCAGGGAAGAACAGGAATGCCACTAGACATCAGACACAGCTAGGACCAGGGACTCACAACCCCCAGCATGCTCTTTCCTCTACATCTCCCTCTGAGGCAACATGATTTCTCCCACACGGGCGTTGTCCCTGTCGGGAAACCCTGAACTCTCCCTCAACCCCAGCTTAACCATTAGGGAGAGATTAGCCCCCTCTCCCCACTTCCAGTTGCAAAATGCCCAAGGAATGATTCAGTTGCTCTGACAAGAGCGAGGTGCTTACTCCCATCCCTGGATATTGGGGGCTTTTCTCAGAAGAGTGGACATGATAGAGGGCTCTTCGGTCACCCTGATTCACATTTATCATGACATGGGGCAATGGGCAAGTTTCTTAACTTCTCTGAGCCTTGGTTTCTTTGTTATGAAATGAAAAGTTCAGGGAGGAGGCAAAAATAATACCTTGTTCAAAGAGCTGTTGATTTTACATAGATAAGCGATGTTAATAGCTGGTGCAGTGTCTGGTATATATGAAGCATCAATAAATGTTCATTTTTCTTTCAAGGTGAGTCTTAAAGTCAAGGAAGAAGTGAGCATATTAAAATGGAGAGGAAAATTTTTTGGAGCACAGGGAACCAAATGAGAAATGCTATACAATTCAAAGTAAGAGGCACTATAGGAGTTGTTAAAAGGAGGGTAATTGAGCCTTAAATCATTCCCACCCATAAATCACCCACAAGATCCATGTTCTAGAAAAAGGAGGGGGGACAGCATTAGCTATTGGGAACCTGGAATGTCAAGTTGACCAATTAATCTGTAGTTTGTGAGACAGTCTTTGCTATCGAGGGGAAGATTATTTTAGTCAAGTAACATTTTAGGACCAACATAAAAAGAATTGTAAAAGATTTGGATTTTGATGAACTCTGAGGAACAAAAGCTGCATTTGCTCATATTCCCTTTATAACTTTTTGGAGTCAGGCCAATGAACATATCCAGCTGTGCAGTAGGATAACTTGAATTTACTACTTGTTCTACAAAAATATTCCCTATGTTGTCTTCCCTCATACGCTTCATCCTTCAGTTTTATGAGAGGAAAAAAGACTTCATATTACACATTTCTTCAGTAAGATTACCACACCAATGCAGCACAGAAATCAATAGATTGTAAAATTTACAGTTTCCCCAAGGCTTTCCCAAAGAGTTTAATACATCTAAGATTTGGTGTTTTGTGCATTTGAACCAATTTGACTCACACAAACATCTGTTCTTGATAAAATAATATGAAACTTAATGTTTCCATGGTGGCACAGAATCAAACTCCACTCCCTCTCCTTGTCCTCACCCTTTCTGCCATAGTCCCCACGTCATCTGCTGCCCCAGTTTGTAAATGACTGTGATGTCTTGATGACTCCCTAGAGTTCACCTGCCCCCAGTTTCCATTTCCCCAGACACACGCGGGTGACTAAAGGCAGCGGCCACACCTCCTCAACACCTATGGTTTGTGGCGTCTTGTACCGTTGAGTTTTAACACCTTCCAGGTTCATTCCACCCCCTTGAGCTTCGACTCAGCCCAGATCCTGGCTCTAAGACCCACTCCCTCCACGAAGGCTTCTCAACTCTTCCAGCCCATGGGTGCATCCTCCTCTAAGCTCTTACAGTCTCAGTGCTTGGCTCAGTACTTTAAGCAAAGGCTGCCTGGAGCTGTAATTTAATGTTTACAAGCCTATGTCTGGGACCTTGCTGTATGCTTTTTCCCTGGTACCAAGCACAATGCTGATACATAGAAGAGTCTCCATAGATCTGTGTATGAATGAATAAATGAGTGAATGAGTTGACGGAATGCTTTTCTACATGGTTTGACATTTTTAGTCTTTGGGAATCAAGGTTTATGTCAGACTTAAGTCTAAAGACAGCAGATTTTGGCTCAACCCTGTCAGTTACTCTTATCACAAATTACCTCATGCATCTGGGAGACACTAGGGTCAGCATTCGGTGATAGAACGAAACAGGGTGCCGTCAGGGATGGCGTGGAGTTGTGATCAAGCACAGAGGTGGGGCTGGGGACTGGAGATGGGCACTCATCCCGAATCTTGGTTCAGGAACCGAGTAACCTGCACTCCGTCCTGGCCAATCACTGAAAAGCAGGTTCTGTGATATTGGGCAAGTCATTAAATCCTCCTGAGCCCAAGAAAGTTCATAGACATCTACCAGTGTGTATACAGAGTGCCCTTTCGTCAGCGGAACAAATTATTGCAGGGCTCAGGAAGCATCCACTCGAAGGAGAGCAGGCCCAGCAAAGAGCTTTCTTCATTTGTTCACTACTTCAGAAGAGATGTTCAAGAGCACGGATGTTTAGGAAACTATCCTTTATGGGATGAAATGACTAGAAGCTGCTTCCCAGAAGTCACTGGACAATTGGAAACACACTCTCATCCTCTTGAATGTTCCTCAAGACTCAGCAAGAAGTAGGTAGGTCAGAACAGAAAGGATGAAGGCCCTTTGACCCTTTCTGAACACAGCTGAGCACTACTAGCATTTTAATTAACATTGACCCCCCCCCCAGCAGCTTGGTAAATAGCAGGTCTGGGTCCCTGGGTACTGAATGATGGTGACAATGATGGTGAGGAAGGGGAGACAGGGAGGAAAGGAAGAAGGGGAGGAGGAGAAGGAGACCTAACCTCCTCGAGGTCCCCATATGCCAAGCTCAGGGCCCCAGTCGTTTCCTTCCCTAACCTCACACAGTACCTGTCAGCCACAGTGGGCAGCCTGCAGCCAAGGGCGGGCTAGGAACTTGCCTGCAGTCACATCACTGAGTGGCAGAGGCACTCACCAGTCAAAAGCACAGGCTGTGAAGGATCAGGGATGTCAGGGGACAGAAAAGAGGCTCTGAGAGGGCAGATGGGGGATGCTTGAGGCTTGCTAGGGCCACACCTGCGGCACATAAGGCTCTTCCAACATCCAGCTCACCATCTGGTCGAATCCAGGTGTAACATTCTGCATCCCTGGGAAGCGTGGGGGCAAGCAGCATGTTCCGGTGGGGCCCAGAGCAGCTGTGAGGCGGGCGAGAGGGCTGCACAGGAGTATGGGGCAGGGGCGGTCTACCAATGGGCACAGAAGGGTTTCCACATTCAAACAACCAATGCACACATCAGTGTGCACCAGCAAAAGATGAGTCCTACTTTAACCCTGTGCTGATACAGAACATAAGGTTTTTTGTAGCGTAGGAGATTAAAAAATTTTTAAAGCCCTTTGGCATCCTCTTTAACCCCCATCTTTTTAAAAATATATATTTATTTAAGAGAGAGAGCATGAGAAAGAGAGAGAGAGCACAAGCAGGGGGAGCGGCAGACAGAGGGAGAGGGAGAAGCAGGCTTCCTGCTGAGCAGGGGCTCGATCCCAGGACCCTGGGATCATGACCTGAGCCGAAGGCAGATGCTTAACCTACTGAGCCACCAGGCGCTCATCTTTAATGAGGTCCCAGATGTCTCAACTGGGCCACAAGCACAAGCACATCTAACTGCATCTGTGAGGACATGGAGCTCCCCCTCCCTCCACCAGAAGGCCATCCTGGGAGCTCCGTTTAGCAGCTGAGGCAAATGATTGTTGCACACGAACCTGGTGGGTAGAGTGGTAAGAAAAGAGGAGAAAAGATTCCTAAAACATTGCCCAAATTTATGTCAACTTTCACATTTGTACTGGGAAAAACACACCCAAAATATAACCAACGGGAGTAGCTCATTACTTCAATGTTCCAAGTTTTCAGTCTGCTAGGCGAGAGCATCACAGTTTGGGCAACGTCAAAGAAAATGTCCTTCCCCGGTGAGGGAGGGAGAGGGGGAGGAATGAGGGAGGGGAAGGGAGAAAGGGGAAGAGAGGAGGGAGGAGGGAGGAGGGAGGAGGAGGGAGGGAGGGAGGAGGGAGAAGGAAGAAGGGAGGAGAAAGGAGGGAGGAGGAGGGAGGGAGGGAAGAGGGAGGAGGAGGGAGGAGGAGGAGGGAGGAGGAGGGAGGAGGAGGGAGGAGGAGGGAGGAGGGAGGAGGGAGGAGGAAGAAGGAGGGAGGAGGAGGGAGGAGGGAGGAGGAAGAAGGAGGGAGGAGGAGGGAGGCAGGAGGAGGGAGGAGGAGGGAAGAGGAGGAAGGAGGGAGGAGGAGGGAGGAGGGAGGAGGGAGGAGGAAGAAGGGAGGAGGGAGGAAGGAGGAGGAAGAAGGTAGGAGGAGGAGGGAGGCGGGAGGAGGGAGGAGGAAGGAGGAGGAGGCCCACAGAAAGGTCTGAGGATTGCAACAGAACTGGGAGTCTCAGGAGAACACAGTGAAAACAAATCACAACTTTGCTGCTTCACAGATGTTAACCAAATTATGGAATCAAGTTTTGTTAAGAAAAACATGGACTGATATGTGTATACAGTTTATGCACTACCCCGGCACAGATGTAAGGAAATCAGAGCCCAAGAAGAGGGGACATCCATCGCCCGTACCTATGCCAGGCAAAAGAGTAAGGGACCCTGGTTTCAATTTTAAGCCAAACATCAGACCCTTAGACTATAGTGACAGGGTAACAGTGAAAACTGAGCTATTTGTATGCAAAATGCATCTAAAAGTTAAATGTTAGCGCTGCAAAGATCCCAACTATCGGCACAGCATTCACGGTAGTAACACTTAGGGAGTGCTTCCCATGGGCGGGCCCCTGTCCTCTTGCTAGTGGGTGGAACCCATACAGCAACCCCAAGTGTAGGGTGCCACAAAGGAGGAGCTAAGGGGACCACACCAGTACGTGCAAGAGTCAAGGTTTGACTCCAGGCAGCCTGACTCCAGGACCCATCGTTTCTTTATATTTATGTCTGCTTTGCTTATATTAAGCACTAACATTTACTGGGCCCTTAGTATGTTCCAGGCACTGTCCTAAGTGGTGTACAGGTATTAACTCATTTAAGTCTCATTGTTATGAGATGGTCTCCTCATCCTTTGTTTGCCGGTTTATTTGTTTTTGAAATAAAAAACCGGAGGCACAAAGAAGAGATCTAAATTTGCCCCAGATCTCAGAGTATGCGGTAGAGCCAGGGTTCAGAATTATGTAGCCTGGTTCTGGGACTCCTGCTCCTCGCGGGCCCATAACTGCCTAAGAAACACACACATCAGAGTTGAGGGAAAGCATTCAATGAGATCTTAAAAGATTAAAGAACCCCCGCTGCCTGAAATCTGATCAAGGTCATGGGTGGGGAAAATTTCCATCTGGCTGCCCACACGAGGGACGCAAGAATCATGGGAACAGATGAAAAACATACCCGTTGGTGTTTTTGCCTCATGAGCTAGTTTAACAAACATGGCTTTGCCCTTTGTACCACCCTCTTGGCACAGGTGGGATGTTCTCCACCCAGGTCAGGCCCCCCCTCCCCCGAACTCTGTTTTCTCAAAAAGATAGCCCTATCTATGTAATTTCCCAAGTATGCTTACCCTCCCCAACTAGCCCCACATGTAACTGACACTCTAGCCTTCAACAGTGAACCCAAGGTCAGCCTGACTGCCAGCCCACTCCAACCCAGAACCCCACTGGAGGGAGTCACATTCGTGGGAAGATATACTTACACTGGATTGGATTCTTGCATTTGGACAGACCACCAAAAAGTCAAATACCCGGGCTATCTCATTCTCCTCCCTTGCAGAATTGCTTCCCTTGAGTTGCATTTAGATATTTTGCTGTTGACATTTAGTAAAAATCTTTTGTGAAGCAGTTAAATGAAACTCTCACCATAGGAAAAAATCTGATGATATTGTCCACTGTATCACCCAGCCCCCATAGGAAAAACCCCATAAAAAACTTCCCTTTTTTTTTTTAAGCTCAAAAAAATTTTACTTATCGCAGTGCGCCCAGCGGTCCTGTAGATCTGTCTCTTGATTCAACAGTGTTTGGACAGAACAGACCCAGGGATGCCCCTTCTACCAGCCAACCACCATCGTCCAACCTTTTTTCCAGTCACAACATTGGGAGCCATCTTCTTGGCCACCTGCTGCCTCCAGGACCAGCCAACAACCAATTCTGAGCTTAGCTCCTCATCACCAATCAACCACGAGCTCCCAGATTTGTCAGAACTATTCCATGGAGCTGGACGCCACTGTCAACTGCCTGGTCAACATGTATCTGCGGGCCTCCTACACCTACTTCTCTCTGGGCTTCTATTTCGACCGTGATGATGTGGCTCTGGAAGGTGTGGGCCACTTCTTCCTTGAGCCGGCTGAGGAGAAGCGCGAGGACGCCGAGTGTCTCTTGAAGATGCAAAACGAGCACGGCGGCCGTGCCCTCTTCCAGGATGTGCAGAGGCTGTCCCAAGATGAGGAAGGGAAACCCTCGTCCCGAGATGAGGGGGCTCTTCTCCAGAACCAGGGAGCTGGAAGCCGCCCTGGTTCTGGAGAAGAACCTGGCCCCGGCGCTCTTGGGCTGCATGCCTGGGTTCTGCCAGCGCAGACCCCGGGCTCCCTGACTTCCCGGAGAGCCGCTTCCTGAATGAGGAGGTGAAACTCCTCAAGAAGATGGCCAACCGCCTGACTCACCTGCCCAGGCTGGGCTGGGCGAGTATCTCTTCGAAAGGCTCCCCCTCAAGCGCCACTAGGAGCCTCCAGAGCCTGGCGGCCTTTGGGGGGGCCCCTCTGACATCCCTCTGGTTACCTGAGCTTGTGCCTCAGCCTCTCCCTGCACCCACAAGGCAGTTTTTAACCACCCTGGAGCCCTCTCCCAAGTCGTGGACCAAATGGAAACAAAGCTTTTTGCAGGGGAAAAGAAAAAAAGTTTTACTTATCTTGAGGTCTGCTTTGTCATTTCTGAGCATGAAAATTATGTCCTAACTGTCCATCTCTTTTTCTATCTCCCTCTCACTTTTTAAAGCTTCTAGGAAGCTCAGAGTCAAACTTGAAATTGAAGGTATGGGCCTTTTTAGTCTATAGGAGGGACTGCAAAACTTTTGTAATCAATCTCACCATCTCCTTAGGGAAAAATTTCAAGGATAACTCCCTGGTAGATGTCTATGTATTTCCTTATTTATAAATTATATGCGTGTACCTGACTATATATTATTCCCTGATTTTTTAAAAATGTTTTATATTACCTGATATTTTAAAGCACAATATACACAGAGGCCAAAGTTCATTGTTAATGCTTAAGAATATAAATCCATATTTCAAAGTGCCTTCTAATGATTTCAAAATTGTGTTAGCCTCTTCTTTCAGCCCTAACTAGATTGGGCTGTCATTATATTTACGCTTAATGAGGCTGACAAAGAGCTTGGCCAGGCAGCATGAGAAACATCAGCTCAGCCATTTTCTTCTTGGCTTGAAGGGACAGCCCAACCCAGCAGTTTCTTTGCAGGAATATTTTTAAGTTACTCTCCTCCTTCGGTGAGGACATACTTAAACACGGGTAACAGAAACCAGAATCCATACGACTGGATGCACATGCGTCACACGATGCCACAGCCTTCCAGAAGCAACCCAGCCAGCAAGGAGGCTCTGCAGCCTCTGGGTGTGGGACGTGTGCCCAGAGCGTGCCTCAGGACACCTTCCGGAAGTGCCGAGGGACGCATGTGACACGCGCACGCTAGATAGTACTAAATCGTAATGCCTCTCATTTTAAGATGAAAAAAATGTCTCTAAATGAACATTCTAATGTGTGTTCTTCCAGTCCCGCGATTGATCTGATGCACACCCCTCTGGAACCGGGTCCATCTCTCCCCTCCATCCCATTTTACCTTATCCTGGCCCTGACCTCCTACTCATGTGTTTTCCTCACGGTCACTCTATTTTTATTTCTACTAACCATTATTTCTGGCCTGGGTCCTCCTTAAGTCCTTTATAGAACTTGAGTGTGCATTCCTACATGTCATGAACAGGATGGCTTATAAGAAACTGTACGAGAACGCTCGTTCTCAATGTCCATAGTATTACTTTAGCTAACCATACATTTGGGGATCTGTAGATTTGGGAATAACCTTTGGATTCTTCCATATACCTATGTCTCTAAACATTTCAAGGTCGCGGTCAGCTGACATTGACTATCAACTGAAATGGAAATACTTAGACTTTGACAAGACATTAAGTATCTACCAAATCAGAATTAGCTTTGATGACAGAAACCCTCAGGAAAAAGTGACTTTATTTTCTAAAAAAGATTTCATTTATTTGAGAAAGAGAGAGAGTACAAGCAGGGGGAGGGGCAGAGGGAGAAGCAGACCCCCCCAACCCCCGCAGAGCAGGGAACCCGATGCGGGACTCGATCCCAGGACCCTCGGATCATGACCTGAGCGGCAGGCAGACAGCTTACCTGACTGAGCCACCCAGGCGCCCCAGAAAATAGTGACTTTAGACACCGGGCTTGATTCTTTCATGAAAAAGAAGTGTTGAGGGAGGTTCTCTAGGGTTAGTCTGGCAGCTTCACAAACTTCTCTGGGACTCAGCCACCTTCAGTCACTCCCAGGAGTGGTCTTCGTTGTGATCTGCAGCAGCGGCCGGAGCTCCAGCCACCACATCCAGGCTGTTCTCCAGGCCGACAGCTCAGGCCAGCGCGGAGGGGTGACGTCCCTTAGGCACACACAGCACAGGGCTCCACACCACTCCCCCTCGCACCGCCTTGCCCAGGTAGAATAAGTGGGTAGCATAGGCATTAAAAGTCTGGGAGAATGGAGATTGGGAGAACAACAAGCAGCCTCTGCCACATCCGATTTAAAATCTGTGATTTTCATTAGCAATGCAGGATTCAGTATTAGAATTGCATTCTGGAGAATTCTCATTCTAGACCATCAACCTGTAACTAATTCTGATCTTTTTTTTTTCCATTCAAAGACCCATTATCAATTACCACTCAGAGGTAGTTAAAGTAAGAATCATCCCAGGAATACATTGTCCTTTGTAGAAGCCCTGGAAAATATCTATGTGAATGCATAGTTAATACAGTCCTACCGAAAGGCAAACATTTTCTGCCTAATAGAAACCGTAATAGGGATCTTCCTAAGACACGGTTGTACATCAGGTTTTGCAAACCTGATCGGAAGTTAACAATTTAATGCAACTTGGAGTGAATTTGGATGGGGGAGACTTCCATCTTATAATGTGACTAACCTGCCTCCCGATTGGAAAGGTTCACGTATCAGACTTTCCTGAGTTAACGCAAGCTCGCTGGTGATGGTAGCAGACTAAAACAGGCCTCTGAAACAACCCCCACGTGCAAATGTCACCACGGGCGTCGGCTCCTCCTGGAAGTCTCAGCCACCACCTTGTGACTCAGAGAGAGACGCTGGGGGAGGTGGTCACTGGGATTTCGCTGCTTTCCCATGGAACTGACTTCAACAGCCAGAGATACAGGCAGATGCTGAGTGAGTCTTCTGTTGCTGAACACGAGTCAGAGACAGAATTCATTATGCAACAACACACATTTCTCATCTTTCAGATGCCAAATGTTCAAAGTATAAAAATACCTCCACGGGTCACTCACCAGAATAACACAGGCAGTGTTCCATTTATGAGCTCACACTGTGTCAGTGACATCACACTCTACCAGGAGGGCCTGTGCGCTTTCTAACGAATCAACGAGAAACCCTAAAATAGCTACGTTCTCCTTTCCTGGGCCTCACTGCCCCCACCGAACCTGGGGTGCTTGCTTGCTTGAGTGTACAGAAGAAGTCCAGGAATCTGGATAGTTCCGTTGAGCTGAAGGGTAAAACATTTTGGGGATGGGGGTTGAATTTAATTGTAGCTTATGAATAATGAAATTGCCACAGCAAAAGGCATGGTTTCCAGAAAGCTGTGACACCACATGAGCGCCTTCACTCACACACCAACATTACCTCCAAATGCATGGGGGGGGGGGGGAGGAAATCTCTTCCTCTGTTTTATGTTTTTGCCCCTCTCTGAATTTTAAGTGAAAAGGGAAAAATATGAAATCAGGAGCCTGCCTATCCCCTGAGACCTTTAAATTTAAGCTGGACCAAGCACTACCCGTGTATCACAGGCAACAATTTCACCCTGGCAGGGAAGTGGACTAAGTGACTTAATGGGTATTTTCCATCTCTAATTTCCATGATTAAAGAAAGAGGTTGAGAGGGGTACATGTGGAGCCTATTGTGAGTTTGCCAATGAATCCTAATTTAGATCAAAGAGAGTCTATGTGACACTGAACCATAAACACCCTAGTGTGCGTTACTTCAAGGAAGTTGTTAGTGTGTCCCCGATGGCTATTATGTGATATAGTTGCACTCTATAGCCTGCACCCTTTAATTACTAATATGGAAGAAAATCCCATATGAGCGGGAGGAATGTAAATGAGACCTCTGCTCTTTTGAACATTTTATGCATTTGCCAAATTAAAATTTGCTGTGGACTTGGGTTTTCCCTGATGGCTGTTGGTAGTGATCATTTGGCTCATGGGATTAAATCCGAATTTCCAAAAACTATTTCTGATCAGTGTGCAGATTTCAGATCTTTATGTATGCTTTGCACTGAGACATGGATCATCAGAACCAGATTAGGAACAATTTCTTTGAAGTTTTCAAAGGTAGGGAAGAAATCCTCTTTCGTTCTCATCTTTCCTCAAGCCCAGTGTTGCTCAGTGCAGGTGGAGGGGTATAACTGAGAGAGGGGCCTGTGGAGGCCAGAGTCTCGGGATCACCCCACACTCGTGCACTACCCCCAACATGGGCCTGTAGCTCCTGCGTAGAGAGGATCGTGCTTTAGGGACATAGTCTGATCATTGCCCACGACCACCCTTGCCGACGTGGGGTTTGCTCACACCAAGATGAGGACGACCACAATGTGAACTTGAACAGCACGATTTTAATGGTATTTCCTTCTCTAGGATTCTTCTACCCTTAGCCTCTCTGCCCAAAAAGAGGATTGATAACAACTTTGCGCTTAAGTTCAGAGCTGAGTGTAGGCCCCAGCCTGGTACAAAAGCAAAGACGCTCATTAGGCAGAATGACCACCAGAGATATTAGCCATTCAGGAGATTTGCCATGCCCAACACTGCATCTTGTTCACAAAGCAAACTCCTCCTTTCCCATCTGTCTCATGCTACAAAGAGATAATAATAATAAAATCATTGCTTAATGAGTAAACTAAGTAGAGGCTAATTCTCCGGTAGATCACATCGGTGTTCTTCTCCGAAGGATGCCATATTCTCAATGAGGCAGAGAACACCGGGGAGAGTGCGTGATCGTGCACAAACAGGATGCCTAAAATCAAAAACCAATGCAGCATATGTCAGTATTTAAAGCCCCATCAAAGAAACATCCAACTTTTCAGCTGTAACCCAAATACAAATTTTCCTTACCCTGTCAATTAGCAGATTACAAAACTCCTGTAGCAGGAAGACCATTCTGCCAGCAAAGCCGTAGTGTTTGGAATGGGTCCAGGTCAGACAGATGGTGTGGAAAAGGGGTGAAATGAGACGTTCCCGATCGGCAGAGTCAACTGTTCTTCCGTGCGACAAACGTAACCTTTGGTGGGCGGCGCCACAAGGTGAAGTGCATCTCCCACACAGCTGGAGAAGCACACATGCGGCTGGAATCACCCAAGTGGTCAGTGACGAGCGCAACAATGGGCTGGCGTAAGGGAAGCATTTAGAGAAGAAAAATATGCAAAATAGTAAATAAATGGAAACCTTATTCTCTGCAAAGCTGTATCTTCTCCAAGACATGATTGTTAAATTAAGATGATAAAGCATTCTTGCTGTCCTTGGAATGTTGACCAGACTGTAAACAATCAAATGATGTAACCAGGAGGGGAGGACAAAGGGTATTTGCTATATTGTTATTAAATGCCATCTGTACATGTCACAGTCGATTTCCAAAACCGGGTCCCTTACAAACAGCACCTATCCAGCTGCGCAGAAAGGCTTGGTTCAGAAGTTGACGACTAATGAAGTGATTATGCATAGTAGTAACAGTAATAGCCCACTGAATTTCAGAAGTGAGTTCTAAAATGTAAACACTCATTGATGATTTGTTTTAGAAATTTAAGAATTTAAATTCCCTTCCAATAAGATCAAAGAAGCAAAGCTACTTCATTAAATATTTTTAGGCCAGTAAAAGTGTCTCTGTCACTGTCTCTTTAATAACAACCAGCCATTGTAAGCACCATCGGTGCCCCTAAGCCTTGAAACAACCCTGCAGATTGGAAAGATTCTCATCGATTCAGAGATAAGAAATGAAAGATCCAAGAAAGGAACCTGGTCACCCCTTGGCAGGAGCCAGAAGAGCTGCTATTCCAATACCTGGGGTCTGGCTCAAAAGCCTGTGTTTCCACTCTTAGACGGTGCTCCCCAAGGAGGGAGTGAGTACCTGTTGCAAGTTCCAAGTCAAACCTTTGTCTGCAAATGGAGAAGTACCAGGTGATGATGTGCAGATGAATTGGCCCAATGCAAAAGAGCCGGTTGGATGTATGTTCCTAATTTTGATTTCAGCTAGTTCCAGAGCTTTGCTAGAAATCACTTCCCCATGAAATGATTTGTGCCCAAACACAAGCTGGAGTCTTACTTTTAGGCAGTTCTTCCTGAAGGTGTTCCTGCATGACCAGGAACCTGGTTCCACCCTGACACCAGTCTTCTGCCAAGAGGCAGAGAGAGGCAACTCATATAAGGTGGTCATGGTACTTTTGATGCTCACAGTGCGTTCCCTCCACCAAATCCTGATTCTTTTCCTTCCTCTATTTTGCCCACTCACTCATAGAGGCTCAGGTCTTTATGTTGCAATAGCGTAGATTGGAAAACACCAGGGTCATTATCCTGAGGATGCTGGGCTAAATTCTTTTCAGCTGAATTAGCAAGAGCAGACTCTGTCCTCATACAGAGGCTGGGTTTTCTTTGACATGAACTTGTTGGAACAAAGTGGGAGAAAACTCACATGTCATGCTCTGTCTACAATCGCCCCTGATTAGAGGGAATATAGACCTGGCAACACATTAGATGCTATAGAGATTTCAGAACCAAAGCAAGGTCAACCTACCAAGCCTGGCGTGAAATTTTATGACTAGCACCACTGTTCTACTTCAGAACAACTATAAGATAGATGATCCAATGATCAACAACAAGCAAACAACAAGCAACTTGGTCATCAGTTTAAAGTTTTCAACCCAGGTCCCTGCCCTAAATCCACACCCTGTGAAGAGAAGGAGGGAAAAAAGCATAAAAGCCTCATAGAAGTAACAATTGCCTATTTTAATGCTGGCAATGTACAAATGACAATTATGTTGTTAATTGATAGTTATTTCAATGAGTTGTCATCCATGTAGATTGTTCAGATTAGCAATGTTGTTTTTGCATTGTGATTAAGCTGCTGGGTAGCTGCATAAAAGCTGTTGTATTCTATGGTAGACACATTCTAACAACTCAGAAGAGAAAAAGGGCCAAGACCCTTTAAAGAGACAGTTGAGTTTTAGAGAGAGGCTAGGAGATATAAAGGCTTGCTAAAATGTGATTTTTAACAGCATGCTACATTAATGAAGTGCAATATTTCATTCAAGAAGTTTCTGTGCAAATGAAGTATTAATAAGACAAAAGGCAGTAAAAGAGGGAGCAGCCTGGTTACAAAGCACACCAAAGAAAATATTAGCGCTGCCTAGAATGGGGCTAACAGAGCCCCACGTTTGTCTCTGGAACACTCTCTCTCTCAAACTCAGGACAGGCACTGGTTTCTTTTCAGGGCTGGACACCAGAGCAAGCAAAACCCAAAGAGGCCTGGCCTGAAGGAAAGATTTAGAACAAATTCACAGCCCAAGATTAAAGAGCGATCATTAACTCTGTATCTTTAAAAAAACAAAACAAAACAAAAATTCTCCATCTTACTTAAAAGTTTCCTGTGGCTTTCCAATTTTGCCAAGACAGATTGAATTTTGAAGTTTTTCCACTGTCTAGAAGCTTTAAGTTATAGCTGTTGATCAGGAATATAAAAAAGTGATCTCCAAATCTGCAGGCAGCAATTCAAGAGCGCTTGATTGGCCCCTCCAATCTCACAGTGCGTCCTGTGGCAGTTCCTCAAACCTTGGGTAGAGTAGCCTGTTGGAAGCAAGCAGAATCTCGAGGCCATGTCATGGAATTTCTGCATGAAATTGGACAAAAACCATCCTGTTAATCAATTTTCTCTTTATTTCCTCTTAAATTAGGTCAAGCCAACAAGTCTGGCAATAATTCTTATTAAATTGGAGCAATATTCCTGTTCATATCAATTCTACATAATTAAAAAAAAAAAAACCTCACCTTTTGGCAGTCATTTGCATCTATGCAGTATACCAACGCTTCACTCCCCCACCCCTGACACCTCCCAACACTGACATTGCTGCACTGTTGTCCCACTCGATGGAGCAGCAGACATCTGTGGTTTGAACCTGCGCAGAACTATTTCCCTACCTTCCGATAACTGGTCTCTAATTTTCTGAGAACCACCCCTCATCTACACTCATCCTCATGGTTTAAGCAGGACGCTCACCCCCTCCCAGGCTCAGGAGCGGGCATGTATCTCAGGCCTGACTCGTCAGGTTGTTCCATTCCTCTGGCCACAGTAAGTGGGTCAAGGATGAGCACAGAACCCAGCCTGGTAAGAACCTAGGAAAGAGAAAAAAGCAATTTGGTGACAACTTTATATTTAGGTAAATATATTGTAGATAATGAGGGCCACGTTTCTCGCTGTCAGAGAAAAACATTAAAAGCCAGGAAAGAAGGGAGGCTAAATGAACCCCAAGATTTTGGGTTGAAATTGGAGGTACTAGTAGAAATTTGTGGTTTTTAAATATGTACCCAAAGAGGTGGATGGATTTCTGATATGCTCAGAAATAAATATATGTGTGTGTATGCATGAGTTAGCGTATTTCTTTTTTTTTTTTTTAAGATTTTATTTATTTGACAGAGAGAGACACAGCGAGAGAGGGAACACAAGCAGGGGGAGTGGGAGAGGGAGAAGCAGGCTCCCCACCCAGCAGGGAGCCCGATGCGGAGCTCGATCCCAGGACCCTGGGATCATGACACAAGCTGGAGGCAGACGCTCAACGACTGAGCCACCCAGGTGCCCCGAGTTAGCGTATTTCTTAGCTTGGTTTTCTGAGACCCAGGGGTGATACACACACCTAAGCACCCAGATCTTGGGTTCCAAATACCGTTCTCCAATAAAAGGAACCAGGGCTTCCTGGAGACATGATCGATTCCAGGACTATGATAGAAAAAACAAAATATGAGTCTGTAGCATCTCAAGGTGCCAAAAAGTAGGGAAGGGCTCCGAAACAATAACGGAAGCATATTAAAGGACACGAAAGGGCTTCCAATAGCCCAAGAGGAACAATTTGAATGACAAAATAAATAATGACAGTATTGGATTATAATAAGTGTCCATGAGTCCATAATTATACCAATAAATAATTGAATAAATTAGTCAATGGAGGAGAACAGACAGCTCTTTTAATAGAAAAATTCCAACCAATAAATATAGATGGAAGGAAGCAACTAGGAAATTACTATTAGAATAATATAGTAATACTCGTTGCAGGCAAGATCAACCGATGATTTCCAAAATTAGTGGGCAAAAGTTTGAGGAAAAATAAGGTATTTGTATGGTCTCAAAGTATCTCCTCCAAGATTTTTATTAATTACAAAAATATTATGAATTTTTCATTGGAGAAACATAGCTGACACCATGTTAGATTAACATTGCCAGTATCATGACACCCTGACATCAACTACCCCCAATACGATGGACTGAGAGGCGTCTATCATTTCTGAGATATTCTTTTTTTTTTATTTTATTTATTTATTTGACAGAGAGACACAGCGAGAGAGGGAACACAAGCAGGGGGAGTGGGAGAGGGAGAAGCAGGCTTCCCGCGGAGCAGGGAGCCCAATGCGGGGCTCCATCCCAGGACCCTGGGACCATGACCTGAGCCGAAGGCAGACGCTTAACGACTGAGCCACCCAGGCGCCCCTGTTTCTGAGATATTCTTAACACAAATGCATCATCTCAGTCTAATCCTGAGAAAACATCACACAGACTCAAGTGGAGTGATGTTTTGCCAAATAACTGATCAATACTCTTTAAAAGTTTCAAGGTCATGAGAGACAAAAATGGTTGAGGCCATGTCCGAGAATGGAGGAGACTAAGGAGATGGGACATCTAAATAAGATGTGAGATCCTCAACTGGATGCTGAAGCAGATTTTCATGGAAAACTGGCAAAACTCAAAAGTCTTTATGTTGTATCAGCATTAAGTTCTTAGTTTCAATCACTGTACTTTTGTCACATAAGAAGTTAGCATTAGTGGAAGCCGGATGAAGCATATTCAAGAACTTTCTGAACGATTTTTGAAACTCCTCCACAAGTTAAAATCATTTCAAAATAGTTTTTGTGCTATTTTGTACAGCATGGGGACTATCGTTAACGATACTGTATGGCATACTTGAATTTTGCTAAGAGAATAGATCTTAAAAGGTCTCATCACGAGAAAAAGACATTTGCAACTATAAATAGTGACAGATGTTAACTAGACTTAAGGTGATGGTCATTGCACAATATATACAAATATCAAATCATTATGTTGTACACCTGAAACAAATAGGTTATATGTCAATTATATCTCAGTTAAATTTTTCAAAACTTAAAATAATTTTTAAAAAGTTTTAAACAGTTGTTTTTTTTTAAATATAGAGTGTCGATGTCAAGGGTCGTTGAAGATTACTGGGCAATGGTACAAGAGGAAAGAGAGGCCAGGGCCTGGAGATATGAGCTCCTGAACCAAACGACGACGGAAGCTAATTTACTCCAAGACTTTTTGGTTGTTCCTGGACAAGGGTGCAAATAAATTTACTCTACCGAACAGTAAATTTAAATAAGTATAGCAAATGTCCGGGCCATTGAGAAGAAAGAAGAAAAGTGCAGAGCAAGGAGAACGGCCAAATGTTAAAATAGTGTCATTAGTATTAAAAAAAAAAAAAAATTGAAAAGTTTATAAACATGTTTCTCCAGTTTGCCCCACACTTCTGAATACCACTTCAGGTTATCAGCTGAATTCATGTATTGTCTAGGCATACTAGGGTGCCTGAGAAAGGCAAGAAAACTCAACCCTAAAACATCTTTCAGTTGACCATGCCATAGTTCATGAAATTCACAGCATCCAGCTCCTTTGCGGTTAAGGCCCTGAAGATCTCTACTAAAACGTAAATCCTGAGGCCCAATCTATAAAGACTCATCCAGGTTCCATGTGGAAGAGTAATATATTATCAACCATTAGCAACTTAGCCCCAATTTATGAACCAGATTAAGCTCGGCCCCTTCGGAGGACCTCGGAGGAATGGGGCAGAGGATGTGTAATTTGTAATGAAGGAGCCAAGCGGGGGGAAGAATCTGAAGTGCAAGAGGGGACACCTAGATAATGTGCTGAGACATTGGGTGTCCAGCTTGAAGATCCCAGGTGGAGAGAAGAGGGAGGAGCAGAGACAAAAGGAATAGGAAAGAAGAATGGTGCAGTCCCAAAAACAAACCCGCCCAGGATTCCTGTCTGCAGCCACATTCGCAGTACTAACATAAGCATTGTTTAAGGGGCACGTTAGATTACAGCCACCAAATACAGTTGTGCTGGTTGTCCCCAGACAAGGGCACAAGTAGGGACTGAAACCCAGCCCAAGTGGCTCTTGCCAAGCCGTGAGTCCAGGAGAGGGCTGCATCTGCCAAGAGGGATGCCTTGCTGCAATTGATACAAATATTTTGCAGTGGCGGCCTTGCCTCAAAATAATTTTCAAGCCTCTTTTATGAAGGGACAAGAGCGTGTTGAGACTTTCAGGTGGCCCCATCTCCTTCCACTTTGGGGAATGGGACAAGAGATCTTCTTGCCTTCCACATCAAGCAGGCTCCCAAGCCACTGTCACCCAGTTACCCTCCTAATGCTCAGGCTTGTTTGGGAGGTGACAGAAGGCAGAACAGGGGCTCTAGTTCTGGAAAGAACTTTGCAGCAGTTATCAAATTATTTTCAGTGACAGAGCTACTGGAGCAGTCTGTGCTGGAAACGCTTCGTATACGATCTATCCTTCGGGGCGCTCAGAGGAGAAGGACAATGGTGAAAAGCTTCCCTTCTATTAGTATCCTCAACAAAAATAAAAAATTAAACAACTTTATCCTCTTTTTTTCTTTTCCTGCCACATTATTTACCGCAAAAAAACACTAGTCAAAGTTAGGGAAAGTGCCGTGCCCTGTGAGTTCTTTCTCCCTCTTGCTTTCAGGACAGTGTTAATTCACAGGGCTGCTTCTAATATATTTTGACAGGGAGAAAGTGGCAAATTAGCTCATTATCTCTTTAGAGCAGAGCAGAGAGGCTCAGAGAAAACCCCACCTGGCCTTAGAGTATCATTTTTTTTTTAAGATTTTTATTTATTTGAGAGAGAGAGCGGGGAAGGGGCGACAGGGCAGACAGGAGTGGAGAGAGAGAGAATCTCAAATAGACTCTACACTGAGCACAGAGCCCAACCCAGGGCTCGATCTCATGACCCGAGCCAAAACCAAGAGTCAGATTCTTCAGCGACTGAGCCACCCAGGTTCCCCTGGCCTTAGAGTATCCTCTTTTTTTTTTTTTTTAAGATTTTATTTGTTTATTTGACAGAGAGAGACACAGCGAGAGAGGGAACACGAGCAGGGGGAGTGGGAGAGTGGGAGAAGCAGGCTCCCCGCGGAGCAGGGAGCCCGATGCGGGGCTCAATCCCAGGACCCTGGGACCATGACCTGAGCCGAAGGCAGACGCTTAAGGACTGAGCCACCCAGGCGCCCCGACCTTAGAGTATCTTAGCTCATGAGGATAACCAGCAAATGCTCATTTTTGTTTTGCCCAAACTCTTTCTGCTGCTTTTTCTCTGGCCAGTAGTTGAAGCCCGAGGCTGATCTGCTGTCCCGCCAGGATTGCGGTTGCTTCTGTAGCGCGTCACTCCCCTTTGGTGAGCCCAGATGAGAGCCCAAATTCCAGTTGAGGCAATCACCATTGGCATTCACTTCCATGGTTTTTCCTTTCCATATTCCTGATCAGTGACATAATGCAGATGCTGAAGATAGAGGAGGCAACCAACGAAGAGCTTTTCATCTGAGGCACCATCTGCCCTGAAGCTCTTCCTCCCAAGAGTCTGCTGCTGCCCAAAATATTTGCATCGGGCTAAGTTCGCACTAAATGCAAGCATGTTGCTGTGGAGGGACAGCACATTAATAGCCTTTCCTCCATCACAGATCAATTTTTTACTGACTGCCTTAATCAAGTCTTCTGCTGAGCCCTGAGGAAACCGTGATGACCAAGACAGACACAGGGAGTGTCCCGTCCTAGCCAACCTTCTCATCTCCCCAGCCCCTTTTCACTTCCAGCTTTTGTCACTCCGCTGGGAAACCTTCCATAAGCCCTAATCCTGGGTTCAAGCGACCCCCTCCTAGTCTCCCATCACATTCTGTGCACACCCTGTGGCATTAACGCTCAAAGGGAACTCCCAGTTCCCAGGATTTCAAATAGGGGCAAAGTTCAGTTTACATCTCAAAATCTCCTTTCATTTCCATTTCAGTTGTAAAGGACCACATAAAATAACTCTTAAAACGTCATCCCTAAGTGCTCCTCAAAGGAGGGAAAAATTGATATTCATGACCCCAAATCTGGAAAAAATAAAGTCTATATTGCTCATAATGGCAAATGTGGTTGTGGGTCATGAATCTGGTCTAAATCACTAAAATCCATAAAAATAGTTACAACTTGTTCATAAAACACCTCTTGCGAGACTTTCCAGAAGAAACTTTAGAAGTAATGAAAGATCAGGTAATGGGGAGTGCCGATTAACTCCAGCAAAGCCCTGAGAGGCTCTGCTTTCGTATCTTCATTAGGTGCGCCATGAACACCTGCTCCCACAGACAAGTGCCTTCTTCATCCAAGTTTCCAAGAATCAGTGGGCAAAGAGCCAGAGCTCTTCCTGCCAGGAGACTTCTAGCCTAGATTTTATTTTTGAGTTGAACAAGGTACCTTCTCATGTCTTCCTCCACATTCCTGGGACATCAGAATGATTTGGGTGAATAGATCCTATAATTGAGAATTAAGACTGTTAAGGTCCCAGGTCCCACATTGAAAATTTGAAATTGAAACCAGACCTATAATTCATAGTGAAAGATGGAAAACTAAAGTAGAGAGGAGAAAAAAATCTCAGACAGGCTAAGACAACCTTTTATGTCTAGCTTCTCTCATAAAATTGGGAGTCTTGGGGAAATTCACAGAATCTTGGATTCAGAAACCCTTTTTACTCTTTCTCCTCTTTACATTTTTTTTAATCCATGATAGTCTTGGCCCATTTCTTCAGGTTTTCCAGACCCATTAGCCATTCTGTATTACCATGGCGTTTATTATAATCTTGAGCTCTTGACAAAAGTAGAGGCAATTTTCCGTCACGGTGAAACATTTGCTAAGTACTGACAAATACAATTTGCACATCTCCAAATGGAGCTAATTTTGACATGATAAAATAAAATTACTGAGTATCTAGGCTTCATAATGACCCATTTGACTTCACAAAATAATTCAAAGGGAAGTAGAGAGAATCCACCAATTACTAACTATCAAAAACATATTAAGAGGCATCATGGCAAGTGTAAAGTTATTAGGTTCATCTATGGAAACTTCTGTTCTCCCCCCAACCAGTCTTCTGCTCAATATTGACTCTCTTGACAGTATCCTTTAATGCCTAAGAACTGCTTTAATAATCTTGAAACAGGAAAAAATAATTAGCATATATTTGTAACAAAAGGTGTACAGACATTGATGCTGTAATTATATATCATGATAGAGGATATAATTCAATGTACTAAAAGACAGCTTGCCTGAAAACATGTAGGAGATGATCTGGGGATGTGTGCAGGGACAGAGCAATTTGGTAGTTGGAAAATAATTTAGGCAGCAAGCAAAGTGGTCTGCTTACCCAAACCACAGAGCAGATGTAATTAAAAGGGGGAATGGAAAATATTGTGGGTTTGCCTAAAAAAATTGGATAGGGACTTTTTCTGACTATAATCTTCTCTTGTTACAAATGTCAGCATAAGGAAGTATTGATGCAAAGAACATGAAACAATGGCAGATCTGTCCGGGCTCTCCCTCTTAACCACCTGGTACGCAGACAAATAGCGAGAAAGAAGTAAGTCTAGATGGTAAGGCTGGTAAATTTAGATACTTCATCCCCTTTGATTAAAACCCTGTATTAGTCCCCTTTAGTCTTTAGCTGAATTAATATGCAAGAAAAAGGAAGCAAAAAGAAGGGAAATAAGAAAACTTGAGGTTAACATAAAAAGAGAAAGCCACATTCAAACAAAACACGGCGATCCTCTCTCTTGTGCTACCACCAGGCTCCTGCAAAAGTACCAGAGGGGATCTATGATAGAGTACCAGGGAGATCACCGTGCTCTCTATTATACTTTGCCTATTTATACTTTATTCTTCTTGGAATTTTTCTTCAGAAAGTTCACCTTTTACGTGAGACTTTCCAATAGCCCAACGTCTTGAAAAAAATAATTAGGTCAGAATAACTTGGTGGTATGTTACTATCTACCACCAGTGCCACAGTCAAGACTAGAGGCGGGAGTTATTTTTCTTTTGTTAAAGTCAGGCTTCCCGAGGGGAGGCAGTGAGCTGGGGTGAGGGCAGGCGGACCAAGAGGACCCTGGTGCCAGGAGCCGGGGAGCTGGGATAGGCTCCAGCTGAGGGAGCTGGAGAGTGAGCTGATTACACAGATGGGCAGAGTGGTTCTTCCCTTCGAGTGCAGAATGACTACTGCCATCAATTTACTTCCCCCTGGGATGAAAATTGAGATTAATCCACTCTCCATCTTACTCAGTGGGTCCCATCTCCTCTGCAAGGCACACCCATTCTTCCCAATGGGCATTTGGTACCCTCCCACGGTGCAGCAAAGATGCAAGAGAAGCATCTCAGATGGAAGGAATGGGACACAGGGTCCACTTAATCATCAGGCGCAGTAGGCACAGTGCCTAGGCTCACAATACATCTAGGGGTCCACGCAAATGTTTTTAATTCGTTTTAAAATCAGGTGAATAATGAATCCATGATTATGCTCCTAAGTATATACCCCCCAAAATTGAAATAGGCATTCGAATAAGTACTTATGCGTGACCCTTCATAGCAGTACTAGTCACAATAGCAAAATGGTTAAACCACCAGATGCCCACCAGTGGACGAATGGATAAACAAGAGGTGGTATACCCATACAATGCAATATTATTCAGTCGTGAAAGGGAGTAAAGTCCTGATAATGTTCCCTGGTGAACTTCCAAGACATTGTGTTAAGTGAAAGAAGCCAGACACAAGAGGCGACATATTGTATGACTCCACTTATCTGAAATATCCAGAAGAGATAAATCCATGGAGACAGAAAGCAGATTGGTGGTTCTCAAAGGACTAGGTGAAGGGGGTTATGAAGAGTAAGTGCTTACTAGGTACAGGGTTACTTTTTCAGATAGTGTTTTGGAACTAGATAGAGGTGGTGGTTGCACAACATTGTGATTATATTAAATGTCACTGAATTGTACATTTTTAAATGGTTAATTTATGTGAATTTTATCTTGATAGAAAGAAGAAATGAATCCAAGCTGGATTATATTTATCTTTGTACCAATGTTATCATAAGACATAATTTTTTAGAAAGTTTATGAAGCGGCCCATAAGGCAAAAGCGCCTAGAGCGCACCAGAGCCATCATGCAGCCTTGACAGAATCCGCAAGGCCAGAGGCAATCCAGAAGGAGCCTGAGATATCTGAGGAAGTGAGAGAAGGCACGGTGGCTGGAGCACAGCAAATGACGGACAGACTCACTGAGGAGGCTGGTGAAGTTGGCGGGGGACCAACCATGGCGAAGACTCAGGATGCTATTTGAAGTGCCAATAAAGAATTTTAAGGAGACTGGTATTTTTCCAAAAAAAAAAAAAAAATCACTCTGGGCTGCTATTTTGGAGAGTGGACTAGTGAGGGATGCATGGCTCTGAAACACTCAAAATATCAACAGGCTTGATATGGGGGATGAGAAGGGGAGGACGGTCAAGGCTAGCTTTCACTTTTCTGGCATGAGCATCTAGATGCATACGAGGATATCTATTCATTAAGATAGGTACTGATGGTCCACAGTCAGGGGCAGAAATTGTGAAATGGAGTCTTGAAGATATAAATTTTGAGGTACCTGTGAAACTTTCAACAGAGAAGACAAATGAAACTTCCAACAAAGAGTTCAATATCTTGGTGGCAATTCAAGTGAGGAACAGAGCAGCGATAGAAGACTTGGGTGCTGTCCTGTCTGGAGTAAAAGGAGATCACCAGAATGAACGAGATCATCCAGTAAGACTGCAAAATGAGGAGAGAGTTCAGCTCAGATCAGGCCCTGAGAAAAGCCAACATTTAAGTGTCAGGTAGAAGAAGAAAAGCTAGCAAAGGAGAAGAGAAGTGGAAAGAGGTAGAAGGAAACTCAGGAGGGCCATGGATGTCAGGGCAAGAGATGGCTTCACAAACGGGAGAATCACCAACTGACCTCAACACTCTGGAGGTCAAGCAGGATGTGAATGTTTCAGTGTTATATGGTTATGATGTGGAGGTCAATATCAAGCTTTTCCAAAGCTTGTCAGTGGAGTGATGGGGCAGAAAGCAGATGAGAGTAAACCGAGAAGAAGAGGTGGAGAAAATGTTGACAGCTCTTCCAAGAAGCTGACTGTGAAGGTGTGCAGCAGTGATCGTGAGACAAGCCACACCCCGACTTCACTCACCCTCACTGCCCATCTGGCAAGAGGGAAATGAAGGCAGCAGAGACTTTGCCCAAAACAAGGGAGTTAGCAACATGGTGCTGCTAATGTTTAGAGACCAGGGAAGAGCAGGATGAGGTCCTTCTGCAGCTGGAGGCCTGAGTGTCCAGCAACTTGACCGGAGCCACACTGCGATCCTGCTAATTTTGTGACTTGTTTGCAAAGGGACAGTGTTCTCCACCCTTGCAGAGCAAAACCAAAGAGAAACTTAAGTTTGCAGCTTGCTTCCCAGCAGCTCTCAAGTTGTGGGGGGAAAGCCTCAAGTACACAGAAGGCATGATCCCAATGGGTCGGAATCCAAAATGCCATCTTAGAATAAGATTAAGACTCTCTACAAGCATCAAGTCATTGGCTCCTGTGAACGACAGCAGAGGACACCCAGTGCCAATGCTTAAGGCTGAGCCCGCCCCACTATTCCCCTGCACACTCCTTTTCACTGTTCACCTCCTTCCTCCAAGCCTCTCCTCCCTGTGTCCTCATTCAAATTCTGGGACTGAAGAAATACCAACAACTGTCCCTTTATCCTTCACCAACTGAAGAAAGACCAGCCCAGCAGAGAGGAGCCCAGATATTACAAGTCCCCTGGTTCTGGGTGGTGTTTATACCTACTGCTCCTGCCAATGTATGTCATCAGTCAAATAATGATTTTATGGGTAGAATATTACTTTTTCTTTCCTTCAGAACTGTGATTAGAAAGTTGTTTGCATGCATATGTTGCTGCCCTTAGTTTCTAGTTTTTCTGTTTCAGGGTTGACTCACTGTCTCCAGTATTAGGGTAGACTTGAGGAGACTTGAGCCAGAAAGACCCCCCATAAGCAACTTTTCTGTTTCTTTTCCCCACCCCAAATTTGGCCTATCAAGCAAGCCTTGAGCTTAACGCTAGAGCCTGAGCAAGTAAGCCCCTATGTTCTTTCTCTGAATGTCATAAAAGGTTTATTAGGTGCCCTCGTGCATTATAACCCTGTGCCAAGCAGACACAGGGCCTACACTCAGGCTCTTGCATACTTGGGGTACGATGTTCCATATGTCACATCTGTGGACACTTAGCAGGGTTATGCTGGAGCTCTTGGAGGATAATGTTTGGGGGGGGGAAGCTAGTCCTCCACTAACTTTGAAATAAAGGGAATGTGTTGTTATAATGGAAAAAGTACAGGAAACTAGATTAATGAGAGAGAATTTTTTAAAAGTCAGAAAGGCCATTGTAGTCAGAATGTCATCAGCCTCTCTATTATCCTTTAGGACAGAAGCTATGAATTGATCATCTTTTTTTATCCCAAGTGCCAAGCACATAGCACAAGGATCAAATAAGGTTACATGTGGGAAAGAAAAGTAAATGATAGTCAGAAACAAGGCGAGTTGTCTGTTAGCACCACTTCTAGTTAACACTAAGCTACCAATGTAATGCAATATTTTTAAAAAGTAGAGGTATCAGAATTGGAAATGGAGAGACAAACCTTTTCTTATTTGAGGGTAATATGACTACCTCCATAAAAAAAATCTTATAGAATCCAGAGGTAAAGTATTAGAACTAGCAAGAGAATTATGTAGGATTGTTAGAATCAGTTTATAAAATTCAATAGCATGTATATAGACCAGTATTGACCAATTCACATATTTAACTTAAAAAGAAAAAACCTATCCCCATAGCAACAACAACAATAAAAAGCTACAGAGAAAAAAATGTAGAAAGATGTTTAAGACCTTTCAAAGAGAAAATAGGTTATAAAAGAAGCATTAAAGTGAAGATACAGACCATCCACGGATAGGAACATAACGTTCTTCCTCCAAATCAATATATACATTCAACATAATCCCAATAAAAATCCTAACATGATTTTTCAACAGTACTTGACACTTTAATCCTAAACTCACAGGAAAAGCTAGGGCTCAAGAATAGTCAAAACTACTTTGAAGGACAGGTCAGGGGTGAGCAGAGACTTGCCCTACCAGATATGGAGATGTGAAAGGCATGGTACTGATTGTATGATCCGAGCACAGGAAGACAGGAAGGACTGAAGGAATAGACCCCCACACAAATGGAAACTTGATACATGACAGAAGTAGCATTACAATCAATGGGGGGAAAGTTGGGCTATTCAGTAATGTGCCAAGACATTCGTAGGAAAATACTAGAGACTTCACACCGTAATGAGAAATACCTTTAAATAGGATTAATAAGCTAAACTGAAAAACAAAATCCTAAAACTTTTAGGGGAAAATATTTTTATGACACCAGAGAATTTCTTCAGAAACAAAAGCTGCAACCAAGAGATTAAACTCTTACAAAACAACAACTTACACACAAAACACCATAAAGCTAAAAGACAAGCCCCGTATTGGGAAAAGATATTATTAGCCTATGTATCTCTAAAATAATACATATCTGGAATTTATTAAAAATGTTTAAAAATCGATGCAGAAACGCAAATAACCAAAAAGGCAAAAGGGTAAAGGATTCAAATAGGTAATTCCCTTCAGAGGGAACATGGATTGTAAACTTAGTGAAAATACGCGCAACCTCACCAGAATACAGGGAAATGAGAATCAAAATCATGAGTTATTTCACATCCATCATGTGGGAATATACGGCAATGCGGGGGAGCTGCAAGAAAGGGTTTCCCCAATTTGAAGTTGGCTTATGCATCTGACAGGCTGATCAATTAGGGGTACTTGATTTGGAGTGGGGGTAGGGATGCAGGGGAAGAAGTGGAGAGAACAGGGCAGACACGAGGCCCCGGGGCAGTAATAGCCTATACTCCCAGCCCCTGGACGAAGTGAACACCATGGCAGACAGCTAGTTGGGCTGGAGACTTTTTTACAATATTCGATCCAAGAGGGTGGTCTACTGTGTAGAGACCTCTACAGTGAGAGGCTGTGGGGAGTAGCATCCAAGGGCAGGGGCTGAATGAGAGTTTAAAAGGTGGAACCTGTAAGAAAACACACATTGTTTCTGCTACACTTGACAAATGTCTGTTTATGCCTACTGGTATCAATTTATTTATATATATGTGGCTTAGGTTTTCCAATTCCTTTTTAACTTTACACTTACGTTTCTCCCAAAAATCACTTTGTCAAATTTCAAAATAAAATTGCATTGTTTTTCATTGGAAAAAATATCTGCCAAGGCCAATGGTTAGAGAGGGTATGGGAAAATGTGAACTCCTATACACTGCCAGTACGACTTAATTTGGTATGTACACTGTACAGATGAACTTGGCAATACTGATAAACTTGAAGATAAGAATATTCTATTGGCCAGTGACTGAAGTTCATGATACATACCTCAAACACACAAGTGCACAAGGAAACGTGTCAAGTATTTCATTGCAGCATTGTTTATAGTGAAAAATCTTAAATAACCGAAACGTGCATCAACAAGAAAATGGAGAAACTGTGATATACTTATTCAATGAACTATAGCATTTTAAATGAATACTTTAGAGAAACAGGTGTTCACATGGATACATCTCAACATGAGTGAAAAAACAAGTCTCATAAGGTTAATCTACAGTATACCATTTATATAAAGCTTCAAAAACATGAAGATAATCCTATATATGCATATATATAAGCATATAAAACCATTCATGGTACCATTCTGATTAACATAAACAGAGCAGCAGTTACCTCTATGGGTAAAGGGAAGGAAATTGAATGAGACAAGGCTGTATGGATTTCACTGTAGCTTTAACTTTTTAAAAAGAAACAAGCAAATGTGTGTAAAATATTAAGACTGTAAAAGCTGGATGGTGGATACATGGGTATTCATTTATATGGCTTTCCATATTTTTTTCTGTATGTTTGAAATGCTTCATAATAAAAAGGCACAATACAAATAGCAATCTTGTTAACGTTTGCTGACAGAGAACTAACTAGATCAAAGTGGATAAACACATTCATACAAAATGCAGATAATTATTTCCAAGTGTAGAAAAAGTATTGATAGATTCCTCCAAGGCTTACATTTACTTAATTCTTAGCTATGCGTCAGGCACTGTGAACAGTGGTTTACGTGCATTAACTTACTTCATCTCCTCCATCACCCTTGTGACGATAATGCTATTATTTTACAGATTAGAAAGCTGAGGCTGGGCGTGGAATGATGAGAGTCTGAGGTCACACAGCTAGTAAGCAGCAGAGCCAGGATGGAAACCCAGGAATGTCTAAGTCCAAAATCTGTGCACTGTGTTACAATGTGAAAAGTTTCACCTTTATTAAATGATTCAACATGAAAAAGCCACAGAAATTTACCAAGAGTAAAAATGGGAAAGAGGCAACTAACTGAAGGTTTTTAAGGGATCAGCGTGTAAGGAAGACTCTGTAACTGGGTACACACAATTAAAAGTGAGGCCCAAACTAAACCTGAATCTGTATAATGACAATATAAAGGTAAGAACATATGGTGTGGGACATTAACGACAAAGCTGGCATTGGCAAGAAAACCAGTATTCCTTAACCCCAGATACACAGCCCTTTCATAAGAAGAGTCCTCAGACTGGGGTGCCTGGGTGGCTCAGTTGTTAGGCGTCTGCCGTTGCCTCATGTCATGCTCTCAGGGTCCTGGGATCGAGCCCCGCATCAGGCTCCCTCCTCTGCAGGAAGCCTGCTTCTCCCTCTCCCACTCCCCCTGCTTGTGTTCCTGCTCTCGCTGTGTCTCTGTCAAATAAATAAATAAAATCTTAAAAAATAAAAAGAAGAGTCCTCAGACTGCAGGCGGACTTTCAGGCCTTTTAATCAGTTCCCTTGGGTACATTTGACTGGCCCTTCAAGGCTCACCCTTTCTGACTCACTCAGGCTCTCTACTGTTCTCCCTCATCGGAACCTGACTATCTGGAACTATGATGACTTTTTGTGGTATTTTTACAGGACCAAGTCATCAACTATTTCAGACCGCTGTTATTTTATGCAAGAAGGAATTTTATCGATGTTTTAGTTGCGCATTTGGTAGCGAAGAACAGTCTCCCAACCTTGAGAACTAAAGGTGGGGGGGGGCAGTCTCTCTGTAAGGTTTTAAGGATAACTTATGGAACCCAGGAGCAGCAATGCAGACAGGCACAAAACACTGGGGAAAAAACTGCAGTTATCAGCAATCAAGGCAGCTGTTTTCATCATCTTTTTTCTTCTAGAGTTGTACAGTCTCTCATCTTTGTTTGATCCTCTTTCTGCTTCACATCCATGTTCCAAATGCAGCTTCCCAGGACATCGGTTTTCCAATTCCAAATTCTCAGAAGAAATCACCTATTTGGCTCATATGTCCACCCCTTGTCCAATCCTCTGAATAGCTCCTCTCTGAAGGCGGCAGAAGTAATCCTCAGAAAATGGCACAGAAGTTGGACAGATATTCTAAAAGTTATCTACTGTAACATTTCCTTTATTTCTGTTGTCTACTGGAGGCTTAGACTTTTCTTGGAGAAATAAGGTGCATTTCTTAAGGTTGGAACCACTGACTGCTAAATTCAATAAAAATGAACGAAAGATTCTTCGGCTAGTTCTTAGGAATGTTAAAATAGGGACAGAATTCTACATCAGGGTGTAATTTCCTTAAGAGGACACTTTTCTGTGCTTCATTCTTTGCTTATTTCCACCCTTCCTGATGGGGCAGTCACTTGACACACTGTCCACCAACTTAGGTTCTAGTTTTCACTTTTTTTTTATTTAAAAGATGCCCTCTTTCTGAAGGAGGAAATCAATGCACGAACCATAGTCAAACAATGGAAACCCCCCAAAACTGGCCCCCTTACCACAGAAAAACGAAGTCTTCAGAGTTAGTAACAGATGTGGAGGGAGAAAAAAAATGAGTTGCTGCTGTAAGCTAGAGACACTATGGTTCAATGCTTACATTTTAATCCTCACAACAATCCTATGAGGGACACCACTGTTAGTTATCCCTTTTTTATGGACGATAAAAATTGGGTTTTAAGAAGGTAAGAAATCCATCTGTTTTCACACATCAAGTATACAGCTTAATATGGATTCAGAAGAGAAGCAAGGGACTTAAAAGCTGGGGAGCGGGGAAAGGCTGAAGGAAACAGAGACCTCCCATTCAGCATTTTTAACACCAAAAAACTGCATTTAAATATACCAAAAAACTGCATTTAAAACTGCATTTAACATCAAAAAACTGCATTTAAATTTAAAAACTGATGAAATGGTAAGAATACATGACAGCATATGCAGCTCTTTAAAAATTCCAACTCCAGCTTAGAGGTCACTTAAATTTGTACTCTTATTTTAATATTTATCAGTATAAAAATGTACCACTTTTGAACAATTTTCTTTCCTGACTCAGCATCTGCCCTTCTGCTCTTTACCACCAAATTTAACAGAATATGCTATACTTGTCCCCAAAGCCTCTTCTTTCTCCTATGCTCTCAACCAGTCTTTCACCCAAATACTCTCAACTGCTTACAAAGATCAGCAGGCAACTCCTTATTGCCAAAACCAATAGCCTTTTCTTGCCTTTCATCCAACTTAACCTCTCCACTGTTTAATGTTCATCACCATCATGACACTCTCTGGTTTCTGACAGCCTCCTTGATCACTCTTTCTCCCCCAGTTCCCTAAGTATTCCAAGTGTTCCAAGGTTCAGCCTTGAGCTCAAACATTCCCATGCAGTGTTTCAACCTTGATTTGAATGAGAGCTAATGTGCATTTTTTTCTAAGACCTACGATTCCGAAAAGTTTAGGAATCACTGGTAAAGATTAAATTCTGAACTCCTCTGCAATCTGACCACCTTCCTCCCTCACAACTTCCCCTATCATGCATAACAAACCACACCATACCTTTGCTGATGCCATTTCCTCTGCCTGACTTTCCCAGATTTCTCCATGCAGTATTTTCCCTCCTCTACATTTCTAGAGCACTTTGCATCTGCCGCTAGTATATATTTACCACAATGTATTTGATTATATACAAATCTGTCCAAAGGACCAAATCAGTATCTTTGTGTCTCCAACACTAGAGGAGGTATTTCACTAAAATACCAAATCTTGTTCCCAAGATATCAACCAATTTGTTTTGTGCTCATTATCAGACAACAAGACTTCCTACTGATTTATGACAAAAAGTTTTAAACATACTATTTAGTGAAACAAATAGTTCTTTTACATTGAAAGCAATTCTTACCAATTAAAAAACCAAATTGTCTGATAGGGTAGAACAACCGACACATCAACTTACATATTTTAAAACCAAATGTTATTAGTAATAATAATCACGAAGTTCAAACAATATTGAATACAAGATTTTTAATAAAACAAGAACTTTGGGATCATGAGAGTAGTATTAGGATTTGAACTATTAAGATACTAAGATGCTTGCTCTTTTTAAGTGATTCTAATCCAGGAGTGTTTATCAGAGCCACTTAAGGAGTGATTACAAAACACATATATATTCTCCATTCCCAGAAATGTAGAGTTAGTAAGCCAAGAATGCACCAAGACCTGTGGAGGTTTTTAAATGCTCCCAGCATTTTCTGACTAACAATAATGGCTAAGCACTATTTTCTATGAAGTATGTTTGACATGCCTTCAACTTACGCATACATGTATTATTACTATTTAAGCATTTTCACTACTTTGAAATATCTTGAGCATTTTCACTATTTTGCCCAGTTACAGGGCACCCGACTTTTTGCAACAGGTTTATTCCTTTAAAGCTTTATGTGCTTTTTGGTTAACTGAATTACTTCTCAAAGTCATTAAGTCTCAAGATACAGAAAATAAAATTTTCTTAAGTGATATTTTCTTTAAATTAAGGTATACAGAGTACAGACATCTAGCTTACTAGATGAGTATGTTCTGATAAACAGGAATTATTTGCATGTAAATACACTGAATATGCACTCTAGCCTTCATGAAAATAAAGCAATTGATGAAACACCTATTAAAGAGTATACTTGCATTAATATACTCAATATTGATTCTGTAACTAGAAAAAAAATCAATATATTCAGCATTTTTAAATACAAAAATAGAAATATTTGAAATCACCTAGGCTGAGGTGGAATACTCATTTTTTTGTTAGGCAGAGATTCAAAGCTCACTGACATATTCCTAGTGGGCACTCTTTAAAATCCAAAAACTTAATTATTTTCAGGACTACTTACTTTCTTCATTGTATTCATGCTCTAAGAACTGGTAAAATATGCTTGGAAACTCATGGATCAAAAACACTCTAGGGGCGCCTGGGTGGCTCAGTCGTTAAGCATCTGCCTTAAGCTCAGGTCATGATCCCAGGGTCCTGGAATCAAGCCCCGCATTGCATTGCGTTCCCCGCTCGGCGGGAAGCTTGCTTCTCCCTCTCCCATTCCCCCTGCTTGTGTTCCCTCTCTCACTGACTCTGTCAAATAAATAAAATCTTAAAAAAAAAAAACTATAAACTTAGTGTAGAATTTCAATATTATTTTAAAACATCTCTATCACACTCTAAAAAGATTTTTAATCTCCTGACTTAATGGGTATTTTGCTCAAGTGAGCAACCCTCTCACATAATCTTCACACATCCTCAATAGTGAAAAAAATTCTAAAAATTATCTGAAGGAGTTTAAAGATTCAAATTCTAATCCTTGTTAACTTCAAAATAACTGTATATTCCATTAATTTCTATAATTCAAGTAATACTTCCTATTGCACATCACAAGCTTAAGTCTCATATTTAAGAAAACTCTGTGTTTTTATGTGTATCTAGAGTTGTCCTATGCAAAGATATTACTGACAGTATCAGATTGGGCCCGGAAAAGAGACAATGGAAATCTTAATCTTTACCCCCACTGTACACATGTGGAAAGTAATTGGGACTTTTAGTTTTAAAATATCTAAAATAAAGTCACTATTAACTTCTCCCTTCCTCTTACTCTGCTTTTATCGTTAGACATACATAAACCCGAAACATAACTTTCAAATAACTCTTGCCATGGTTTACCAAAACATGTTACCAAGTTTTCAAGAATCTTCATGTAAATTCAAGTTTTCAATAAATCAAAATATTCTGCACTGCTTTAACAAGGGAAACAAGGTTTGCAAAATGACATTATTACAATTAACATGAATCAATGTGGACTTAAGAGTTAAAAGATTTTTTCAAAAGTTTTATTTAATAATTAGTTCATTCTCAGGTGAAAAATTAGTAATCTGTTAGTGCCCCTGCTCTTCCAAGTAAATATATCTGCTCACAGTAATTTTAGTGTCTGAAATCAAGAATCTGTGAACAAAAGACTAAGATGAAGAAAATAAACCACACAGATTTTTCTTACCCCATACCACTGCAAAATGCATAGGAATACAACAAACTCAAAAGAAAAAAAATAGTGTTTTATTAACTACCACACTGTTATAATACACTTTAAACGTACAATAAGGTAGCCTTTAAATTTGAGGTGGTCTTAAGAATAACAAATGAACAGAATTCCAAATTTTTGAAATAGGTGAACTGCTGCAGTTATAGGTGTACATTTAGGAAAACTATAGAGCTCTTACAAGACCAGCAATGAAACTGCATTTTGTACATTTTTTTAATAATTGAAAATATAAACAATAATTAAAAAATAAAAAGAAAATACAGCATAATAAAAAAACATACATTTCTCAATTAAATGTACTGGATACATATAAATTTAAAGGGAAGAAGCAAAAAAGGAAAATGGTTGATATTTAAGTGCAGACTGACTACCTAGACAAAAAAAAAAAAGACTTAAAAAAATATCATAAACCTCTAGTTTTCTATGACTAATATCCATATGGTTGGAGTATCGTCACTATGGAAGTGATTTTGTTATGTTTGCATATGTTATACTTTACTGGTAATTTACATGATGGCTTTTAAGGCCCTGGCAGACATATGGTTTTTGGAAACAAGATTGGATAAAAAAATCACTGCTAAGACGCAATACACCTTATTTTTTTGGTCCTCCAATATTCAAGAAAAGGGATAATTCACTGTAACATTTTCTTACCACCCAAATGCCTCAACCTATACATTTTAAACTTTTTTTTTAAACATTGGTTATATTGCCCAACTTCGTTATTGAAAGAATATTAACAAGACATTATTTTGGCAAATTAAATCTTAAACATGGCTTTTCAACAGGATTTAAAAGGTGACTATCCCTAGAGTTCCATGTTAAAATGTAGTTTTCAAAATCTTACAAGAGTAATGCTTAAAATATTGTACATAGTTAACCTAATTAAAATAATTAGCTTCAAAATGACAAATTGATAAGCTAAGTAAAGCCTACACTATGTAACATTTGCTTGGAAACTTGATTTGTCAGTTATGCATAATAAAAATTCCAGTCATCAAGAAAATTACAAAAATTTTTTTTATCATAACATGATTTCTTTCACCCACCAACTTTTTTTTATCTTACAATAGATAAATACCAACATGTTCTCATTTTTACACTAAACCACACAGGATTGATGCATTTGGTTAGACTACCATTCGCATTGTTAAATTCAATTTTCTCTTTATATAACTTGGTAAAATTTCATTTCTTCTAGATTCCAAAAGTACCTACAAAACCCATGCAATTTTACCATTTTTAATATACTATGGAATATCATACAAAGTAAGGCATTTCAGTGTCATGTATAACCAAGTTACTGTCAATCCAAAAATTTTTGCACATCAATAAAAAGATATCTAAGAACTTAGGAACAATATTCTTCTCACTACTGTATAAAAATAACCACAATGAATAAGTATTTGTGTAATATTTACTCCATTGTCTCATTTCCAGAAACTGTGACAAGCTGTAAAGGTATTTCAGTGTTGGTAAGGATATCTTGATTGCTGGTGGTGGAAGTATTAACAGTTCCTATCCCTGAAACAGAACCTTGTTGAATATTGGCAAGGATAAGTGTTGTTCCTCCTGCAGTAATCAAAGTATCATCTCGTGCAGCTTCCACAGATGCCAGCACTGTACTGCTAGAGTGAATACCTTTTTTATTCTGATGTGTTTTAATATGTTTGGCAAGGTGGTCACTTCTCATAAAGCGTTTTGAACATTCTGGACAAACAAATTTCTTCTCACCTGTTAAAAAAAAAATTGTTACTCAATTTTTTAAATTCAACATTAATAGACTGCTCGTTTGCTGAGAAAGAAAGCCAACCTAACTGACAGGGACAGGAAGCAGAGTTCAATTAAAACTGTATTAGTATCATGAGCTGCCCTTGCAAGATTTCTCTCTTAGAGTATTTTCCCTCAAAATAAATCTGTCATCTTTACTTTTCGATGAGAAGCGATCTTCAAACATTATAGACTGATACTCAGATAAGACTTTAATATTTCAACTATGCCAATAGTTTTGAAGCATCTGTTACAAGAAAGATACCATACAGCTAAAAAATGACTTCTTTAAAGAGTATACTGTTATTTAAGATATTATTAACATGTCATATCCATGATAACTAAACCTTCAACTCTTAAATGTGAATTCAAGTAACTATGCAGAGTACTTTGAGATTAAAGCAAAAACACAAGCTTGAGGTCCATTAAGACTGAGTAATCCGAGGAATAATGGAGATGGCTATATGACTTGATTTTAGCTGGAACAGTGAAGAGCAAGCCGATATATCATGATATTAAAGTTAACTTAAGACCCTCATGCCTAAATTTATTTCCCAGCATGAATGAAATACGTTTTTTAAATACAAAAGACAGGCTGGAAGTCTATTTAATGTTGGAGACCTACTATGTAAGAGAATTACTGGAAGATAAAGCAAAAGGCCAATCTAAAGGGAATCCAAAGAGAAATCAATCAATAAACAAATCATGTATGTTCTTAATTAATTTCCTTTAAAATTCTTACCGATCTCGTTCCAGCACCTCCACCCTAAGTAGGTCTTCACCAGGCTTCATGCCTGATCTACGCTCTGATGACACCTTAAGTCATTCCCTCTCCAATCCAATAAATCAATGCCAGACAAATCTTCTTTAAATACCAAATTGTTTTACAGTGTAAAATTCCATCATTATACTAAGTGGTATGGGAATACAAAAGTAACTTGCAGATAACTAGTTTAAATTCTCTACTGCCTAACTTAAAAGGACCTCTTTGTGGCTCAATCCTACTTATTAAGAGAAATGTGCTGTACAGACTCTCATCTTCACTCATGGCAAATGGTCTCTCACCTCTTCTATTCACATACTATTCTATTCTTCCAGGAAATTATTTCCCAAAGTTTCTCTTGGAATTAATCTTGAAAGATGCTCCATGGAAAATGGCACAACAATCAGAGGAAGTTGGGAAATGCTACGCATACTACACATCTCCCCACTTACAGATACAGTCTTGCTAACGTGCAATTAAAGGTCCTAAGAGGTGCTGCCCTGAAGGTACTTGCTGTGACCCTGTTTAACCAAGTGCTTCCCACATTCATTTGATCAACTTTTTTTTTCCTTTTACATTATTCCTTTTTATACCCTGCTGATCAAATTCCGCAGATGAAAATTCTGTCATCAGGCCATCTTAAAGTCTACTATCCCAGCCCACTACCCAATAAGCCCTTACTATCCTAAGCAGTAATGATCTCTGCCTCTGAGCATACTTTATTGACTTTCCTACACTGCTGCAGTTTCAAACAGTTTAATAATAAGCTCATCTACCTACCTAACAAGTGAGACAGAAAATAAAACAAGTAGAACATGTAATATATATACTACTACATACTTCACAGGTTATTTTATATATTTAGAGAGAACGTAGGAGGTGTGAGAGCAGAGTGAGAGACAGCTTATTTGCCTAATCTAACAGAGAACCTGGATTTGAATCCAGATCTAGGAGACTTCAAAAACCAACACCGTCTTCATTTCACCATGCTTCTTCCATCTAAGCTCTCTAGTGACTAAATACAGATTTTTCAATTCTTCAGTGTTGAGCATAGACTGATGACTACCTTGACCATCATATGGTAGCAAGAGAAAACTATCTCTAAGATATATTAAGTTAGGATTTAGTTTGTGTCATTCCTAGGCTCATTCCACATAACCACAGAATACCGTGTAAAAACAATTAAATCAAAGAGTCTTTCCATCAATAACATCTTGGTTAATCCTCAATGCAATGTTTTTTGCTTACCTCACAGATATTAAAACGAGAAAAGGTGAAATGCTTGAATTTATCAGAAAAAAAGGAATTACTCTTTATTGTAGTATTGAGGAAGAAGAGTAAGAAGGTCAAGAGTAAAAGCAGACAACTAATTTAAAATGTTAATATAGGGGGCGCCTGGGTGGTGCAGCCAGTTAAGTGGCCAACTCTTGGGTTCAGCTCAGGTCATGATTTCAGGGTCATGAGATCGCCCGGCATCTGGCTCCGCGCTTGGCGAGGAGTCTGCTTAAGATGCTCTCTCCATCTCCCTCTGCCCCTCCCCTCCATACTCTAAAAGAAAGAAAGAAATAAAATAAATCTTTAAAATGTTAACATAACAAACAACAATAGCATTAAGTGTGGCTTAAGACATTCAATGATGTTAAAGCAAAACAAAAAAAGCTAACTAAAAAGGGAGGAAAAAGCTAACCAAAGTCCGAATAAAATAAAATATTATTTTACAAGGTAAGCCATATTGGCTTATTTGGAATTATTGTTTTTCTTTTTCAAGATTTTATTTATTTGACAGAGACAGAGAGAGCACAAGCAGAGGAAGCGGCAGGCAGAGGAAGAAAGTGAAGGAGGATCCCCTCTGAGCAGGGAGCACAACATGGGACTTGATCCCAGGACCCTGGGATCATGACCTGAGCCAAAGGCAGATGCTTAGCGACTGAGCCACCCACGGGCCCGGAATTGTTTTTAAATTGGTATTGCTGAAGATAAAAAATGGATTAACTGGTCATATTTTAAAAGATACAGATCAGTAAAGTATGCTTAAAAAAAAAAAAAAAAAAAACTTCAAGGTAGTATGTAGCCCTGTAATTCACTTTTGTCTGGTAAAAGTAAATATTAGTAACCTGTATGTGTTCTTCTGTGCCTCTGTAATTCATCACTTCGAGTAAATCTTTTACCACAGAACATCCAGTTACAAACAAAAGGGCGTTCCCCAGAATGCCAACGCAGATGAGCTCTCAGATGTGAGGTCTTCCCATAGACTTTACCACATCCTGGTATATGACAAATGTGTTGCTTCTTTTTCCCAAGATTGGTACCTCTAAAAAACACACAAAGAATAATATACACTTATATGAAAATATTCAAATAAACATTACCACTTATATATTCCCGTGCTGAATTTCAAATAGAAGACATTATCACCATGAGGTCAATCAGAAACCAAGACTATTTAAAATCAATTTAAATAAAAATTTGTATGTCTCAAACATATAAGTATTACATATTAATTTTACTTCAGAATTAATATGATTGCTGTCCAAATGTAAATATGCTCAAGAATTACATAACTTAAAAGGACATTTCATAAAGAATGTATAAATAAAGCTTTTTATTATTCTGTCAGAACCATTCACAAATTTGATGCATAGGCCCAAACCACATTATGTTAGCTGTATAAGAAACTAAATGATCTATTCAAAGTCACGATGTCAGCTAATTTAAAAATTAAAACCAAGAAACGACTGCAAAACTAATCACAGGTACATTTAAAAACAGATAGGCACCTTAAGCAGACTTTAACATGACTTAAGCATTTTATTCATGTATTTGTATAGCCACACCCTGAGTATACACTGACTTGGAGAAAAATCAAAGGAAAAAATCTAGACAAAGCTATTGTCTCAGCTCCTTTAGCACTATATGAAATAAATATAAATCAAAATTATCTTTACAATTAAAATTCCCTTCATATTAACCATGCAAAGATATCCCAAATTATATACATCAGTGATATAATAAAAATACAGTTCTCCACAGCGCAAAATTTGACGTTTGTTACATTTTAGTATTTGATACCAAGAACAAGGTTTGGGGGATATGTGCTTATTAGATGAATGAACACAAGTATTTTGGCCTAAGCAAGAAGAAAACTTTTTTGATTCCAGAACTGATATTCAAATAAATATTAAACACTATAGAAAATGTTGTTACTCAAGCTCAAAAAAAAAAAAATAGGCTAGTTACTGAATAAAAATGAGTTCACAAAAAACATGACATTTTAGACTCACTGTCAAAATAATATAAACTTTGCAATGTTTCTGAGATTTAAAAAAAGGTACATTTAAGAACCCCGACTTCCCCTCCTCCCACAATCTCACAGTCTAGGTATAGCCTGTGAACTTTCCATAAGCCTGCAAATCCTCCTTTATATATTATACCTATCGTTTTTCAAATTTTACTGGAAAAATGCATATTTCCCCACATTTATATTTTAATGTACTCACACTCAGTAGCATGTGAAATTGCCATAGGACAAACAGTGCTAAACGGTGCAGTGCTGGCTGTTAGATGCCATAGGTGTTCTGAACAGGGAGACATCAATGTGGGCTCCAGTAGTTAGAGAAGGCTTCGTGGAAGAGGTGGGTAGGATTTAGATAGAAAGGAGGGAAGGCATTCCAGGCAGAGGAATAGCATAAGTAAAGACAAGGAGGAGTCATGCTGTTGTCTTAAGGGCAAGGACGTCATAATCTAACACAATTCTAGTTTCTGCTCCAGTCCACCCCCAATTTCTACAACTCTTTTCCAAGAGCTGAGTTGAGTGAAACAGGTTTTTCTGGCTCACCTGCAATGCCAAAGTATTAACCAAAGCCAATATTTCCATTTAATTTAGCTTTTAAAATTTATTTTATTCTTAAACAGCCCTAAGAAAAAGAGCAATGTTTGTGATTATTGGTGTACAAACCAATTTTACATATTGTGTTCACCATAGCAATTTCACAGAGAACCCAATTCAGTTCACTCTTCTTTTCATGACTTCTTGCCTCTATGCTAAGCATACCACTCGAGTGAATTGATGTGCTTTTATAAACTCAAAAGTGCTATTTTACTAACTTAGCAAAATTTAGCTTAAGAGCACTAACAAAGCACAAGATTGTAATAAATTACAGTAATGAATCTGGGTTCTCAAGAACCAAAACGCCCGGGAAAGATATTTTCAGCTGAATTTAAGAAAACAAAAATGCTCTTTGAAAATGGGATAGGCATCTAAGAAAAAAAAAATGGGGACAGGGATGCACACAAATATATGTAATGTAAAGGAAAAGCCCAATACCCGGGTCCAAGTTTCTATTTAAAAAGAAAATGTTATTCAAGATAATATCTATATATGCTAGATATGGATTTATGGCATGTGATATGAAGGAGGAGCACTGACTTTCTCAACAAATAAAAAGGTAATAAAAGATTTGGCTATAAGTTTTCTTCTTGATTTACATAATCAGACCACTAATACCTAATATACAACCTAGAAAAAAACAATTTTAAGCTTCTATTCCTGATTGCCTAAACTTTTTCTCAATAACTTAACAATGCCAAAACAGAGTGACACAGAATAAATAAAGCTAATTCTCAGTATGGGAATTAAAAGTTAAGTATATCAAGTGCTTTCTCTTGCTTGGGATGGGAGAAATGAGACACCAACTGAAATGCTGACAGAGAAGAAAATTTTTAAAATATGGATCAATGTTTAATCCACACAAAACCCACATAACAATAATGCCTTTAGAATTTACTCTATTAAAATTATTTGTCTCTCCGACTAGAGTAAAAAGTCTCTGAAGGCTGGTTCTGCTTAATAAATATTGGTTAAATGCCCAGATAAATACAATTTTAAATATTTAATTATATTTTATATTTTTATAATATAAATATAAAATAATTATATTTTACACCTTGCTCAAGAAGGTAAACAAAATTTTGTTCTCTAAAGTTGTCACTTTGTACATACATATACGTGTGTGTGTGTGTAAAGAATATGGCTAAGGAAAAAAGGCCAATATTCCAAAATTTTTAAAGTACTCCCTACTTCACCTTTGCAGAATACTTTGGAATGTTCTGGATTTACTATATGCTATGCTTCTATTAATTAGATGCAGCAACTGTCAATGACACAATTGTGCCTATCATGTATGTTAGTTGAAGTTTGTTCAAATTAGCTCTAAGAAACAATACAGTTTTTTCTTAAGGACTTCAATTTTGATTGCTTAGAATAAGTTTTTAAAAAAAAATTCACAAAAGTTCTAGAAAAAATTTAAAGTCAAGTCTCCTTATAAGGTATTTCATAAAGATTGACCAACTAAAAATTTTGTGCATAAATTAAGTGATGGAACTCTTCTTTTTTTACTTGTATTAACAATGCATTATGCAAACCACTGACAAAGTTGAAAGACGATGTAAAACTAGGAACAAAATATCTGCATATATGACAGTTAAACACACAAACTGTTAACAGATTCACAACAGAAATTTTAAAATGGTAAAATAACATCCCAAAAAATGAATCTCACAACGTAACTAAAAATATACTAAATGAAACAATAATGAGGAATTATTTTTCATCTGTCAGACTTTAAAAGGTATTAAAAAAATGTGAAATCCATTGTTGGCAAGGGTGTGGGAAAGCAGATACTCTCATACAACACTGGTAGGAGTATAACTTGATACAGACAAGAAAAGCAGACAATTCCCTTTCATCCAACAATTTCATTTCTGCCAACGTACACTGATAAAGTAATCAGGCAAATGTGCAAAAATGTATGTGTAAGGATTGGAATGACAATAATAAACTCTCAAAAAAGATATTAAATTCTTATGCATCCATACAATAATAGAACAGCCATTAAAAAATTGACGTAGACTCTATATAGACTTGGAAATATGGTCACAAAATTTTTCAAAATAAGAGCACAAACAGGCAAAACAGTAAGAATAGGATGGTTCCACTTTAAAAGATACGTAAAATGTGGAAGGATAAATAAAAAAAATGTTATAATGATTATCTTGATGTGGGGTAAGTTTGGTATTCTTTTAACATTATTCTGTGTTTCTGAATTTTTATGTGCATGTTTTAGTTTAATAAAAACAAATCTAAAGGATTTTCAAGAAAATGACAAGTAAAACATAGGCCAGACTTGACCCTCAATTAGATTTGACTTTCATGAACAATTTATCTTGAAAGTTATTCTAAAAATGAGAGTAAGTTTCAGAAAAGTTATTGCCTAACCAAAATTCCACATTCACTTATTTAAATTGACCAAAACATTTCAAAGAATAAATATTTCAAACAATTAGATTACCAGTAAATACAAATACCTAAGGATCAGATGCAGAAGCAAATCCACTTGTGAGGCAGTAAGTACAGTTTAGTGGTTAAGGCTCTGGAGTTAGACACTGGGTCCAAATCTCACTTGCAATTCAACCTCTCTGTGCCTCACTTATGAGACGGTCTAAAACTCTCAATGTTAGCAGTTATTAGTCATTATTACCATCACTGCGAGTGGACTGGCCAATGTGCAAATCAACTAATAGCACCAACTCAAAGGCAGCAAGAAAGGCTATTTCTAATAGATGAAGTTCATTAATTGAATTAATAGTATATTTGGTCTAAATTTAAACTGTTTCTGGGAGAGATGTGTTAAGGCTTTTCACTAGGACTGGGGATTTGATCTCTATGTCTTTACAGTGTTCTATCAGTTTTTGCTCTATGTATTTCAAAGTTATGGTGAAAATTTTGTATTAAGAAACCTACCCCTATTTATCCATTTAATGATATTCACCTTAATCCTTCATTGCCTAATAGTAACATTGCTATCCAAGGTTTCTTGTTAACATTTGCATAATATATCTATTTCCATCCCTTTATCTTCAACACTCCTGTGCCAGTCAGTTTGAGATGTTCCTTATAATCAACATAAGGCTGGATTTCATTTTTTAAATATGATCTGAGTTTCAAGTTCTTAATTATTAAGCTTAATCCATCCACATTTAATATAATCAGTAATCTGTTTTTAGTTTTTCCTGTCATGTTATTCTGTCTTAACATTTATTTTTTTAAAGCACTAAATTGAAATACTACAGTTCCACTTTTTTAAAAAATTCCATCATTAGGCTTATTATTCATTTCTGTTGAAAATAGAAAATGTTTAGAAAATGTTTATGCTTATCAACTATTTCTGAACTCATTTTTATATGACTGCTATTCTCAAGCTAAAAATCAACTTTATCTTATTTAGGCAAATCTCATTGCTGGTTTGCAAATAGGCTAATTTCTGATATGGGCCTATTAAATGGCATCTGCTACATTTTTTTTTTAAGGCAAATTAAGTAACTTTAATTTCAGAAAAGGCGTTTATATCTGAAAATTCTATCTTACATATTTGTTCTCTTTTTCTGCCACACTCATACAGACATACACACAAAATGATCATGTAATGAATAAGTTCCCATAATTAAGTGATACAGCATGCAGTATTTCAAAAATTAGGGTGATGATATTAGCAGCCTAAAAAAAAAAAAGAGTATGTTTCATGTGTGCATACCTCCCACCACCTTCTTTACAGTTGGGACAGGTGCAAGCTACCCTCCGAAGTCTTTTTCCTTCTTGATGTTGTTGGTCCCCTTCTTCATCTACCACCTGTACTCTTAAGTGTGTTAGATCATTGGTATTCAATGTAGAATCGCCACTGAGCTGCCACTCTTCAGGATCAGGCTCTTCTTCCTTGATCCTAATATCTAAAGAAAAAAGCAAATACAGATGAGAAGCAGCCCACTGGCCCAAAAAGCATGAGATCTGAGCCCCTAGATAACACCTTATCTATGTAAAAGTCAAAACTCATGTTTGTGGAACATAACCATTGGTCCTTATTGTGACTTATTCTTTTAAAACTATTTCTATTTTATTCTAAATACCAAAGAATTCAGCCAAAAAAGGGAATAAAGCCAGCATGAGAGCTTGCTTTTTATAAGAAAAACAATTTTTTTTAGCAAGCTGAATCATCAATTTTGAAACTTCAATTATATATTGTTCAACTAGTCAAGAAATCCAACAGTCAATTCAGATCAGAACAAATTCTAATGCCTTAAACCTCTTTTTCATAACCTGTATCAATTAATCATCCCTACCTATAGGTACTATGTGAATGCAAAAGAAGGGGTCATTCACTTGAATCTGTTACTCACAAATTTAAGCTTTAAATTAAGTCAATCATTACTAAAATATCTACAATAGCCATAACATCATGGTGCGAGAGGGTACAGAACTATGAGACAGTTTCTTTTTTCAAGGAGTTTTATTACAAACCAGACTGGGAAACAGAATGAGGATGCAATGGTAAGGAAGAGCGGACATGGCAGCAAGTTATGCCATTTTTCTCAGCAGAGCCAATCATATTTATTTATACTGATAATGATACGATATCATTTTCTATGTGAAACAAAGAGGTTTTTTCATCTCAGAAAACTTTTTTAAAGAAATAATACAGGATTTAGAACAAATACTGAATATAACCATCTTTGGTAAAACAAATTCTTGTAAAACAGAAACTTATTATTTTAGATCTAAATCAGTCACTAATAATTGGGGCAAAAATAGCCTTAAAAAAATCAAATGTGCCTAGTAACTCCCGAATTTAAACTAATAAAAACTAGAATATATAGCCAACAATCAAGAAAAATGCCTCAAACAGTTTAAAACTGGTTTATTTTGGGCGCCTGGATGGCTCAGTTGGTTAAGCGACTGCCTTCGGCTCAGGTCATGATCCTGGAGTCCCGGGATCGAGTCCCACATCGGGCTCCTTGCTCAGCAGGGAGTCTGCTTCTCCCTCTGACCCTCCCCCCTCTCGTGCTATCTCTCATTCTCTCTCTCTCAAATAAATAAATAAAATCTTTAAAAATAAATAAATAAATAAAACTGGTTTATTTTATCAGAATAACCACAACTAAGAATCAGGCAGAAAAGTAGGAAGAAAGGGGAGTCTGGCCTGGGCAACAGGGTAGATAGTGGTACCATTCACTAAGACAGGAATACTGGAGAAGGTCCAAATAGAGGTAAAGAAGGACAATTAATGAGTTCACGGTTCAAGACCACAGAGCCTGAACTGTTTATGAGACATACAAGCAAAGAAGTTGGGACCTACAGCTCTGGAGCTTTTAAAAAAAAAAAAAAAAAAAAAAAAAAGGCAAGTGCTAGATACAGAAATTATCAGTATAGGGCTGTTGGGTGGCTCAGTCGGTTGAGCATCTAACTCTTGGTTTTGGCTCAGGTCATGATCTCAGAGTTGTGTGACTGAGTCCTGTATCAGGCTCCATGCTCAGTGGGGAGTCTGCTTGAGATTCTCTCCCCCTTCTTCTTCTGCCCCTCCCCCCACGTGTGCACACCTGCTCTCTTAAAATAAATATATAACTCTTAAAAAAAAAGAAAGAAAAAGAAATTCTCAGCATATATATACAGTGATGGGAGTCCATCCAAAGAAGTAGGTGAGATCACTCCACAACTGTAAATAGAATGAGAAAAAAAGTAGCCTATGAGGAATACAAACATTTAAGGAACCAGCAGAAGAGGAGGAACCTGCAAAGGAAATTAGTATCCAGGAAAATGTGCTACATCAAAGAAAGCAAAGAATGTATTTCAAGAAAGAAAGGAAGTAGTCAACATCAAATCTTGCAGATAAATGAAGAAACTAAACTAAGAACATGAGCAAGAAGTGAGAAAGTGTTTAATATAAAGTACAGATAAGTTTTTCAAGAAGTCTGGTTTGAGAGACAAAAACATGGCAGTAGCTTAATGGGACCAAAGAGGAGAGTTAAGGGGAGGAGTGTTTTGTTTTTAAAGACAGGAAAAACCTGAACATGTTTAAATGCTTATGAGAAAGATCCATTACAGACAGGCTGAAAATACAGGATTGAAATCCCTAAAATGTGAGGAAGGGATGATAAGCCACAGCACTTACAGGTTTAGCTAATGGTTTAGCCACAATTTCCTCCATTACATGAAGTAAGAAAAGATACGACCATATTCATTCGTCCAGTAAATAATTAGCTACTATGTGCCATGAACTGTGCTAGACTCCAGACCCAGAGAGAATTCGACAGCTGGAAATTAAGGGAAAATTGGTTTCTCTTTCCTCAGTGAAATGAAGAATTAGACTATGTATAAAATTCCTCCAAATACACAACATAAATGAGTACTGATCTCTGTTCCTTTATAATCAGATGTCCATCTGCATCACTATGACAAAATACTTAAGTAACTTGCACAAACACTGCACAGTACTAGCTTTATGAGTTAAATAAAAGACATAATATATGGATAACATATATCCAAAGTTGGGTAAGTTTGAAGTCCATAAAATGAGGAATTTTATCAGATGTTTTTAAAGCTGCTTGTCTTACATTATTGTGACAAGACAGCAAGTAAAAAGGAGGGCAAAATACTAATATCAAGAATGGACAAAGGAGTCTAGAGAGACAGAAGAAAAGTTTTACAGACATAAAGAGAACAAAAAAAGCAACTGATGAGAAAGGGCAACTTGACCGAGGGGATGAGGGTATTGTAACACATTCCTGCTCCTATTGCTAATTCTCTTCCTGGAACCTACAAAATATGTTTAAACGATATGTCATGGACATGAGTATTCACAACACAGGCACATAAAAGCTAACATATAAATTGAACACATCTTGTCCACCTACCAAACTTTCTCCTTGCATCCTCCTTAGTTTTACAGCATTATAAGCCACCTAATTGCTCAAACTATCAACTCTAGGTGACTCCTGTCAGTCCGTTCCCAGCCTCTCATCTTCCTCTTTTGTCAATCCACCTTCTCCACAGCTTCTAGAATTTTCTTCCTAAATAAGAATCTAATGGCATCACTTTCCTGATAACCATACTTGCACTAATTCTCTATTTTCTACAGTATAAAGACCAAACTCATTAACTTGGTATTCAAGAATGTTCTCAATCTGGCCCCAACCTGCTCTTCCAACTTCAGTATTAAAAACACTAAAATTCTCATTTTCAAAATATATGCCCTTTGTCAATGACACTCTCTTGTGTGTGCGTTTTGCCTAGACTGTTTTCTAGTTCTTTCCTTTTTCATCTAACCTCCATTTATTCTTCAAGGCTAGTTCAACTATCATCTCCTTTATATATACTTATGGTAGTTAGATGTATTGGCTCATACATCCCTTTAGATAATGAATGCTTCACTCCAGGGTGCTCAGAAAATACAATCTAACTAAATGAACAAATCTTCCCTAAGGAGGAACTTCCAATATAGGTAATAATCTACCTGGAAAGACTTTGCCCTCTACTTTTCTATGCTCCTTCTATCTGCAAATAATAAAGAGATTTTTTATAAGATTAAGAGCCATTTACTGGGGGCAGGACTACAAAGTGCTCACTAAAAATAATAGATTAATTGCCCCAACAAGTGTTACACCAAGTTTTAATCACTTCACTTGCTCATACACAATCTGGGGTATTTTAGAATCTTAATGATAATATTAATTAATCCAATAAATCCGAAACAATTCCCCTTTGCCAACTGCATACCAGTTTAATTACAGACACCTTAAAAATAAGTCTCCAGTACTAGGTGGTCAAGGTTACATCTTCCTCAATATCTTAGTGTAGATGTTAGGAAAATATTTTTTACTGTGCTCTATTTATTAACGTCCGACAGGTGGTACCTACTTATTCTTAGAAGTCTACGATTTACAAGGCTCAGAAAAAGGGGAAATAATAATCCATTAAAATGGCCCACAAAAGTATGAAACAGTACACATTAGGTATCAGGAAAATAAAAATTAGTATCACAATGAGATATCCTACATACCACCTAGACGGCTAAAATTCAACAGACCAGGGCAACTGCTGGCAAAGTAGTGGAACTGAAACTCTCCCACACTACTGGTAGATGTGTAAATTGGTATAACTTTGGAAAATCTTATGACCACATCTTCTAAAACTAATCCTATGTATATCCTGTATCTCAAGCAATTTTATTCCAACAGAAATGCATACACATGACACCAAAAGTAAAAAAATTCACCCTAAAAATGGAACAATTCCAATATCCACTAGTATTGGAATGGAAAATAAATCATGATATATTCATTCATACAACGAAACATGTTAAAACAGTGAAAATTAACAACCTATATGCAAAAGAAACAAATGTCACAAACATAATTTTAAACAAAAGGCTCACACGCACATGCTTTCACTCTCTTGAAATTCCATTTATATAAAGCTCAAAACAACAGGTAAAACTACTGTATGGTGACTGCCTACCTTTAAGAGGGGTAATGGCTGGGGACAGGGAGACTGCTGGGTTGTTGGTAATATCTTATTCTCTTGATCTGGATGGTAATTTTTCCTAGGTGTTCATTTTATGGAAATTCATCAAATTATACACATATGATTTTACATTTTTCTGTATATTCAATATACTTATACTCAATACACTTATATTCAATTATACTTCAATATAAGTATTATTCTAAATTTTTTTTTAGTAATCTATAGGAGATTACTTAGGAATTCTGTGTTGGTCAACTTCTTTTGTTGTGGTTTCATCTCTTAGTTCCTATATAATCAATTGTAACACCTTCCCCCAACATAGGAATTTAAAACAAAACAAAACCCTTAAGATGAGTGTGCTCCAAAAAATAAGTCCATAAATTGATGTTTAGAATATAATGTTATTCACTCAGTATGTGAATGACAACAATGTGCCAGTCACTGTTGTAGGTTCTAAGGATAAAACAGTTAACATGAATGAAGTTCATACCTTTATCAAGCTTCCTTTTTAGTTGGAAGAAGATAGAACAAGTAAATACATCCACAGTATTTTAGGTGATAAAGTGTTATGGAAAAAATGGTAAAGAGAGGCAGGAAGTAAAAGGAGTGAGGTACTGGCTATTTTAGAGTGGTCAGAGAAAACTGCCTAGAGGCAACAGATCAAGTATGGTGGAGGAAAGTATTCGGGCAGAAGGAAAAGCAAGTTGGATGTATGCTTGGTGTATTCAGGGAAAAGCAAAGGGGCTTGTGGGGCTAGAATGAAATGACTATGAATAAAGTATAGTAAGTGATAAGATCACAAAGGTAAAAATATGGGGGAGATAAAAATATACATGAGTTACACATTGTATATTATCTCACAGGCCATTATAAGGACTTTACATAGGGAAGCCACCAAGGGATTAAGAGTAGAGGGGTGATATATAAATTACATTTTTATTAAAATAAATTCAAGATCACTCTAGCTACTGCACTAAAGAGACTGCTGGGAGGCGAAGGCAGAAGTAGGGAGACTAAATTATGAAGCTACTATATAATTACCAAAGCAAAAAATGATAGTGGCCTAAAACTAAGGTGTTAATGAGGCAATAGTAAGAATTGGTCAGAGTAAGTATTTTGTAGGTAGAGTCAAAGACATTGCTAACAGGCTTAATAACAGGGTTTTTTTTGTGTGTGTGTGTGTGAGGTGTGAGAACAAGAAAGGAGTTAAAGACAATTCTAAGGGTTTTTTCTTGTGCCATTAACTGAGATAGGGTAGACCAGAAGTAGAAAAGACTGTGGGAAAGGGGTGCCAATCAAGGGCCCATTACTGGATACGAAAGTTTTGAGGTGCCGAAGAAATAACCAAGTGATGATGCTACTCAGGCAGTTGGTGGGTCTGGAGTTCAGGCAAAAGTATATGGCCTGCAGTTATAAATTTGGACATCATCAACATATATAGTTGGTTATTGAGAGTGACCTGGAATAGAGTACAGATAGGAGGAAACTCTGGGCCACTTCAAAGTTAACAAGTAGAAGAGATTCAAAAGAACCAGCCAGTGAGACAGGAGGAAACTAGAATTCAGAAAGCAAGTGAAGCAATCATTTCAAGAAGAACAGAATCAGAGGTGTCAATGCTTGGGATAAGTCAAGTAAAATGAAGACTAAGAAATGACTTTTGGATGTAAAAATGTGATAATCACAGGTGATCTTGACAAATGCTGTTGCAGTAAAGAAGTTAGGACACAGCCCTGCCTAGAGTAGATTCAAAAGAATGGAAGATGAATTGGAAACAAGTATATACAACACTTCCCAAGAGCTTTGCTGGGAAAGCAAGCATTATAAAAATGTCACTGAAATTCCTAAGCCACCCAACAAAGGCAGATTTAACATGTCTAGTAGCAATACATGTATAATATACACCAGCAGTATAAAAAATGAATATGCTTATTTAAACATGATTTTGGGTACATAAGGAAAAAGAAGTTTAAATGCAAAAAAATTTAAGCAATGCAAATAGATTTGCATACACATTTAAGAACTTTATAAACAGTACTATTTTTTTAAAATTATATTTACTCTCTACCTCAAAACGTTTAAATTTCCTTTTCATCTGGCCTGGTATATGATAGTACTATCTCATGATTATGGTGGTTTTCAAGGCCTACCCTAATAAAACAAAGGGATACAGAAATGAAAAAAATTACCTATGTATCTGGGCAAGACTTGAAGGAAAAGAGAAAACAGGGACTTTAAATGATGAAATACATGCGACATAGACACACACACATGCGATATGGTTACACAGACTAATTTTCTTGTATAGCCTATGGACAAACACAAAACTGAGAGAATGATACACCTGAACATGTTATTAATACACTTTAAGTACAGAAATACCAAAAAAAAGGAGAAAGAATGTGATAGAAGCAAAATGTCCTGGGGTACAGGAGTGTGGTGAGGGTTTAGATGAAACTAACTTCCTATAGCCACCACTATATAGCACTGTTGACTTTAAAGAGTTTGACTGCTTTTGTGTATCAGGAAGATAAAGCCAGCCAGTGGTCTCCAAATCTTTCTGACTGTACGGCACTATTAGTAAAGCTGTGAATAGGAATTCCATAAATATTAATTAAGCATATACACTCTGATTATAAAATATCGTAAAACACAAATACATATAAAAGATAAACAATTTTAATTTTGTTAATTATGATAGCTCAACATTAGGTAATATGTCACAACAAAATATTTAGGGCAAGATTCAATGTTATCAATAGCAGATAGAAAGGGACTACTCTGTCACTTTCTTGTTCAGCGATACCCCCATTTTCTTTTCTAGTCAATCCATGGTTTCTTTACATGGATATTAAAGTCCACTCTGAAGGTTATTCAGTTCAAACCAGAAAATATAAATCCATTTAATTCAAGCTTATATAAACAGCAATATGCAGAAGGCGTGCTAAAAGCATATAAAAAGTGAGAGAGAGAGCAGGCTTAGCATATGTAACACAAACATAGCTGACATGCAATTAATGAAGGCACCAACGGTAATCTGTATAATCAATATTAGTTAAGCATTAATAACTCAGGGCATGCCTAGATTTCTATTAAAAATATTACCAGAAAATGCTAAATGCTTCCTCTTAAGACTAACTGGCTAATTATTTATCAATAGAGCTAACAGAATATTTAAGATACATTCTTAACTGGTTTATCAAGTCTGGAATATGCATATTTAATTTAAATAACACAGATAAATATGAATTACAGTACTGTTGATAAAATGAGATATTCTTCTTTATCAATAGCATATCATTAGGATTTTGTTGGTCTTATCAAAAGCTTTCATATTCTCTGCCTTCAATTTTTTAAGCCCTGATGAAATTACTTCATTTGATTCTAAAGTCTATGTTACATTTTCCCTTTAATCAGTTTCACCTGCCTTAAAAAAAAAAATCACCTAAACAGAATTATAGGATAATCCTACAAGATCTCATATATTATTTTTAATTAGATTTTCACATTCATAACAATTCACATTCCTAAGGACATATCAGAGCTACCAAGTCTTTTTTTTCCAATTTTTCTTTCAAGGAGAGAGTTTTCAACTACAGACATGGATTCTTATAAATACAACTTCGTTAACTTAATCAAAAGAAGTTAACACTTTAGGGGATAGTTATAAAACCGAATTTTATTCCTTTACCTATTATAAACAAAATATATGTACATGAAGCAAATCTCTTTCCCACAAACCCTATCTCCCCAGATCTGGATTGTTACTCTTCTATGACTGCTCCCTTCCCCCTATTTAAAGTTAATCTTTAATTTCATCTCAACTAATCTTTTTTAAAGCCTCCCTTCTATTTTTTTTATAGCAGTTTTCCAAATTATCTTCAAAGCTTTTCTACCTAATTGGGAGATTATACAATAGGATTATTCATCCTAGTAAATCTAGACAATACAACTTTTTATAGGATATAAACACACACAGATGTAAACACAATTAGAAATAACTGATTCTAATACACCTTACAGAAGACCTCAGTTATAGCCACACCACAAATATATAAGAAAAAGGCCATGCGACTTACAATTAACACACTGTAAATAGTAAAATATTAACTTCACTTTATTTCATCTGAAGTACTAAAGTCTTTGTCAAGGGAGCAGTGTTCTATCAGATGATGATGATAATAACTAGCACTTAAGATTTTACTTGTCAGACACCATTGTAAGCACCTAATATATATATTCCCCTACTTTCTACATAAGAAAACAAGGTTAGTAGTTTGAAGTAGTAAGAAGGCACATAATTGAAAATGGATAGAACCAGGATATAAGACAAAGAATTATGCAAAACATACTGCAAGTATTGCTAAAAATCAGTTCTCTACCAGGGTCAGTTCCCAGGAAGAGCAGCTTAAGTTAGCTCCCTAACATATGAATATGTAACTTTAACTGTAGTATGATCAAATCAAATTAATGTGACTTAAAATCTGGGGAGGATAAAGAAAATGTTGTGTATACATACAATGGGAATATTGTGCAGCCTTAAAAAAGAAGGAAATCCTGTTACATGCTATACAACATGATGAACCTTGAGAACATTAGATGCTAAGTGAAATAAGCCATTCACAAAAGAACAAATGTTGTATGATTCTTCTAATATGAAGTATCTAAAGTAGTCAAAACCACAGAAACAAAGCAGAAAGGTGGTTGCTAAGGGCTAGGGAGTAGGAAGGGGAGAATGGATACAGAGTTTCAGTTTTGTAAGATGAAAAGTTCTAGAGATCTGTTGCAGAACGGTGTGAGTATACTTAACACTACAGAACTGTACACTTAAAGTATGTCAAAATGGTAAATTTAATGTTATGTGCTTTTTACCACAATAAAAAAAATCTGGAAAAATCTCCCTTGTTGCTTCCCACCATGGAGGACTTCATTTTAGGAACCTCACAGATAAAATCTTCAATGTCACATATAAGAAATTCAGAATAATATAAAGGAACACATCAATATATTACCACAGACAGTATTCCTTCCTAAGGCTCCTCCCTCCCCCCCGCCCCGTAAGTCTGAGACTAGTTTTCCTCTCTCCTTCAGATAAGAAAAGACTACTTTAAAGTTACTCTAAAGTTTAAAAAAAAAAAAAAAAAAGATAAAGTTGTTCTCCACCACTTCCCCAGGTTAAAATACTAAAAAGGATGACAGTTCCCAATAATCCTTGACTGATAAGAAACAACAAAGTGATTTGTTACAAGCAGCTGTCACAACTCTCACTATTCAAATCTTAAGAGTACCAAAACATTCATCCTAAAAGTAGATTCAATTTTTGGATACAACTAAAGATGAACTGAAATAACATATTATGAATAACATTAATTAAACTGGGAGATATAACATTGTTCTTCATTCAAAACAGACCATAACATAAACTGGATCCTACAGAAATGTACCTCCTTACCACCTAATCATCTAAATATTCTATCCCTGGCATAAGCAAACACTTTCCTAGTCTAAGTAGTTGACGACAAAATTACACTTAAAAAAAATCTTTTTCTGGGCACCCAGGTGACTCAATTGGTTAAGCATCCAAGTTGTGATTTCAGCTTTGGTCATTATCTCATGGGGGGTGAGATTAAGCCCCCCATGGCGCTCCACACCCAGTGCCCAGCAGGGAGCCTGCTTGAGATTCTCTTCCTTTGCCCCTCCTCCACTCATGTTCTCACTCTCAAATAAATCTTCAAAAAAAAAAAATATTTTTTCTTCAGTCTAGTAAAAGGGGGGGAATATACAAAAACAGCAAACAAGTTACATATGATTTTTTTTAACCTCACCTGGCAAATCCTATTCTTTTTCATGCCACCTACCCAAAAAACATATCTTCTTCCATGTTCATATATATATATATTACTCACAAGAATACAAAAAAATAGGGGCACCTGGGTGGCTCAGATGGTTAAATGTCTGCCTTCGGCTCAGGTCATGATCCCAGGGTCCTGGGATTGAGCCCCACCTCGGGCTCCCTGCTCAGCGGGGAGCCTGCTTCTCCCTCTCCCTGCTGCTCCCCCTGCTTGTGCTCATGCTCTCTGTCAAATAAATAAAATCTTTAAAAAAAAATGCAAAAAATAGCTCTATATTGATTTTATTACTAATCCAATCTCATTTCATGCTGCAAGAAAACTCTCTTCCAAATTACATGGTTTGCAATCATCTCTTAAAATATTCCTAAAAAAAAAAAATAGCCATTAGAGGGGCATCAGTCAGTTAGGCATTGGACTGTTGATTTCGGCTTAGGTCATGATGATCTCAGGGTTGTGACACTGAGCCCCAAGCCTGCTTAAGATTCTCTCTCTCCTTCTCCCTCTGCCCCTGCCTCCCCTCTCAAAAAAGCCATCACAGAACAGATTTCAGTTATGCTTTTTAAATATATTATACTCTAACTTCTTGAAATACAATGGCAATGGCATATAGCATAATATAAATTCATTTTCTCAAATTAAAATACCCTGGGGCTCTTTTCATTAAGTTTTAATTATAAAAAGTTTTTTTAAAAAATTAAACATTGGAAGAGTATTATTACTACTTCAATGTTTAATTATTTGTATACCACTTTAAAAATACATCAAAAACTTTTTTTTTTAAAGATTTATTTATTTGAGAGAGAGAATGAGAGAGAGAGAGCACGAGAGGGAAGAGGGTCAGAGGGAGAAGCAGACTCCCTGCTGAGCAGGGAGCCCGATGTGGGACTCGATCCCAGGACTCCAGGATCATGACCTGAGCCGAAGGCAGTCGCTTAACCAACTGAGCCAGCCAGGCGCCCTACATCAAAAACTTCTAAAAATCAAAACCTTCACAGCATGAGCTGTTTAGGATGGTAGTTTACGAGATTAACTACAGGTTACCCACCGTATTTTGAATGGAAATCTCTCCAGAATTACACACTCACCTACTTTCTTTAGCAGGAACCTGAAAATGTTATTTAATCTTTGTTTAATGATTCCAACTCATTATTAAAAATAACTTATGGTATTAGACAAGTCCTGGAACACTGCACTAAAATAAGTCCAGAATTCCAATTTGTTTTTGTATCTTTTTGCCTCCTTCCCAACTTCAGTGGTATCAACTCTCTCTGTCTCCCAAGTCACATACCCATCATCATCCTTTCTAATGTCTATCTTCTAAGCCAGTTTGAAACTTGGAAATCAGCCCCAGGATTGTTAAAAATTGTATGTGAATACTGGAAAAATGAAGCCTAAAGAATCTGAGGCTCTTCCTAAGAAACCCAAACCCCCAAAAATACACCACAGTGCCTATACCTGCTCCAGCTTAGGGGCTTTCAAACTGTCCTTAAAGGACACTATAAACTTTAAGTTCATCAGCAGAGAACATGAATATATAGGGTCCCAGGTTCTCATATAAATCAGAGCAGCCCCATAGGGTCAGTTTTATATACTGGGGTTCTACTGAGACTGCATTTGGGAGGAAGGGGTTCTACTCTCCGTTGTACTAAAACTAATGTGCCTATCACTATATGGGTAGAAAAACTAATGTTTTGGGGTTTATTTTCCACTGCCCCCTCATTAAAAAAAAAAAAAACAAGTTAAAAGATTCCCTTTCCTCGATTGTTTTAGAAATGCTTATTTTGGGGTGCCTGGGTGGCTCAGTTGGTTAAGCATCCAATCTCGGTTTCAGCTTAAGTCATGATCTCATGGGTCATGGGATCGAACCCATGACGAGCCCATGGGCTCCATTCTCAGTGGGGAGTCTGCTTGGGGAGTCTCTTCCGCTGCCCCCCTCCCCATTCACTATCTCACTAAAAATAAATAAATCTTTGATTAAAAAAAAAAAAGAAATGCCTATTTTTTTCCCCTAAGGATTATTTACAACACTTTCTGTGTATTTTCAACAATCTTAATTTGAGTTGCTATCATCAGAAATAGGAAACCATACCACATATGTGTAACTCTGAACAGTTATTTTTAGTTGTATATTACAAGTTTCATTGTTTTCTATGTTTTCCTTTGTCTTCTACCTAATCTCTTTGCCATATCACCTATGTTAAGAGGGCACTTAGTCACCGCGTGGGCTTGGCTATTACAAGAAATATAAACCAAAAAGCTGCATCTCAGCAGTTTTAGAATTTGTACATTTTCCTTTGCCCTCAAATTCCAGTATCTTCAATTCAAACATTTAATGAGCACCTACTGTGACTAAAATTATAACCTACCACATCAAGCAGGACTAGTAAGGTTGTGCTGTAGTAACAAAGAATCCCAAAATCTCAATGGCTTGACACAACAAAATTATTTACTTCTCACTAATTTTACATGTCTGATTCGGGTTGGCAGAGGGGGATCTGCTCATCAGTCCCTCAGGAACCTACACTCTACTTGATACATGCTTCCAAGACTGCCTTGACAAGGAAGTGTAAAAGGGAATGTGGTAAATCACATCCTGCTTTTAAACTTCCATTCACATTTTACTGGCCATAATAAATCACATGGCCTGACTTCAAAATGACAGGAAAAGGCAAGAGAACAGAATTGGACTATTTATGAAGAATCCTGACTCCCAAGATCCCTTGCTGGTCAAACATTCAATTTCTTCTCCTTCCTACAAGTGGAATACACCTGTACCCTGCAGAAGATAACCCGGAACTCCCATCTAGTTACAGCCATCAAGCTCAAAGACCAGGATCTGTGGATGATATGGACATAACCTCTCTATCATGTCCAGATGTGGCCCCTCTTTACAGAAACCTATTACTGGGCACCTGGGTGGCTCAGTTGGTTAAGCGACTGCCTTCGGCTCAGGTCATGATCCTGGAGTCCCAGGATCGAGTCCCGCATCGGGCTCCCTGCTCAGCGAGGAGTCTGCTTCTCTCTCTTAACTCTGCCCCCTCTTGGGCTCTCTCTCAAATAAATAAATAAATAAAAAGAAACCTATTACTACAACAAGTTATCTACCTCTGCCTACACATAAAACATACAATGATATATAAACATATTAATGAGGTAAGTATAACCATAAAAAATGAGGTAAGAACGAGGTAAGTATAACTTAAAAAACACTCCCGTTCAAAAGAAGAGGAACAGGAGACACAACAGTCAGTGGTTGGTGGTAATTCATAAACCCTGCTGAACAGAGGACCGGGTACGCTCTGACTGATCACTGGGAGGAGTTTCTCAGTACAGTGTTCTCTGGGCTTCTTTCTTAGCTCTGCCCTCCAGTTTTTCCTTGTCTGTTATCCTCCTCACCACAAGTAGACACAGAATGTGCCTCCCTCAGCTAAGCAGGATTCTCAGCCTGCTGGTAGAAGGCTAGGGAGCAGGAACCAAGAACATTAAATCTCGATTCGTTACAATTTTTTTCACACTTTTTTCATGCTTGTGGTTTCCTTGGCTACACAACTCCCTGAAAAACTTAGAAGGTTCTTATCTATTTGATTCTAGCCATTTCCAAGTGCCAATATATAGAACACAGCTTTTTTTCTAGATACATCTCTTAGACTGACTAAATTTCTTTGCTTTCCTGTCACATGAGACTGTGTCTACTTCTACTTAATTGTGAGTACCTTGGGCTTACCTTTACCTGGCTTTAGTAGGGAATCCATACCTTTAGTCTCTTTACCCTAACTAAAATGAATTAGTAAAGCATCAATCTGAGTCACCTTAATCCATTCAGATGTTTTAACAACGAATGATGGTCATAATCTTGTTTGGGTCCTTGCCATTAGACAGTTTTGATTATCTGCTCAAAAGTCTTCTCAGTTCATCTCTTACTCATTGAAGGTGAAAAGCTGTTGCTTCTTCCAATCCTACAAAACCCCCAAATTTCTGGCCTCTGTATAGATTCTCATTCCTATCATTTTCTAGCTCATTTCCTCCGTATATCTCATCAAATGGAGCTAACAGCAGTTAAAATACAATTGTCCAACTTCATCCCCTAAAGCTAAAAATGCAAGTTATTGCAGGCAAGTTTTACCAGATGCTTCTCTGCATTGCATCTTCCCATTCTCTAATATCAGTTTCCTTGCTGCCTGATCCTCGAACCAAAGTAACCATATTTGAGGATTTTTTGTTAGGGCACCCTACTGCATCAATTTTGATTTTAGTCAGGATAGGCTACATTGGTGCTGCCCAAAAGAAACATAATACAAATCACATATGTAATTCTAAGTTTTCTAGAAGCCACCTAAAAAACTTAAAAACAGTGGAATTAATTTTAATAATATTTCAATATACCCAAAATAATTACATTTCAACCTGTAAACAGTATAGAATTTAAGTGCTTACCTGCATCAGGGAGCTAGTAGCTACCATATTAGAAATGCAGGGCAAAAATTACATTGTAGTAGCAAGCAAGCCCTGAAATCTCAGTGGTTTATCTTTTTATTTCATGTCCATGATAAGTCAGCTGAGGGTATATACTGCATGCTTTCCTCACTTAAGAGTTTAAGGCTAACAGAATAGTCACTTTGGTATATTTCACTGGCCAAAGCAAGTCAAATGGCTACAACCCAACGTGGGTGTACCCAGAAAGAAAACCAGAATTATTAGACAGATAGCACTAATGACAACTATATCCATTTTTTAAAATCACATTTTAACACTTTCAAAGTAAGCCTTTAAGGAATTAGAATTTTAATTTTTTCTTTTTTGCTAGTATATACCTACTTCAAAATGCAAAAACAATGAAGTAGTAAACTACTTTTACTACTAGCTATTTAAAACTTGAACTCTAGAATACATACAGTTTCTTTACTATGGAACTTGATTTTTTCTTCAACAAGGTTTCTGAAGATCTGATAAGAGCAACTGAAAAGATAAGACTAGAGCTCAAATACTATTCCTTTTACTTCACTTTGGCAAACAAGTACTTCAAATCTTTAACTTCTTGTACCAAGCCTAAGTGATTATGGCTGCTGAAACAAGTACAGGCTGGAAAAAAAAATTAAATGGGAGAGGAAAAGCCAAATTCCTCAAAAGTGGGGTGAAAGAAAAACGAGACAAATAATACTATTCGTAACTAAGGATATTTTTACCATTTTTCAAAAAGAATTCCTTATCATCTTTATAAGTTAACTTACTGCCATTTAACACTGTAACATAAAAATCAATTGCCTATTTATTTAACCAAAATATAAGGTATTACTACTTCAAAGACTAAGGCTTTATTTTCACAGGTTTAAGGCTGAAACCCTCTTCCTCCAATAGACAAATGCTTATTAAATTCTATTCTACCTTCACATAAGCATCCAAAGAAAGAATTTTGGCATATTTGAGGACCCAAGATAATGGCTGGATTAGATGAAATACTGGGAATTAAAGCGTATCACAGTGAGTTATATGTAGTAGGTAATAAAAAAGCATCACAAGGAGGGGCTTGTGTAAATAAGAGCAAATTTTGCTTAGGGAATAAAGGCACTGGTATATATGTGGACTGGTTTCATATAGCATTTAATTCCTTTACAAAATCTTTGTTTTGAAGTCTGGTGTTCTAACTTATTAAGAGTCTAGAATAAAATAAGCTCTTTTAAAATAAAGCAAAAGTGATAACAGAACTGATAAGCAATCCATGTGGATGCTTTGCTGAATGATGGTCATAATCTTGTTTGGGTCCTTGAGAGAAAATAATCAGACAAAGCCAAATCCCAAACAACAAAACATCCGAAACCAAATCTATGGAGTCCAAACTAAATTTTCTGATGCCAGAAATGAGACAGACAAATGTGTGTCTTTCTGCTACCCAAAGAAATAATCACCCACTAAAATTTTATTTTTTTTTAATTTTTTTATTTATTTGAGAGAGAGAGAGAGAACAAGCAGGGGGGAGTGGCAGAGGCAGAGGGAGAAGCAGGATCCCCGCTGAGCAGACAGCACGTCATGGGGCTTGATCCCAGGATCCCAGGGTCATGACCTGAGCCGAAGGCAAACGCTTAACCGAATGAGCCACCCAGGTGCCCCTCACCGACTAAAACTTTATAATCCTACAAGAATGTCCTAGAAATGGTGGAAAATATGTTTTTCTGCATGTTTTATTGATGTTAACAAGCAGCTAATTTAGACTCCCCATCCCTAAAAATCTCCCAAAACACCTCTCTTGTTCAGTTTTATCCACTCTCACGACTCCATGTCCATCACTGCTACAGAATTTCAGTCCTTCATCTCTAGTACCAACGGTCATTTCAACCTAGAACTACAAATTCAATCCACTAAAACTGCTGTCCCGGTGCACCTGGATGGCTCAGTGGGTTTTAACAGCGTATGCCTTTGGCTCAGGTCATGATCCTGGAGTCCTGGGATCCAGCCCTGCATAGGGCTCCCTGCTCAGCAGGGAGTCTACTTCTCCCTCTCCCCGACTTGTTCTCTCTCTCCTCTCTCTCAAATAAATAAATAAAATCTTCAAAAAATGAAAACAAAAAAACTGCTTTCCCTTTGCTTCCCCCAGATCAGTTTCCCTTCCCAAATCTGCCAATGATATGACCTTTTTTAAAACAAAGGATTAATCTTTTATTTCCAATAGCTAATCACGAAATCTTGTGGATTTGTTTTTTGAAATGTCTAACAGCATTTTTACTTCCTTACTTTATTCCTGTATAACTGAAATAGTGTGACACTTATGAAACAACTAAGTATTTCTCACACCCTGTCCAAGCTGTTATTGTGAACAAGGCTCAGTAACCCAAATATCATGGGATTTTTGACACCAAAATTAAGTCCAATCTTATATATTAAATTTCTTTTTTAGAAACTTAGCAATCCAAAAACAAACCAACCAACTACCAAAAAACTTAGCCATCCAAAATGTCCCCTCATCAAAAACAAGAGAGAATAAGACCTACATTTCCAAAAGCTTTTTAATAAAGAAACCTCAAATATATACAAAATTAGAATATAATAAACCCCAATGTACCCATCACCCAACTTCAACAATTAACTCTGGGACAATTCTGTTTGTCTATATCTACATGCTTCCATTATTATTTTGAAAAAAATCCCAGACGTAACATTTGTTCCACAAATACTTCAGTTAAGTACTGCTCAAAGATACAGAATTTATATTTTTAAAATCTTTCATGTTATTCTTACAATACCCAAAACATATAGTGTTTAAAAAAAAAAAAGACTTCGGGCAAAGTCATTTAATTCTTCTAAACTCCCTCACACTCAGGCAGGACTAAATCTAAAATTCCTTTTGCTTCTCTTGGCTTTTCCCCCCCCCACAGGTTTATAGGCTGGTTTCTGAAACATAATTCTAAATGTCAAGTCTTTGCAAAGCTATAAATTTAACAAAATTACACAACTCAGAGTGGTATGAAATAAACAGGTACCATGCATCCCAAACATCTGAACAAAGTTAACTATTTCAGAAGTAAACAGGTAAAACTTACCTTATATATTACTACACAAATCTATGTTTATTCTGTAACTACTACTGATTATTTCTTCATGTACTCATTCTCAATAAAAGCAGAGATAGAAATGAGTAAGAATTCAAATTTTAAAAAAATAAAGGTGCAGTCTACACTGGATAAAAAAAGAGTAAGAAATGACTGCTGAATTCCAAAAGAAGCTAGACATGTTAACTATAATACAAAACAAAGGAAACAGACGCTATTAAACAAGCAGTAATTTAAAAGAGGCAGGAGTCACAAAAGGCTATGGGACAAGGTAGCACCTAAGCTAAGCCTTCAAAGATGTCAACCAGGTTACTCCTCTCTGCTCCTAAAGTACTGTAGTTCAATGTTAGTATACCATTACCATGTCATATTACAATCTTATACATGTCTGCTAACCCAATGGTTCTCAAAGGGAAGAAGGTGGAGTTTTGCCCTCCTGTGGACCTTTGACAATGTCTGAAGCCATTTTTTATCGTCATGAATTACAAGGTAGGGAGTGCTAACTGACATCTAGTAGGTAGAATTAAGAGATGCTACTAAACATCCTAAAATGCACAGGAGAGGGTGCCTGGGTGGCTCAGTCGTTAAGCGTCTGCCTTCGGCTCAGGTCATGAGCCCAGGGTCCTGGGATCGAGTCCCACATCAGGCTCCCTGCTCAGCAGGAGACCTGCTTCTCCCTCTCCCACTCCCCCTGCTTGTGTTCCTGCTCTCGCTGTGTCTCTCTCTGTCAAACAAATAAATAAAATCTTTAAAAAATAAATAAATAAATAAATAAAATAAAATAAAATAAAATGCACAGGAGAGGGACACCTGAGTAGCTCAGTCGGTTAAGCATCTGCCTTCAGCTCAGATCATAATCCCATGGTTTTGGGATGAGTCCTGCATGGGGCTCCTTGCTCAGTGAGAAGCCTGCTTCTCGCTCTGCCTGCCGCTCTCCCTGCTTGTGCTCTCTCTCTGACAAGTAAATAAATAAAATCTTTTTAAAATATTAAAAAAAATTTAAATTTTAAAAATTAAAAAATAAAATGCACGGGAGACCCCCCCTCCCACAATCAATCATCAGACCCAAAATATCAATGATGTGGATATTGAGAAACTGGTCTAACCTGTTAGATTATGAACAACTTTAGTGCATCTTTGTATCCCCAACATCTGGCACAGCAGGAACTTTCTAAGTATCTGTGAATTCAACAGACTTCAATTTAAAGGCAATGGAATACAATTTTATGTATCAAATATACCTCAATACAGTTGAAATAAAAAAATAAAGGTAACAGAGAAGTCGGTGAAGATTTTAAGGAAAGCAACAGCATGACCTGTGTTTAGGGAAGAGAACTTCTGTAAATAAAGAATATATTGGAACAATTTTCAGTATCTTCCAAAATTTAAAATCCATATACTGTAATCTCTAATCCAGGAATTTTGCTTCTAGATATTTATCTTTCAGATATATATACTTTCTCTAAGGGAAAAAAGAATACATGTATATAAGAATATTTATAGCAATATTAGCTGAAGTATGACTGAAAATAAATACCCATCAATAAGGATCTTATTAAATAAATGACAAGGTATATTTGCTCAGTAGAATACTGCTGCTGCCATTGCTAAGAATGTGAGAGCTTTATACTTGTAGTATTAAGAGATCCAACATAAAAAATTCAAATGCAGACAAATGGGTATAGCATGGTATAATTCCAAGAATGGCAGAGAATATATAGGTATGTTAATGTTTGTACATGTATCCTTCCACTAGAGATATCCCATACACTGGAAAAAAAAAAAAAAAGGTGTCATCTACACTTCAATAATAAACGTAAAAAAAAAGAAAAAAACCTGGTAATGATGGCTACCTCTAGGGTAGGGAATTGGGGGGCTAAAATAAGAACGGAAGGACACTAACTTTTTCTAATTATCCTTTTATACTTTCTGAATTTGTGCCTTGTGCAGGTATTGCTTATTCAAGAAATAAGCACATTTTTTAAAAAGAATTTTAAATGCCCTGGGGAAAGATTGAGGCTTGGAAAAAGATTAAATGTTATAAACAATAGCCTAGAACAGTAAAAGCCGGACTAACAATATAAGAATGGAGAAGAACAGATCACAAAAATATGGCAGAGATAAAACCAAAAGGACTTAGAACTTCCTACAAGGAAACAGAGAAGAGTTAACCCTGCATCAGCATCAAAGCTGCTCAAAGTACTGGAGAAAAAAAACACAATTGTGCTAATAATTACTCCAGTGGGCACCCAGTAAACCCTGCAATTCTGTATTTCATCAGTAATTTTACTTTCTAATTCTCTCAGATGACCATTTCATATCTTCTTCCTTCTTAAATTTCTATCACCTGACCTCCTCAGCCATCTCAGCTTGTTTCTTATTACAAAAGGAAATTAGAAGCAATATAACAAGAATTACCTTATCTTCCTACCAACACATCTGTATCTGCAAAGCTCTATCTTATGCCCTTTGTGTTAAAACATGATTATCCCTATTTTTATCAGTAGTGGCCAACCCCTATACTTGTGTCCTGGATTTCATCTTGCTTGCCCTCTTAAAAATTTTCCTCTATTATACCTTCTTTCTGCATCATCAATTTCTCACTCTTTATTCAGACATTCACAAGAATGTCTTGACCTCAAGTCCACCTCCAGCTACCATCTCCTATTTCAAAATTCCTCTTAACAGAAAAAAACCTTAAAATATTAGTCTGTAATTACTATCGCTACTTCCTCTTCCCTTAATCTCCTTTTCAGTCATTCTATTCAGGCCTTCCTCACTAGCACTCCATTGAAACCCCTTGTCACCGACAACCCATTTCTCTAGCAATCTTAAATTTCCTCCACAATATCTGAAAAGTTAAGAACTATCTCCTCCATTCTTAAGCAGTTTATTCACTTGGCTTCCTGGATATCACTTTCTCCTGGAAGTTACTTCTATTTCCTTTGCTGGCACCTCCTCTAATTTTCGCCCCCTAAAAATGCTAAAATGTATGGGATTCAGCTCCAAGGATTTCCCTCAATTTTGGCTGTTTTAAGTTTCAGTTACTGAATTTCTATTTGGTTCTTTTACAGATCTGCTATGTCATTTTTGTTACAGTCTCTAACTCTGTTAAAAAGTGCTCAAGATTGGCTTTTATCTCCTACATCATAGTAAACAGTTTGTGTTGGTCCATGTTTGAGAATTCTAGTATCTAGAGCTCCAACGTATCTTACTTCAGTTGTCTGCCAGTTCTCACTCATGCTGTTTCATCTCCTCATATGCCGTTACCTCTGATTCTGTGCTCAACACATTTGAAAACCTAGAAAAATAATTCGAAGCTCAGAACGACACTATCTTCCAATCTCTTCTCTAGCTATATTCTTTCTCTACTACATTATTTCCAAGCCAGCTGCACCTCAAAATCACTTGGGGACTTTCAAAATAGATCTTTCCTAAACCTCATGAAGGGCAATTAAATCAGAATTGGGAGGAAAGTGAACACAAGTTGTTGGCATTTTTTTAAAGTTGCCTGTCAGAGCTTATTATGCAGCCAAATAAGATTTCATCTGATCACAACTATCTATATTAATGACTCCCAAATTTTAACTCTAGCCCAATTGAGTATCCACCCGTTTACCTGAACCATCCACCTGAATATCTAATAAGCATTTCATATTTAACAAAGCCAAAACAGAAGTCCTAATTCTCCCTTAACTCCACCCTTCCCCAGACTTTCCTTATTACTAGCCTAGCCAAATCCGGTAACCTCTTTTGCCTAGATTATTGCAGCACTAGCCTTGTGCTGACTTCTGCCATTCCAACTCCCACCCATCCCATCCCCATCTGCCACAAGGATCTGCCAGAGTGATCTTTTTAAAACATAAATAAAATGGTATCATTTCCATACTCAAAATCCTCCAGTGTTTTCCTATTAAAAAGATAAATAGGGGTGCCTGGCTGGCTCAGAGGGTAGAGCATGGGACTCCTGATCTTGAGGTAGTGAGTTTGAGACCCATGATGAGATTACTTAAAAATAAAATCTTTAAGGGGCCCCTGGCTGGCACAGTTGGTTGAGCGTCTGACTCTTGGTTTCAGCTCAGGTCGTGATCTCAGGGTCATGAGATCAAGCCCCACATTCGTGGGATCCGTGCTTAGCATGGAGTCTGCTTGGGACGCTCGCTCCTTCCACCTCCCCACAGCGCTCTCTCTCTGGAATAAATAAATTATCTTAAATAAATAAATAAAATCTTAAAAAAAGATAAATAAAAATCCAAACAGCTTACCATGGCCTATATCATCTGGCCCCTGCCTACTTCCAATCTCGTCTTCCAACACCTCTCATTCACGAAGCTCCAACTATCTCAGTCCATTTCCTCTTCCAGGAATACTCTTTCCTCTAGATTTCAGTAACAGGCTCTTTTCTTAATGTTCAGATCTGTACTTCAATTCCATTTCCCTTATAAGGAGGTATTTCCTAAACATCCGACCTAAAATAACCACCATCCTCCATAGTTTTTCCATGTTCCCTACTATTCCATAACCCTATTTTATTTTCTTCATAACACTAATTATCTAAAATTACTGTTTGCTATTTATCTTCATCCACTAAAAATAAAATTGCTATTTATCTTCATCCATAAAATTCATGAGAGTGAGGACTCTTTACTATTGCAAGAACCTAAAAAACATTACCTGGAATACTTTAGCGTACCCTCAAACATCTGTTGACTGAATGAATGATGACAGATTGCTCTCATCTAGGTTGCTGGGAGGATGATGTTACTATTTATCAGAGGAGAATTTATGAGATTTATGAAAAGCATCACATGTCAAATACCCTCATGAAATAAAGTTGAATACAAAAACTATTCCAAGAACCACTAAAATGACCGAGTATTTTGGAGACCACCTTCAATAAAGTTATTCTTAGATTAAAATATGACACTATAGATCAATGTATCAATGAAAGCATACTAATAAAAAATCACACATTAGGTGATTTCCATTCTGTTGTGTCTATCCAGAATTCTAATTTGCATTATTATTACTGGCTAGACTATGGAATAAATTCAGTTAATGACAGATTGAATATACTATTTACAAAAATATTTAAAAACAGACATGAGCAGCCATTTGTTAAAGATGCCTTTAATGAGGAATGTCTGGGTGGCTCAGTCGGTTAAGCCTCTGACCCTTGATTTCAGCTCAGGTCATAATCTCAGGGTCATGAGATCAAGTCCCGTTTTGGGCTCCGCGATCAACAGGGTATCTGCTTGAGATTCTCTCTCTCCCTCTCCCTGCATCCCTCCCCCACTCGAGCTCATTTGCTCTCTCTCAAATAAATAAATCTTTAAAAAAAAAAAATTTTTTTAGTAAGAACTTACATGTACCCAAAACTCAGCATGAACAAACTCAAAGGCAAACAAATGGAGAAAATATTTGTGTTAACAAAAGATTAATGTCCTTAACATATAAAGATGTCTTAAAAAATTTTTTTTACAAATCAGTGGGGGTGATACATACAAAAAAAAAAAAAAAACCATGAAAGGCAACTGATCAAGCATAAACAGCCAACAAACTGGCAAAAATGTTAAAGTTCCCCAATAATAAATGAATGCATTAGACTCTATTTATACCCTCCAAAACTTTGCTCATTTGATAAAATGATATCCCAGTATGAAAGAAGTATGGAAAACCTGATACTCATACAATGCTAGTACAAGAGCACTTAGGCAATATATAAAAAAAGCCTTAAATAGTTAACATTCTTTAACCTAACAACTCCACTTCTAGTACTTCTGCATAAGGAAGGAATTAGAAATGGGAGCAAAGATTTCTATATAACAGGAAAAAATAAGAAATAACCTAAACACCTGACAATAGGGGATTAGTTAAATCATGGAACATCCATACAAAAATACTTAGTAATGAAACCAAATAATCATGTAGAAAAAACTACTGTGGGAAAATACACACAATACATTGTTTGAAAGAAGTTACAAAGCTGTTATGTATATAACCTCAATTTTATCAAGACACTTAATAGTATACAATATACACAGAAAAAATGACTGGAAGATTATATAGCAGAATATTAGTAAATAATTTACCAACTTTACTGGCTGTGGTATTACTATTTTTTTTTTCCTGTTTCCCTTTCAGAGCTGTCCTGAATTTCTGTATCTATGATTCTTCTTCTTTGCTATATTTCTTTTCTATTTTCTATTGGACTGATCATTTTCTATCTCCTGCCCCAATTTATAAGTTAAAAATTGCATTTTTATTCTCTTGATACTTATATCAAAATTTAAATTTCTGCAAAAAAACTAAAACTATTCTAAAGATTATCCTAAAAATGACAAGGACCTTTACCCACACCTGGATTCCTTTGTTTTCATGTTTAGCATTCCATTTCTTCTCCAATAATATAAACATTAACTACCAAGAGTAATTGCTATATATTAAAACACAATTGATAAAATGAGTTCATAATGATATTCCAAAAAACTGAAGAGAATCTCTGATAGAAGCTAGGAGAACAACTCGTTCCAAAAACAGATAAAAGGAATGAATTTAATAGTTTATCCTGCCTTTCTTGTACAAACTGTACTTTTGGGTAACCAAATAGCTAATGAGGGAAAGTTTTTTCTGGAAGATTCAAAGCTGTAACACAAAAGGATTCAGAAAATTAGAAAATTTCTGTCACCACTTTACAAACCTTAATGAAATAATGAATCCAAATGACAATGAAAAGCTGGTAAAACATTAGTCGAGAAGCAGAGAGTTGGAGGCACATCAACCAATAAAATACACAGTCCCGTTTGAATCCTAATTTGAACAAATTCTAAAAAGGCCTTTAAAAAAATTTTTTTTAATTTATTACTGAGGTGTAATTGACATACAGTGTCACATTAGTTTCAGGTGTACAACATACTGATTTGACAATTTTATACATTATTCAATGCTCACCACAATACGTGTAGCACCACCTGACACCATACGTTATTACAGTATTACTATTTTATACTCCCTATGCTGTACTTTTCATCTCTGTAGCTTATTTATTTTATAACTGGAAATTTGTACCTCTTAATCCCCTTCAACTATTGAAAAGACTTTTTTTAATCGATTGGGGAAAACTAAACATTGCAAGGATATTAGGTAATATTAAAAGATTACTAGAAATTTAGGGTATAGTAAATAATGGTACTGTGCTTATATTTTAAAAATCCTTATTCATCAGAGCAGGTCTCAAACATTTAACTCTTATAAAACTCATGATCACTTTAACTCTTAAAAATTGCTGAGGATGTCAAGGAACTTTTGTTCTGTGAATTATACCTATTTGCCAGAGGACAGGGTGAGGGAGAATGGCTATGAAGTAGCACATGGGAACTGATAGGTGTGATGAAATGATACTACATCTTGAGTATGGTGGTGATTACATAACTGCATGCAGCTGTCAAAATGCAGAATTATGCATTAAAAAGGATGAATTTTACTGCATGTAAATTACGTCTTTATAAAAAAATGGGAAAACTTTGTTAAATATTTGAGGACCTCAAAGGGCCTTTGTTTACCTAAGTATATATATCCATATTACCATATTAGGCATCAAAATTGGGAAAATTTTAAAGCTGTATTTATTAATTTTAAAATAACAAACTCATTAAATGTTAGCATAAATAGCATTTTAATGGAAAATAGATTTTCAAAAAAGTAAGCACAGTAGAAGTTTTTGCAAATCTCTTTAATATCTAGCTTATTGGGAAACAACCAGATCTTCCTATCAGCTTCTGTGTTCAATCTGTAGTGTTAACACAAATTGTGTAGCCTCAAGAAAACTCCACGGTACACACTATATGTGAAGGTGAGAGTAAAAAAGGCAAATATCTTAGTAGTAGTATGAAAATAGCTTTGACCTCACAAACCCCCATGAAAAGGGTACCAGGGGCTCCCAGACCACACACTGAGCATTCCATCAGTATTTTTGGGTAAAATTATACAATTCTGAAATTCTACTTTAAATGACTCCAGCAAGAGGGACGGTTATGGCTCAGTCAGTTGGTCTTGGAGTTGTGGGAAGAACCCCATGGAGGGCCATGCTTGACAAGGAGTTGGCTTGAGATTCTCTCCCTTTCCCTCTCCCTCCCCCCCAACCCCGCCTCCCATTTCCCCACATGCACACACCCTCTAACAAATACAATCTTAAAAAAAAATAAAATACTCCAGCAAGAATAAAATTTTAAATGGCAGAAATAGAGGAAACAAGAATGACAGAATACTGACAAACGCTGAAGCTGGGAGGTGGTTACATTAAGGTTCATTATACATTTTTCTGCTTGTATGTATTTTTGAAATTTCCTATAACTTTTAAAGTTACAAGTATTTTATTGTCAGTTAAACTGTTAATTCTGGGTGCCTGGGTGGCTCAGTCAGTTAAGTGTCTTGCCTTTGGCTCAGGTCATGATCTTAGGGTCCTTCCGCATAGGCTCCCTGCGCAGCGGGGAGTCTGTTTCTCCCTCTCCCTCTCCCCCTGCTCGTGCCCTCTCTCTCTCAAAATCTTTTTTAAAAATTAAAAAAATAAACTTAATTTTTTAGCCACTTCTGTGATCACTATTATTTCCTTATTTCCCATTCATTTCCTCTTGAAACATTTTTCCACTTAATCCTTCAGTAGTTTAGTAAGGGTCTTTGAATAGTAAACTCTAAGGCCTTGAATTAAAATGTCTTCATTACATCCTAACTCTTGAGTAGAAGTTTAACTGCATATAGGATTCTTGGCTGCTGGTTATTTTCTGTTGGTACTATGAAGATATTACTAAACCATCCTCTGGGATCTGTGTGGGTGGCTGATGACAAATTTGTAGGTCTATAATTTCTTTGTAAATAATTTGTCTTTTCTTTCTGCCAAATATAAGAGTACCTTTCTCCATGATTTTAGGGGTGAACTTATTTCTGTTTATCTTAATACTTGGAAGTAAGATTTTCATCTGCTAACTGTATTTCTTCAACACAAGAAAATTCTCATCCATTATCTCAACAAATACTTCTCCTGCCATTCACTCTATTCTCTTTTTCTAAAATTCCTACACTGGTGGCTCTCAATCTATTTTTCACGTCTCCTGACTACTCGTTCGTTATCTCTATGCTGTACTCTGGGCAAATTCCTTAGCATATTACTAGTGACTCACTCTTTTTCTAGGTCTAGCCTAAAAGTTGTCCTGTTTCCTCCCTCCCCCCGCCCCTCCGCAAATTTCTCTATTTCATCTAAGACAACGCTGACAAGACACGCCACTACCAGTAAAAAAGAAAAAGCACTGTCGAACCTTCACATGAATTGTGAGATGTACTCCGATTTCAGAAATATCAAAATGTTCAACAGTGTGTGTTTTAGAAGCAAATGTTTCTCATTTCTAGGATTTCTGATTGTTTCTTTTACACATCTACCGTCCTTTCACAACTTTTCTAAAAATGCTACAGCTTTCTTTATCTCATTGACAATTATAAACATACTGATTAAACTCTTCAATAGGTTGTTCTTTCTTTAATATGACATGAATTCATTTCCAAATTGTTGATTTTATTGGCTATCCTTCATAGATTTTATGTTTATCATGTATTTTGGAATTTTGGTTTTCAGGCTTATCGAGTAAAATTTTTCTCTGTATTACAGCTCCAAGTCTGGAACTTTTACAAGTGCTTCCACCAAGTCTCTCCAGCCCCAGTGCAGATCCACGTCTTATACTGGCTTTAGAGAAAGTACTGGAGACAGCACAAATCCAGACGCTGAGCTAACAGTTCAACGGTTCAGACCGGTTCAGGGGCTGACCACAGATTCCGTCCCTGTCCTATTTCCTTGTGTCTTCTCGTTTCCGTAAGGATAAGCCTCACGTAAGCCACACCTTGGCGTGAGAGAGCAGCACCCTTTTTTTTTAAGCTCCCCTCTAACACAAAGGAGCCCTACTCCAGCTTGGTATTAAGCAGTGAATCTGATCCTTGGCTCTTCCTCATGTGAGGTTACTTTTATCTATATTAACAGATAATTAAACAGGCTATAATTCCTGACCTAAATACTTAGCAGGTATGTTCATCCTATTTAAAAAAAAAAAAAAGTAACTAAAAATTAAGCAGGATAAAAGAACTGTACAGGCAATATGATTATAATAATATTAAAAAACATATATGACACCAAGTTTGATTCCTGAGATTAGAGATTTCCACTTTCTACATTAAAATTTCCATGCCAAACATGTATTACTTTATAAGCAGATAAAGCAAACTTTAATAAAGTACAGAAAATACATAATTATAATAACACTAAAATCGAATGAACAAAAAAATAGTTGGGGAAAAATCAGAATATGAGTGATTTTCCCAAACTCTGAAATAAAAATTTTAGAAATTTTTAGAAAAAAAATTAAAAAGTTTAGTGAAAGACCATGGCATGCAGGTACAGGGTACAGATTCCCAAATGAAGAACTTAGAATTAGAACAAAGCAGGGTATAATGTACAATACCTAACTAAAAGGTCCTCAGTTATACTGAATAATAAAACTTTAAGGTCTACATAAAACAATAGCTAGATTGGTCCCCTATTTGTGTAAGAGGGCTAAAAGATCTACCAATCGCTTTAAATCATCATGGATCACAGACAAGCACATTTTTTCCCATTCTTTCTTTAGCTCTAAAAAGACTGCATTTCCACCATACACTCCACTTTTTAAGCAATAGGTTTGGCCTTTTAGCAGTATTCATACATTCCTATAATCAGGCAGTTCTGACATGTGATTCCTGAGACAAAACCAAAAACCATTATTCTTATTTTGTTAGAATCGCCAATAAAGTTGTTCCAGAAGACACCCCCTACTTACCATGAAAAAATAGCCTAGTATCTTTCTCCAAAAAATGAAAAAAAAAAAAAACCATATTGATGCAAATTAAACAGCAGAACATCCAATCAGTGTAGCATAGAAAAACGATAACCAGAAAACCAAAAAACAAAACAAAAAACAAAACAAAACAAAAAAACCACCAAAACCCCAAAGGCTGTTGTGAAAGCCTTGGGCCAGTTTCCTTCCCTACCCAAATGTTAGAATAGTAACAAGATTACTGCAAGAAAGAATTACATATCTAAAAACACCTAAACAGTAGCTGACATATCTCTCTCTCCCTTTTGCCCTTCAATACTTAAATTAACTACAAAGTTTTAAAAATCCAACTTTTTGTAATGCTTCCATTCACTATTAATTTTAAAAAGCACAGCTACCAATTAGTTCACAACTATGCAGTTTTCCAAGGGTAATGGGAAATTCCAAACATGAGGCTTTTTGCTCTAAAGAAGTAATGATTTCCATAAACTTTTCTTCCTACCTCAAACACCTGACTGAATTTTAAATACACCCAGTCTTAAAGGATAAATTTGTATTCATATAGAACAAAATCTGGTAAAGAACTAAAATTTGAGAGACTGAGTAAGTCTTGGTTTGAACTATGAGGAAATTTTCTGACTAGAAAAAACTTTGGAAAGATACATAAATCCATACTTTGTCTCTTCCCACCCATTTTCAAATACACAGCAATGGTAGACAAAGTAAAACTTCAAAACCAGAAGTTCTCTAAATCAACATGCATTTTCTCAGTGAAAAAGAAACAAATATTAACAGTGAGTGAGGCTGGAGCTTGGGGCATGATGAGCTGCTCTACCTTCCAAGGAAAATGGGGATCTGGTGTCTAAGGGGTAAGAGGCACTAAACATACCCATCACGAGGGGGTCCAGAGTCAGACTCACTGCCTTAAACAGGCTGAAGCAGAGGTCATTTTTGTTAAAGGGGAGCTTAAGAAAAACAAAAAGTCAAAGAAATTCCAGAGTCCCAGTAAAAAAATCTGTGTCTTCTCATTCACTGTGAAAATTATTATATTATTTCCATACTTATCAAATACAAAAATTCAAACCAATGATGAAAAGTTTTAAGCATTTCCTCTGGGCATACTATGCTCTAACACAGACAAAAAAACTTTATTCTTAGTTTCAGGTAAAACACATCCTGAAGTAATTTATCTGGCTTCTTGCCAATTAAAAAGACAGTACACCAAGGGGCAGTTTTCCTATTACCAAATCTTCCCAAAATTAAAATTTCCAGGTTCCATTACTAAATATGCTGTTGTATACTATGCAGCATTTATTCTCATTCTCTTTAACTTTTATTTTCTCAAATTTTTTCCCTATTCCTTTAAAATTGGGACAAAATTCACATTTAATGGCCTTCTGGAGTACTTCCTTATTTTACCCTACCTTGTCACCATTCAATAAACTAAATTACCATTTTAAAAAGTCTATTTTAGGGGCGCCTGGGTGGCTCAGTCGGTTAAGCATCAGATTCTTGATTTCAGCTCAGGTCATGATCTCAGGGTCATGAGATCGAGCCCCACCTTGGCTCTGCACTGGACGTGGAGCCTGCTTAAGATTCTCTCTCTCCCCCTCTGCCCCACCCCTGATCTCTCTAAAACATAAAACAAAACTAAGTTAAATTTGTAAAGTACAATTTGAGAAAAATAAAAAGTCCATCTTGTATCTAATTCATACAATGTTGCTATTTTTATAGTATTTTAGAAATAAATCACTGTACTGAAGTATTTAGTGCTCTGTAACAATCTACTTCATAAATCCACAAAAATCACAAATAAATCTCCTAGGATTTTTTTAACATGTATAGATCTCCACGACCTTAATTTTGTTCAAACTTTAAAAACTGGTTTCTAAAAACTACCAGCGCTATCTTTAGAAGTCTGTCATTCTATCAGTATTTTGAAACTTTTTTGTCTCAGAATTCCTTCTAAACTCTTAAATATTACTGAGGTCTCCAAAAGCTTTTGTTCATGTAGATTATATATTTTAATATCTACCATATTAAAAATTATGACAAACTATGATTTTCTGTTTTAAGAATAATAAATCTATTACATTAACACAAATTAACATTTTATGAAAAACTATTTTCCAAAAATATAGACAAAAGCTTAACGAGAAGACCATGTTTTACATTTTTGCAAAACTCTTAAAAAATGTCTAGGTTAAAAGAAAACAACTAGAGTCTCATATTTTGCCTCTGCATTCTGTTGGCAGCATGTGGTCTGGAGTGAAGTACAAAATGAATATCCAGTCTTACAAAGATATATGCCTGGAAAAGGGGGGAGTAATGTGACTGCCTTTCAGCATTCTTTGATACTATATACCAAACTTGACAAGTGGCAGTTTCTTATAGGTCAGTTGTAGTGTAAAACCTGAAACCATACTGATAAACTTTCTACACACTTGTGACTGGTCTATCTCAAACTTTGAATGGATCTTTTCACCCCTGCATGATTTTGTAACGTGAATTTATATTTGACAACTACTGGTTCACTGAGTTATCATATAGATCTTCCAAATGTTGGCACATTTCTTTATAATACAGTAACCCCCCAAAATCCCATTTATTAATATCACTCTCCATCTCATCAGAAAAGTATCTTATTAGTAAAAGCTATCAAATTCACAGTAGTAGTTTCGAGTTTTCCAAAATTCTAATTTTCACTGGAAAACCCAAATTTTATCATTGGTAGCAAATACTGTCAGGCTTTTTTCCTTTAAGTAACCAGCTCACTTTTTTTTTTTTTTGGAGAAAATATTTGCTCTTAAATACATGAATCTCTCAATAACCATAGTTTGTCAGTTGTTCTTTCAAGAAAAAACAATCTTTCATGAAAACAGCATATAATTCACCTTGCAACTCCTACAACTGCACAATGAAATTTTTTTAAGGCAATCACCTTATTTTGGTATACAGCAGAAATGCTTTGTTAAATCATACTTCCCATTGTATCACAAAGAATATTACAAAGACAAGCAGCAAGAACAGCAAATCAAAAACAGAATGATACCACTTTACACCCATTAGGATATTAGGATGGCTATGATCAAAAAGAAAGACAATTGTAAATGTTGGTAGGAATGTAGAGAAATTGGAACACTCAATGGTGTAGTCCCTTTAGAAAAAGTTTGACAGTCCCTCAAAACATGAACAGTTAGCATACAACCAAGCAATTCCACTCTTTTGTATATATACTCAAAAGAAACAAAAACATGTCCACACAAAAACTGTCCACAAATGTTCACAGCAGCATTATTCATAATAGCCAAAACGTAGAAACACTGTCCCTCAACTGGATATATGCTGCAGTCTATTCATTTACCTTACTGTGGAATATTATTCAGCCACAAAAAAGGAATGAAATACTGACACAGGCTACAATACAGATGAACCTTGAAAATATACTAAATGAAAGAAGTCAGATACAAAAATCCACAAAATGTATTATTCCACTGATATGAAATAATAGGCAAATTCAGAATAGGCAAATCCAAAGAGACAAAAAGTAGATTAGTGGTTGCCAGGGGCTAAGAGGAGAGAGGAAATGAGGAGTAGCTGCTGATGGGCATGGGTTTTTTTGTGAAAACACTCTAAAAGATAGTGGTGATGGCTGTACAAGTCTGTGACTACATAAAAACCACTGAATTATATATACTTCAAAGAGTGAATTTTATGGTATGTGAATTATATTTCAGTAAAGCTATTTTTTAAAAAAGGAAATGCAGCACTCAAGGGTCGAGATTTAGTAAAAATAACTATTTTGACTGGTTCATCAAGATCATCCTTAAGTGAAAGTGCATTTTTCTTTAACTGCAAGTACATGATCATGAAGAATACAACAACTAGTAGTATAGTTTGGTGCCACTACTTTCATTTTTGCTAAGACACAAGCCATTTTGTGAAAATGTAAACACAATGAGGGGCACCTGGGTGGCTCAGTCGTTAAACGTCTGCCTTCAGCTCAGGTCATGATCCCAGGGTTCTGGGATTTAGCTCCACATGGGGCTCCCTGCTCAGCGGGAAGCCTGCTTCTCCCTCTCCCACTCCCCCTGCTTGTGTTCCCTCTCTCACTGTGTCTCTGTCAAATAAATAAATAAAATCTTAAAAAAAAAAAGTAAACACAATGAAAAAGGCAAGTAACTTTAGTATTATTAAGAAAAGTAATCTGACATCAAGGACCTCTGAGAGGGTCTCAGGGATCCCCCAGGGGTCCACATGCTTTGATAACGGGTGCTCTAAACCATTGCTTCAGAAGGCTCAAATGCAATTAAAGGCTTGCCAAGTACAGATCTGAGGCTTTAGAACAATTCCAATTTTCTAAGTATAGATGACAAATTTCTCCAAAAAAAAAAGGTAATCTCTATTGTGATAGGAATTATTTCAATAAATCAAATTCAAGTGTCCTAATGTAAGAGTTTGGAATCTTTGACTCAAGTGCAAGGTTATAATAGTAGTAGTCACCACAAGAACCCAAATACAAAGGAGAAGTGTAAAACTAAGGATTTAGTGCACAACAAAACACTCAATAACATGTCATCTAAATGAACATTACGGTAATGACGATACCATCTCTTTTAAACTGTATTATTTAATTTCTGCCAACAGTGAAAGAGCAGACTTCTGAAATTTCTACCCATACTATCAATGACAATATAACTAGCACAGTTAATACTCACTACACACTTGGAAGAATAAACTATCACAGACTCAAAGAATTTTAAGTCTGGAAGGTACCCTAGGATATAGTTACCTAGTCCAATAACCCCATTTTATATAATGAGACAACCGAGTTTGCAAGAGAAAACATAATCTGGCCACAGTCACACAGTTAGCTAGTGGGTGAGACAACATAAATGGTCTTGGCTCCCAGTGCCATGTTTTCACCATGCCAACCTGACTCCCCAGACAAATATAATGCAAAAATATTTAATTTAGATCACAAGAAGCACAACCAAGACACCTTACTTGCCAAAGAAAATTTTGTAATGCTTAATAATACCAATCAGATGTGAAAACAGATATAAAATTAAAGAAAAACTACAAACATAATTTATGGCATAATAAGAAATGAATTCTTGACTTCAAAACTTCAAAGAACAATCTGGAAGACACCTTGATGTCTACTTTTCATACAAACAAAGGGAAATGTATCATCACCTTTAAAGATAGATACTGAAAACACCTTAAAGCAAAAAATACCCCTGCATGTCAACAAATCACTTATCTATGGCATGACAAGACTTAAGACTCACCTGCAGGACTGTCAGCATTCTCTCCTGGGTGTAGCTGTATACCAGTAGAATCTATAGAGTTTACTGTAACTGTCTGTAGATTTGGCAACTGACCAGTGCTTAGACTAACTGGAGTTGAAGTCAAGGCTCCACCTGCTGCAACTTGACCAAGCGTGAGTGTCTGAACAGGCGTCAAAGTTATTTGTTGGGCAGCAGTATTCTGTATTTGCAAATTCTGCAAGTTCTGGACCCCTTGTACTTGAAATGTTTGCCAAGTTATCTGTCCAGAAGGGGTCACTGTCTGTGCCTGAATTAAAAAGGTTCCAGGATTCAGCTGCAACTGAAGATTCTGCAAAGCCTGTTGTGATATATTCTGACCACTGGCTTGCACACCATGGATTGTCTGTGGTGTAATGCCTTGCACAATTTGGGCTTGACTGGTTGGCTGCTGAGACTCTGGAAGTTGTAGATGTTGTACAACAGGCTGTGCTGTAGAAACCTGAATATTTTGAGCCTGTGTCTCTTCAGAAATAGGCGACTGGATATAATTTCCCTGAAGATCTGAAGAATGGACTTGCCCACTAGAAGCAGTCAAGCTATTTGTATTTTGTTGTAATATACCTGTACTATCTATAGTAACAGGCAACTGTGATGAAGATGATGTTGGCACAAATAAATCTGTATCAGTATTAGTTTCATTAATATCAGGAGAAACCCGCTCACCAGTCCTTTCTGAATTGTCTGAACTATCCATAGCTTGTCCTGTGTTTATCAAATGTCCATCGGCATTAATGCCTGCAGTCATTGTCTGAGAACTGCCCGAGAGTCCCAAAGAATCTAGATCGACACTATTGATTGGTACAAAGGTAATATTTCCTGGCAGACCAAGAGGCACATTAGCAACTACTTGGGTTTGGCCAGGAAAAGATGAACCACCAATTGCAACTCCCTGAACCTGGACTTGACCAGTCTGTGGTATGAGATTCTGGATATTAGCAGGAGGTGTTCCAGAGGCAAGCAAGGTTTGATTAGAGCCAGGAATGATCTGAATTTGGCCACTTTCTTGATTTATACCCCCATTATCTGAAGAGCCTGTGAAACCAATCTGAACCTGCTGACCATCTGTTGACTGAATCTGTGGTATTACTTGATATTGAACATTGGACACTGTACCATTTGACGAATCTGATCCTGGTGCAACTGAAAATATTTGTTGATTCTGCAAATTCTGAAGGGGAAGGACATACTGCCCACTCGAAGTAGCAGCACTTGGAATCTGTACTAGATTACCAGCTTCATCTTTTATAGTTGTAGGTGTGGCTGACAGAACCTCCCATCGGTTTGGTGCTCCTCCTAACTGTGCAGAAGCCAAATCACCTGTCTGGATAAAGAAAACAAAAAATGTTATGTGATATATATTTGTGGCATATTTAAACCAGTCCTCAAAAAAAAATCTAAAAACTGACAGAAATTCTACCTGAAATTAAAAGTTCTCTTAATAACACAGCAGACTTCAAATACTGAAGCAGTACTATATAAACTACAATAATCATTATTTCCAGTTTTGTTAGTTACTGCAAAGATAACCCATGCTATTTGAACAGGAAAAAAATTTCAATCAGAGTAATCTTTGTTTTACGAACTGGTCTTCTAATTCCTCACCTATGATCTCTAACCCATACAGTTAAATCAATAAAAGTATAAGTGGCTAGGAAAGATTATGGACAGCTCAAACCAAAGATCTCAAACACTGAAGAGTTAAAAAAAAAAAAATACATATAACCTACTAAAAATATATATCACTAATTAGGTACATTATATTTGTATACAAAAAACAAACATAACCAGTACAGTGTTATCAAGTCATCTGAGTTAGAAAAGTTAAGATTTGTGTATTATTGCTGTAAACCTTAAGTCAAACTATTAAAGCTACTCTTTTATGGCATGCATTAATGTCCTCCAGAGTAAACTCTTGGCTAAGGCTATTCCATTAGCAAGCCATCAAATTCTTTACTTTTCCCATGAACTACCAAGAAAAAAATAAAAAGAGACCTTAAAAATTTTTAATGAGTTAAGATTATTGCCCTGTGACCACATGGCAAAGTCACTCCATCTGAAAGGTTTTTCTAGACTCTAAAAGCTGGAGGACATAGACGATGGTTTTACCTACTACTATTTATGTTTGCAGTAAGACATATCCATTGTGCATTCTGTAATGTGACAGAATTCTCAGTTATCATCCTCGTATTTTATGGATTAGGCAATAGTGGAAAAATACCAACAAAGGAAAGCAGAAAGCAATAAAATCTTACACATCAATGTCAAAGAATAACATTTTTTAAGGGAATAAAGTAATGTCTCACAATGGAGCCATTCTCTTAATGCCAAGTTCTATGATAATGATTTATAAGATTATATCATCTACTCCTTACAACAATCCTGTAAGGTAGGTGTTATCACTATCCTCATTTCACAAATGAAATAATTGAGAAACAAAAATCACACAGGTCTCAAATGGCCAAGACAGGATTTTTAAAACTAGGCCAAGTCTAACTCCAGAAGCCTGGCTTCTATACTAAGCTTGTCTCCCACTAAGACCAAGGGTAAAGATAGGGGGAATGAGATCCTATATGAATTACTCACCCTCAAAATAAAGCCATTCCTATGCCACTTCCTTCTAGATCTATATGCAATTTCCTGTGACTCTGTGTATCACTAGACAATGAAAACATAAGCGTATCTAGCCCAGCATTCTCAACATAGGACCCACACCTGGGCTTCAAGGGATCTATGAATCCTCTAAATGAACATAGCAACTTTTTGAGAAAGTACAATTGGGAGACAGAGGGATAATCTAAGGTTTCATCATATTCTCAAAGGAGGTATATGACCACACAAAAAGGTTAAGACATACACTGTTCTCTCAGTATGATCCATTCCACAAAATACAACCATTATAAAACCAGAAGATTTTAAGAGTTTCTTAAGGAAACTACGTAATTTTCATGCAGATACGTAGTTGAAAAGCATTATTTCAATGGATGAACCACAGTTTAATGATTCAAGAGATTCGAGCATATCTGCCAAGTTGAAATAAGCATATGAGTAAGCCCATGAAATAAACAATCTCTATTTCAAATGGTTCCCAATTTATCCAAGCAGACATACACATACATGCTACTACTATGTGAACAGTGGTGCAAAACGCTTTTTGGGAACACAGAAGATGGGGAAAAAAAAAAAAGATCTCACACAAGAGATATTTAAAGTAATCTTAGAATAAAATTTATGACTTCACCATAGGCAGCTAGGAAAGAGAGACAGAGGCATTCATAAAGGTATAAAAACAACAGCCACAGACAAAAGGAAACTCTAAAGAATGTGTAGTTTGGAGTTCAAGAGAGGATCCAGAAAAGGCTCATATTCATAGAGAAAAGTAATGGGGAACAAGACTAGACATTTTATCAAGGCCTGTAGTTAATGGCTTTGTAGATCCTGCTAAGGAGTTTGGACTTCATCCTACAGATAGTAAATGAAAGCTATAAAAGGTTTTTAAGCAAGTGAGTGGTGCAATCAGGTCTGTGTTTTATAAAGATAACTAAGGCCCAGTGAAGGAGACTGAAAGAAAGCCGGAAGAGACTAAAGACAGATAAAGAGTGGAACCCAGTACAAATGTATAGTCTTGAACTAAAATAACCATCTTTTAAATACAAACATTTAAACTTATCAAACTTAAATTACTAAAATAAAGACCAGTCATTAAAGTTCCATGTCATTCTTCAACTTCTATCTGGTACAGGAATTAGAAGTCTAAGTCATCTTTCCCAATATCAGAGCAATAATTCATGTTTCATTTCAGTCTCTTGGCATTTTAAATAAAGACATTTACATCTATACTTTATAGTGAAATCTACACTAAAATATAATGCCTAACATCCAATCTTTATTTTCCTAAGGTTGTTGTTTACCTCTGGAGAATTGACTGTTGCATTTTTTTTTTTTTGACCAGCACTAAATTTACAATTATTCAACTTATACCAAAGAATACAGTATCTTGGGTACAGATTATTTTACAATACTGGCATTTTATCCTTTTTCATCCTCAAAAAAAAAGTGAAATTTGTGGCATTTTAAGTATTACTTTTTACAAAATTGTAGTAAGGACAGATTTTCAACCATCAGTGAACAGCTTTTTATTCAAGAAATTCCGTGAAAATAAATACAGCTACTCAAATGACAAATCTGAGTAAGTACTACCCAAGGACCCCTCTCCGGAAGTTAAATAAAAATAAACTGTGGTACCACTTTTCCCAACAATGCAGGCCATTAATTGAAGGGAAATCCCCAAACCTAAGACAGCATGATGTATTTGAACTTTTCTGAATAAACCTAAGGTGAAACGGATATACAAGAAATATTTATGAAGCACAAACCCAGAGGGAGGAAAACCAGCAACAAATAATTTAAGAAGAAAGACAGGCAACAAAGAGGATCTTTTAAATGAAATAAATTTACTGTTTTAAAAAATTTATTAAGTATTAAATGTTTTAATGGAATCGGAGAGAAAACATCGAGTCAGAAAACTATTAGACCTTCATGATTTTTAAGCTACCATTATGCTTGGGGGAGGGGAGTACATTACACTAGAAAGGAAAGAACTCAGAAATGACTTCTAGTCCTAGCTAGAATTGTGGAATTGTGTGTGATTTAGAACAGGACTCAATTTTATGTTGAAAGTGGGAAAATTATTACCTTGCGGGGTCATAAGAACCAAAAGTGTTATGCTTTACGAACTATAAAGCACTATACAATCCTAAGGTAACATTATGATTAGTAAGATTATGAGGACAGAGGATGATCTGAATGCCTAGTACAATTCCTGGCATAAAGATCAGTAAATATTTATTGAATGAATAGTTAAAGTATTTACTTTAAAATCATCGCAAAGAAAATGATAGAACTGATCAATAAAACTGACCTTGAGATAATTAGTCTTCTATGAAAAACTTTACACACCAATTTTAAACCTATTTATTTCCATAATTCCACAATAAGCCCCCCAAATTTCCAAACTACAGAACTTTACTAAGCCCATGTAAGAGAAATTTTATCAGCAGTACACCACAAAAAAATATGAATTAGAAAATCATCTGAGACCAAAGAACAGTTGTAAAAATGTCTGTTGTTAGGCTATTGGAAACACTATAGAAACAAAAGAAGAGAGACATAAAAACACATAACCCAGCAAGAACTAGTATTTGGTTCAGCTAACCCTCAAGAAAAATCTAGCAGTGTTTCTCTCAATAATTCTAATATTCTTTTTAGACAACTAACAAGACATCATCTGACATGGAAGTTGGCATTATTGTAAAAAGTTGTAACTGAAGGTACTCTTGAGTCTCCCTCTGTACATAAACACATAATCACAAGGTAAAAAGGACCAAAACCAAGAGTAGCCCTGGGACGTTGCTATAGCAATTCATTACAAGGGCATTCTCCAGTGCAACCAGGCATAAAAATGGAGGGGGGGAGGGGCAGTTGAATGGGGGAAAAAAAAAAAGAGGCTATCTTCTCAGATAATACCTGTGGAAAGGAAAAAAAGAAAAATTCATACCACTTATTGCATAGCATTCAGAAAGGATTAATAACTTCTCAGTTCCCACAAATGGCTTTTTGAAAGCCAGAAACAGGCAAGGGCAGAGTGTTACTGGAAACAAAAACAAGTATGAAGCTAAGGTGGAAACAAACTAAGAACCACTCTTAGGCAAATACTCAAGTTTCTTAAAATCTTCAAGGAACACTGAAGAACTCAAAACCAATTTCAAATAAAAACAATTACCCAGCTAACTGATTACAATTTAAACTAAAGTACAAATGGACTAAGCAAAATTAACAACCCAGAAATTCACATCAATACAGATTGGACAAACTTATATTGCATGAAGGTCTACATCTTATATTTCCTGGTTTATTACTAAAATTAACTATACAACTTCTAATAGTAAAGTAGAAAAAAGAGACCTGCCACCAAACCAACTGTGGGAGTCCATGCTGTGGGACATTATAGGTGAGAATGGTTTATGATTAGACCTATTCAGCACTACACTGGGGATAACCATTCTTGGCCAGGATCCAGAAAGAACCCATACCATAATATAACAAATTCTAAATTCAAAACACCTAAAACAAATCTCCAGGGCAGGTGACTGGCTTTTCAATGCCCTATTAATCTTAAAATACTAAACTAAACAAGCACAAACTTGAATTTTATGTGTATATTTCTATTTGATTTTAAACACAACAATACCATATGCAATGCGGTACCCTAGATTAGATCCTGGAACAGAAAATGGGCATTAGTGGGGGAAAAAAGTGAAATGAGAGTAAAGTCTGTAGTTTAGTTAATAGTGTATAACTGTTAGTTTCCTAGTTTTGACAAATGCACTATGGTTATACTAACATTAGGGGAAGCTGGGTGAAGAGCATACGGTAACTCTCAGTTCTATCTCTGCAACTTTTCTATATATATAAAATTATCACAAAATAAAATTAAAAAAAAAATCACAGCTACAAAAAAGCTCTCTACAGACCTCTGATTCCCAGTAACTGAGTGATTACAGTAAGATTATCTAAGCACATTCTTAAATAGAAAAAAATGCCCATAAAAATCACTTAAATTCTTTCATTTTCTGAGATGTACATGCCTGAAATTCACTTTTAAACTGGAAAACTAATTTTGCCACTTGCTAAGGCAAACATATTCAAGCCAGTCTTACTAATTCTACTCAGTGAAAAACTTTATGCATGCGTACCAAACATACAAAGAAAAAAGTGCTCCTACTGATTCTAGTTCATGTTCATCTGGCGGGAAATGTGATGTCAGTAGAGATTTGGTAGCTGAGAGGAGGAGTTGAAGAGGCATGGAAACAACCTCCCTACAAGTATATGACCACAGCAGGATAAGACCAGAGACAGTGTTCTATTGCCAAGGCTGAGATTCACATCATATACAAGTACATATACATATTTTTCACCCATAACTTCCTCCTTCACTCCTCCCCTCCCCCATCAGTGAGCCACATAAACTAGGTAAGTTGCAGTCACAAGAAGTTTTTCGTTGTAATTGAAAATACTGTAAAAAACAAGAAGAAGCAATATGCTTTGCAATTTTACTTGTGCAGTGGTTTTTTAAGGTTAAACCATTTGTTTTGGCACTGTGGGGCTAGACAGATAATTCATAAAAAGGCTTATCAATCCGTAAGTTTGTTTAGAAGTAACCATGCTTCTCACGAACATAATTTTATGCTTTTACATTTTAATCAGCTTACAAAAGCACAAAACCCAGAATATTTTTGACATTAAAGCTATTCACACCCCTCTACAGTATCATTTGAAGCACTAAAATTACAAATACAATATTTAACAATACAGCTTAACATTAGCTTCACTTTTGGTGTCTAGACATACTAAGAATTTCTTGCAGACTATGCCAAATACCATACTTTTTTGTCTATAGTGACCAGTCAAAATACCACTACACAAATCACTTCCTATAAGCCACCTCAAAAGAAACCTAAAACGACTGGGGGAGCTTTTTAGTATTTTAGTAAGTGAATCTACCTACATGTTTAACACAACAGCAACGATTCAAACAGATAAAAATCACAATTAACAGTCTTAAAAATTGTGTCTAGCTAATTTGTATTAAGCTCTCATACAACACACTGACCAGCTCCTCCCCCCGCCCCCAAACTAAAAACACTACAGAAACCCACACCTTATCAGACCAGTAATCGTAATAAAATGAAAATACAGCTTTGCCAACCAAATTCAACTGTAAGTACAGTATACGTTAGTATGCATGTAAATACAATTCCTTACATGTAGTTTTGTTTCTAACGCTGGTATTTCATATTCAATTTCAAAAGCCAAAGTATCATCTAAGTAACTTCGCCAATTTCAACGGCCGCTAATTGAATGTTTCACTTACTCCACTTAATGAAAAATTCCTGCAAATTTAAGTCTGCAAAAACTAAAATTCAACAATTTAGAATGGCCATTAAAAAAGCACTCACAAAGTATTCACTGCTGCATACAAAAGGGTAATTCAAAGAATAAACCTTCATTCCTTTTTTGGTTTCTTTTTAGCAATTTGCGATTTAAATCAGTAAGCTCTAGTAAGTTCCAGCAGAAAAAGCTCCAGGTTCAAAAATACTAGAAACTAAAGACTTAAAGACACTGCCCCTGTAGTTGATACTATCTATGGCCGATAGGCTGTGCTTGAAAATTTTGTAGTGTTCAGCGAAGGAGTTTTCAGCACTGATATGAATTGCTCAAACATCCATTTTGGAGTCCTCTACCCCCGCCCTCTCTGACTTCATTTTGTAGTGAATTTGGATCGAGGCGCCGCAGTGACAATTTAGAGAAAGCCTGGGCTGGCCTCTGATCCACACGGGCATGCGAAAGAGCCCGAAAGGGCGCCCCAGCTGCGCGATCCGTCCGTATCGCGGAAGGCGCGGGCGCCGGGGAGGCCTTTCGGGCTGGCGGGCGCGCCGCAGGCCCGGGATGGCGGGCGCAGGGCCTTGGCGGGGGCGGGCCGCGCGCGCGAGACTTACCGCTCCGGCGGCGGCGGCGGGGGCCCCGGCTGCGGCAGCCGCCTCCTCCTCGTCGTCGCCCGGCGATGGCGGCCCTATCTTGCTGCAGGTAGCGGCCAGCAGGGCGAGCGGTGACGGCTGAGTGTCCTACCCCCGATGGGCGGGTTCAGAGAGGGAGACAGGGGGAGGGGGTGGCGGTTAGGGCCGGGCCGCCGCTCGCACAGGAAGTGCGCCTCGGTCCTCGCAGGCTGAGCCCGGGCGAGCGCCAGCCCGCGCTCTCCTCCTCCTCCTCCTCCTCCTGCTCGACTCCGGCTCGCGTCCTCCCGCTCGCACGCACACCGACTCCACCGTCCGCGGGAAGGCGGGCGGCGGGCGGCGCGCCGGGCCTCCACCTTCCGCCCGGAACCCACCCCCGGGAGGGTGCACACGCTCGCACGCTCACACTCTCATACACACACACTCACACACACACTCACAAAAAGGCGGCGGGAGGGGGAGCGCGGGCGGGGTCGGAGCGTTGGCGCCTCGGGCGGGCAGCTCCCGGGGCGGGGGGAGGGGAGGAGAGAGCCGCGGAGGGAGGGGAGAGGCGAGGGGAGGAGAAAGCGGCGCTAGGGGGGAGCCGGGCCGTGGCTCAGCCGCTCCTCACCTGGGCCGCCGCCGCCGCCGCCACCGCGCCGTTTCCGTGCTGCTGCTGCTGCTGCAGATACTCGCCGTGGCCGCCGCCGCCGCTGCCGCCGCCGCCGCCGCCACTGTCCACGTCCAAGGCAGCCATTTCCTCTTGTTTCACGGGCTTTTCGGGAGCTGCAGGCACAGCGCGGGGGGGTGGGGGTGGGGAGGAAGGCGGGTGGAGGAGAGGGAGGGGGCCCGCGGGCCGAGGCGAAATTACTCCGAAAGCCCGGACCGAGTCCCCTTCCCCTCCCCCACCCGCCCCCCGGCGGCGGCGGCGGCGGATCCCTCCTCCCCTCCTGCTGCTGCCCCCGCCCGCCGCTGCCTGTAACCCTCCTCCTCCTCCTCTTTCCCTCCTCCTCCTCCTCCCCGCGCTGCCCCTGCCCCCTCTCCTCTCCTCCCCTTTCCCTTCGCGCCGCTCGCTCTCACTCGCGCTCGCTCCTCTCGCACCGTCAGTCACTCACACACGCCCGCCCGCCGCCCGCGCCCGCACACGGGGGGATGCGCTCCCGGCGGACCGGGCCGCCCGCCCCAGGGCCCGGCAGGGACACGGCGTTGCTGGGGCTTAAGGGGTGGACGGTGGCTGGCCGGGAGGGGAGGGAGGCGGAGGGGAGTGCGGCTTTCTGCCTCTCACAGACACTCGGTCGCACACAGGGGGCCGGGAGCCGGCGGCGGCGGCCCCGGGCTGGCTGTGGTCGGCGGCGGCGGCAGCGGCGGCGGCAGCAAGGGTTGCTCTCTCTCGGCTTTACGTACCGGTCATAGTGTGTTTAGGGCACCTCAGGCGGGGCTCCCCGCCGCCTTACACATGGTGAGGAGCGAAGGCGGCGGCGGCGGGAGAGGATGCGGGAAGCGGCGGCGGACACGGCCGGAGCGGTCCGGGGATTTTTTTTTCCTATTTTGATTGACTGTGCGGGAAACACAAAAGGTGGAGCCTCCAGCCCAAAAGGGGGGAAGAGGGTGACAGCCCGCCCGGAAGTCCCGCCTCTCTTCTCCGCGCTCATTCGCCACCACGCTCTCCGTTGCCAACGCTCATTGGCCCGAATACCCGTCCGTCGCTCGGCCAGCCGGCGCGCTTCCTGTTTGCCCCCGGGTGGAAGGGGAGAGACAATAAGCGGCCGTGGCGGCGTAGGTTCCTGAGAGCGGCTACGGCTCAACTGTTACCCCGCTGTGCCCGCCTCGTTCGCCGGCTGCAGCTGTCAGGCCTTAGACGCAGGCCTCTTCCACCTCGCAGGTGCTTGGAGCAGGCCCAGCCAAGCTGTAAGGAGCTGGGCTGGGGAGGAAATCCATCCCCGGCGGCTCCGGTTCCACTCGACGCTTCCTCCATCCCGACGGCAGCCTCCGCGGGATCTCCCCAGGGCCTCACGCTCTCGGAGCCGCCGCTTCCCTGCGCTGCCAGGAGGCCGCTGCCGCTCAGCCCCGGGGCTGCTGCTACGGCCGCTGCAGCTACTGAGCAAACCAGACCCGCCCCACGAGCCCGGGGGGGAGGGAGCTGGTATTGGGGGAGACACCCCCTCCGAGGCTGGAGGAGGATTTTCTGTCTCACACATTCAGCTCTTAGATTCACAGTCAGAGCCATCTCGTTCCCATCCCCCTTAGCCCCAGGTTTCCAACCCGTCTCCCACTTGTACGTACCCTGGAGGCAGGCACTTAAAACAAAAATCTCAGTTCACCTCGCTTACTGGAGGAGAGCTTTCATTCTAGCCAGTGGCACCAAAGCGGGCATTTATATTTCATTTAATACAGGGCGAGTATATATATTTAAAGGGCAGAATTTTTTTTTTAATCCACTCAATCATTTTGCTGCTCAAACATATATTATTCCCGGCTTCTTGATCGTCTTGGTAACAAGTCAACAACTGAAAAAGCCCATCAACAATTGCCAACATTTTTTAAATAGTGATTCCCAGCGAAGTTATTTTTTTCTTGTAACGTTTTACTTATTCTTTAAAATCTCGTTTCACATATTAGTTTAACACTCCTTTGCCCTTTTCATCCTTGATACCTTGCTGTCACCCGGGAGGAATGCTCAGGCTGTGTGTGTGTGTGTGTGTGTGTGTGTGTGTGTGTGTGTGTGTGTGTGTTTTGCCAACTAAGAGACATTTCTGCCTATTACCTTTAGATCTAATTGCCAATAAAGTTTAAATTCAAGAAGCGAAAACATTGTCCACAATAACCCTGTTTATTAGCTGACTCAAGAATTCGCGTTTCAATTATTGTGATTATTGTATTCTGTGTGATAAAGTTGTGCTGGGGGATGGGGTCGATAAGTCCAAGCAACTGAACTAGATTTTGTGTGTGCTAACTAAAAAGAATTCTTAGCCCATTTGTGAGACACTAAATAAATCTGCATCTCAATTCTTGTGATCTATGCTCATAGGATCAAAAACTGTGTGGTTATTTGGCATTTAATTTTACAAAAGACAGAACTTCCCAGGGAAATGACCTAAAATCCATAAACATGCAAAAAAAAAAAAACTAGGCTTGAAATTCTGGATCCAAGAATGGGGTTGATATTGCCTAATAGTAAGAACTTAGATCTCCTATTTAAATAGAAGAATAACTTTAAAAGGTAAGTAGTATAAATGCTGTACTATTTTACACTTAAATTTTAAAGGAACATTAAAGCATGGAATAAGCTGATGGGGATGGTGAGGAATGGGAGGCTTGAAGAGGACAGAAGTAAAAACAAGTGGGAGAGAAAGGGAAGGCACAGTATTATCATTTTTCTGGCATGGATATGTTGGATAGAGGATCGCTCTGTCCCTAGAAGAGAGATTTCGGGCATTTTCAGCTGTTTGTTTCCAGGAGTGGCGATGTGTTTTATGGGTCTTAAAATACTATCTCCGTGCCCCTTTTATAAAGTCTTAGTCCAGCCACCCATAGAGAGCAAAGTATTTGGCCACAGGAATTTATTTCCTCATTGATACCACTTAATTGTAATGAAGAAATCATTTTCAAACTTCTTTGGTCCATAGACCATTCTGACAAGATGCAAAAACACTTCATCTAGTCTTTCTGAAAAGAAAATAACCTACCAGAGCTAACTATTCTGCTTTTAATACAATGCTTTTAAGAGATATGTATACCAAAAGTATTACTACTACGAATCAGATTCAGAGGACCCTCTCAGACCCCACTTAAAAGAGTGATTGTCATGCAAGATCTTAAGGCTGAGGATGGAGATAGTCTCTGGACAGAACACCTTTTCTTAGTTATTTCCAGTACTGTAGTCAAATCTTGAAGTACAGCTTGTGTTAATTAAAAGATAGCTGTTTTCTCAGTCGAAGTCAGACTCAATGGCAACTACTGGCACACTACATAAGAATCCAGAACTGCAGTTGCCTCTCAGGAAGGGAAGCACCATGCCAGATATCATTTATACTTTCTTCCTTCCAAAGATGATTTCATGAAGGAAGCTCTGTGCTAGCCACTGTTGCCATCACAGTAGGAGATCTGGGTGTTACTGTATTTTCCCTTCTCAGTTTCCTCACATTTTTTTTATCTTCGATGTGTTTCTGTAACGTTTTCTTAAATCCTTTGGAAACATGAATGTCAAAGGGCCTAAAAGACTTCTACACCCAATGACATGAATTTTCACCCTTCTTCAATCCCCTTTTTCTCTACAAAGAGAAGAGGCTACTAAATAATGCTTGATTCACATCTGCAAGAGCCTAGCCATTCTGTATTAAAAATAGCGACAGCCCTGGTTAACTGCACCACACCTGAAGGACTGCCCTTTCTGCTTTTGTTCCCTCCTGAGTATCTGTTAAGTGGACCATATGAAACTGCCAATACTCAACCATTTTCATCTAAAAAGGTGGCGTTTTTATAGTTACACCTAAATCCACGTCTCTTTGGCATAACCTTTGTTGCTATGATTGTGACCCTCCTCTTACGTACCCCCCTGGATCTCTTTAACCTGTTCACACTGCATTTCAAAAATCTTCAAGTCTGTTCTACTTACATAATCACTATCATATTTCAGAAACATTCTGGTTGACATTGACTAGGTATACTTAACCCCCTTCATACTTCATCTTCCCTACTTTTTTAAAAATATACCTCGATAACCATATTTCTTATTTTTTCTTAATCTACCAAAAGAGAGAACATTTTGGGGCCTTTACTGTGTACCACCTACTTCACATTTTTAATCCTCACGGGCTTAGGAGATAAATATCCTAGGTTTATCACTTTATAGATGAGGAAACTGAGGTTCAGCAAGATTATGGGACTTACTCAGGGTCATTTTTCAAATAAATGGCAGAGTCAGGATTCAAACTCACATGCTGGCAGTTTCACCAATCAACATATCAAGTTTTCTTAAATGACCAGTTTAAGAGATTCACATACCTATTATGGAAAAAAGAAGAAAGAAGATAAAAAACAGTAGGGGCAGGGCACCTGGGTGGCCCAGTCATTAAGTATCTGCCTTCAGCTCTGGTCATGGTCCCAGGGACCTGGGATCGAGCCCTGCATCGGGCTCCCTGCTCAGTGGGAAGCCTCCTTCTCCCTCTCCCACTCCCCCTGCTTGTGTTCCTGCTCCGGCGATCTCTCTCTGTCGAATAAGTAAATAAAACCTTTAAAAAGAAAAAAAAACACAATAGGGGCACCTGGCTGGCTCAGTTGGCAGAGCATGCTGACTCTTGACTTCAGAGTGGTGAGTTTGAGCCCCACGTTGGGTGTAGTGATTACTTACACACACACACACACACACACACACACACACACACACACACACAATAAAGTAGATAAAGTAGGTCCATATGTATAAGGAAGATCATTTTTAAAGTGAGTCTTGGGATGTGAGCTCCTTATGTTAGGGATCGTATTTTGAATGCTCTCACCAAGACCTAACACATTGTGGGTGGTTAATATTAAGCAGAAAGATTGTCAAGACTATTATCTTGTGGGAAAATGAATGATGAATAAAAAACTACAATTAACCAATAAATACTGTATGATAAAATTTCTTCAACCTTATAATAGTTCATCTCTTTCAAGATCACTTTTCCCAAATGAGTTAGACCTTCATTTTCATTCAAGCTCCACACCAATGATATCATCATGGTACAAAAGGACTCATCTTTTCATAATTCAAGGAATCCCATTCTTTTGATCTAGGTTATTGACATCCCTAGACACTTACGAAACCATCTTCATGTCAGTCCAGGAAGCTTAGTGCACTGACAGATCTCTGAGTCACTGCAATTTTCTGAAAAAAGATGGTTTATGTATTTCTACCTTGTTAATCTATCTTCGAAGAATATTGAATGCTAGAAAGTGTCTTCTTAACTACCTTTCTTAGAATAATGAAGAATGCTAGAAATTCTCTTGGTTGTAAATTAGCAAACTTATGAGGTAGCTTTACTTAACAAATGATACTAATAATCACCTGATTCCATTAAGGTGTGGTGTCATTAAACGATGAGCAACAACCTTCAGCATGAACTATATTCATACATTACTTCATGATTCACTATCTTATAATGGAATTTTTTTCTATCCTTTAATCCTGTAATGCAGACATACCCATCAGCTACAGCTGACCCTTGAATAATACAGGTTTGAACTACATGGGTCCACTTTAAGCAGATTTTTTTTTTCAGTAAATACAGTACAGTACTGTAAATGTTTTTTCTCTTACTTATGATTTTCTCAATATCATTTATTTTCTCTGGCTTACTTTATTGTAAGGATACTGTATATAATACCTATACAAAACATGAATTAATCGACTGTTTATGTTATTGGCAAGGCTCCCAGTCAACAGCAGGCTACTAGTAATTAGGTTGTGGGGGATTCAACGTTATTTGCAAATTTTCAACTGTGCAAGGGGTCAGCGCCCCTCACCTCCATCTTGTTCAAGGGTGAACAGTATGCCCCAAAGAGCCAACTATACCCAAGGCCTAGTTATAGAAAGTAAGAGAAAGGGGAAAAAATAAAGAATCAGGTAGCAGGGAAAAAGTTGGATAGAACTGTATAAAATACTGAAAATAGTTTTTACCTGCCATGAAGGAACAGTTTTTCCAATTACCACTAAAATAGTTGAAATGCTGCACCATGTATGTCATCATTCCATTTCAACCCAAGAAGTGGAGTAAAAAATAAATGCAATTATACCTACACATACATATATATGTATTATATATGTAACATATATAGTATAACCCACAATGATTAATAAATTACAGTGTATTCATTAAGCAACATTTAAAATAAATGAAAAAAGATGATTCATCATGGATAAATCTCAATAATATTGAGTGAAAAAAAGCTAGTTACAGCAGGATAAACAGTATAATACCACTTACATAAAGTTTAAAAACATACCAACTTATACCCTAGATGGGGAGTACAACTATAACATCTTGCATGGCATGATAAATGCTAAATTTTAAATGGTGATAAGCCGTGGTGTGGAGAGGAGAATGAGATTTGAATGGGTTTCTCAAGGGGCTTTGTTTGTATTTGCAAGTTTTACTTAAGTTATGCTGAGTATGTTGTTATTGTGATTCTGTCCTCTATTACTACTGTTTGCCTGAAATACTTCATAATCATTATTTTAACAAGGAGAATAAATTAATAAATCAGTCTATGGCAGAGATAATAAAATAAGCATGCCCAGGCAACTGATTGACTAAAGGAGTGGAGGGGAAGGAGAGAATGATTCACATATGACTAAGTTTTCCTGCTTTAGTAACTGGAAAGATGAGCCAGAATAAGGAATATAAAAAATGGGAATGGGTATGGGATGGACAATCATGAGTTTAGTTTTGGATGTGTTGAGTTGGGGGAGGCGCTAGGAGGATATCCATGAGATATCCAAGAGACTCCTGTAAATTGGAACCCAGAGCTAAAAAGAGAAGCAAATGCACACTGTGGATTTGGAAGCCTATGAAATAATAGAAAATATATACATTGATCGCTGCTCCAAGCTCCTGGCACAGAGCTCCTAAAACTCTCGTGGTTTCCCGAGTGGTAAGAGCACTACGTGCATCTTGTGTTCAAACATTTGGTGTTTGACCCTGGATCTTAACACAGCACTCCTAAATCCCTTGGAATGTCATAAATGATAGGAGCATCTTTTGTTCTAATGAAATGACTTGTGGAGGGCTCCTGGATGGGGGCTGGTCACTAGAAAGACCAAGCCATGATTAGTGGCTTGGAGCTGTCAGACCCACCCCCATCCTCCAGAAAGGTATTAGAAAGTGAGTTAATAATTAGACATGCCTATGTGATGAAGGCTCCATAAAAATCCTTTAAGTAGAGAGTTTGGAAGCTTCCAGGTTGCTGAACTCACGAAGGTGCTACAAAGGTGGCACGCCCAGAGTGGGTACAGAAGATACACACCCCCGTTCCCCCTACCTTGCCCTATGTGTTTCTTCATGCAGCTGTTTAGCTATATTCTTTGTGGTAAACTGGTAAAGGTAAGTAAGTTTTTCCCTGTGTTCTGCGAGACATTCCAACAAATTCTCTAACCCTAGGAGGGAGTTGTGAGAACCCCGATTTATAGTCTGTTAGTCAGAAATACTTGCAATTGGTGTCTAAAGTGGGAACAGTCTTGTGGGCTTGAGCCCTTAACCTACGAGATATGACGCTAGCTCCAGGCAGATGGTACCAGAACTGAATTGAACCTGCAGGACACTCAGCTGGTGCTGGTTGTTGTGGGAATAAACACGCATATTACGTGACCGGAAGGGGAGTGTTCTGAGTATTGTGAACGTGAGACTAAAGAGAGAAACAGAATTTTTCCTAGATGGAGCCCTTACCATCTTCACAGGCTTTCATAACTTCAAACATCAACAGTCTCCCCTTCCTTAAAAAGCCTCCTTGTGACTCTTAAGTTCTAATTATTGTCTTCTTTCTTTCTTTCCTTTCCTTGTCTAAGGTCTCAATAACTTGCTCTTTACCTACTGCCTTCCTAATTTAAGGCTATACTCAATTTCTGTGCCTACCATGCTACTTAAAATTGCTGTCTGAAAGGTGGCAATGACTTCCTTATCACAAAATCATGGACCCCCCCACCACTACCAGTTTTCATTGTTTTTCAGCATTTGACACTGTAAAACTCTCTCTTCCCTTGAAAGGTCATTTGCTCTCTGGTTTTCTCTCAAATGAGTATTTCTCTATATCTTTTCAATGCTGTCCAATAATGGTATCTGTGATGATGGAAGCATTCAGTTTGTACTGTCCATTATGGTAGCCACTAACCACATGTGGCTATTGAGCATTTGGAATGTGGCTAGTGTGACCAAAGGACAGAATTTTTCACTGTATTTCATATTCATTAATTTAAATTTAAATGGCCTCGTGTGGCTAGTGACTACCATATTGGACAGTGTAGTTGTAGGGTTTCTTTTCCTCCTTCCAGTTCCTAAATACAAACATTACTTCAGACTCAGTTTTTGATTCCCTGAACTTATCTTTCATCCCCTGGAAGGGGCACCATTCCTGGAACTTCAGCCATGTCTCTAAATTCAATCCCAAATCTTACCTTTGTCTCCTGTCACCTGAGTTCCTCAAGCACTAAAAATGCTCTTAATGTCTCAAAATTTACATCCAACTCAGAATGTTCCAAGCTGAACCCATAACTCTCTCTACAGAACCAGCCCCCCAACCCTTATGACATTCCTATCTGTGACAGCAATGTCCTCAACATTCTCTCAGACACCCAGACGTGAAATTACCTTTGACACATCTCTTTCTTCTCCCACTGGCAGCCGCCTACCAGGCGTTAACAAGCTTTCCTACAGAATCTCTCTCAGCTATCTATTCATTGAACCCACAAAATTAATTGAACCCTACCCTTCCAGATACTGCATGGCCCCTACCCTCAAGAGGCAGATAATCCGGTTAAGAGACAAGATATAAACATACACAAATTCAGATAATATAGAACAGAAATAACTAAGATGCATTGCCAAAGGAGTTCCCCTTGAGTTCAGAAATCACTGAGGGGCGGTCAGCTCCTTCTGAAAGAGACGCAAGCATGCTTGGACTGGACTTCTGCAGCTCTAGCTGGTACTCCAGACTTTCCTGCTCCTTTCTGTTCTGTATCTGCCACCAAATTCATCTTCCTCTACCTTGCTTTACCACGTGAGTGATTCCCAAGATGTAATCCACACAGGGTCTCTCTCAAAAAAAAAAAAAAAAAAAAAACCCTCACTGCCCTATATTTAATCACCCTTAGTACCAGAACTGTCTTTCCCTCTCCCCTGTTCTCATGCAAATTCTAACGTGCCTTTAAGCTTCCATTCAAGTCTTAACCACTTCCCAAAAGCCATTGCTTCCAGCAATTAGTAATTCCCTCCCTTTCAACTTTCCATTACCCTTAGAGGATGTACCCTTCACTTAGGACTGTGTTGCCACCACTGTTTAAATCCTATGCGTTCTGTGTACAAGCGGGAGGTCTCACCTTCCCCAGCTCCTATGCAATGATTATTTAAGGAAGGGGAGAGGTCTAAACAGCTCTTCGTTTGTCCCACTGGGAGTTTTTTTTTTTTAAAGCTATGACATTAATTTATTTGAATTTCAAATATTAAAGAAAAACGTTCGATTTGTATGCTTTGTCAAAAGAGATATCTTGTTAATAAAAGAGAATAAGAAACACATCTACAGTGGTGAGCAAATAGAAGATAACCAACAAAATCTGTTGAATTCATTGATTTCAATAAACCACAAATTTGGAATCTGTTAGGGTTAAAGTTTCAGACTTCTTATTTTAACAAAGAAACTGCTAATAACCTGCTGATCGTAAAGGGGCCACAAAACTAATATTCGCCAGTTGAACAAATCATCAAAAACTTATACGGAAATCTTCAAATATTTTTGTTATCTACCATTTGATATATGTGTGTGTGTCTGTATATAAAATCTGTGCAACGTATATGTAAATTATAAATCATAATAAATAATAAATTAGGTGACACTGTCAACTAATTTGTTTCTGGTATTGATAGACCACCCATAATTTAAGGTTTCTATCATACTTAACAGCAAGTGTCATTATTTTTGCTCTAATTATATATATTCCAGTGAGTTATTTTCTTAGTCTAGTATATCTAAAATATACTTAATATTTTTATTTAAAATATTAACATTTACATGAATATTGAAATTCTGTAATCAATACCCCTGTCTCACTCACAGCATTTGAATGATTTTCATTTAGTTCTAGCATGCTTATTTACACGTCTCAAGAGTTTTTACTTTTTTTACTCTATTTTGAACATTCTGATTTCACATTACTGCGAGATAATCTTTCTACTTCATATTTCCTCCACACTGAATTGAGTAAGCCACTTATTTGCTTATGTTCCTAGTCTAGTCAACTTATTTCATTCCTTTTTGTACTGACTGTCCCTCCCTCTGGTTTTGTACAACAAGCTTACTGCATGTTCCCTCTTCTAAGTCACTGACATATAAAATGAATAAAATTGGTCCTAATGTTGATCCCTGGAGCTTTGTAATCCATCTGTTCCAAACTCTTCCACACGTTGATATCAAAGTCAATGTTTAATCTACTTAAGTAGTTCATCCCTATACCATACTTCTCTAACTTCTAGATTAGTTGTTTGTATAGTATTCTTTTCATGGTGCTTTATCCCAAGTAATTGGTTCATGGCTTCCCTCAGCCGATATTTGTCATTAGACCCAGAGGTTATTTCACATCACTGAGGCAGATGAGATGTGAATCCATGCTGACTCCTTAAATTAAATCATAACTTTCTGATACTTCCAGCCATTGATTTTCTACAAAGTTTACCAAAGTCTTATCTTCCATGTAAATTACACTTAATAATTCTGAATTTTAGGGGCGGCTGGCTGGCTCAGTCAGTAAAGCATGCGACTCTTGATTTTGGGGTTGTGAGTTTAAGCCTCACACTGGATGTAGAGATTACTTAAAAAATAAATAAAACATGTATTAAACTTTTTTTTAATTCTGAATTTTATATTCAGGAGAAACGGGATATTTAGGGAATGATCAATAATTTGATGAGGGTTTTAATTATAACTGATATAGACATAGTCTATAAGTATTTCAAGTCACCTTTATTGATAAATTCCAGACACTATTAAGAATCAAGAAGAAAATACTTGAGTTACAAAAGTCAAAATCTAGTAGTCAGAGGCGCGTGGGTGGCTCAGTCAGTTAAGCATCTGCCTTCGGCTCAGGTCAGGATCCCAGGTCCTGGGAACGAGCCCCGCATCGGGCTCCACGCTCTGCAGGAGGCCTGCTTCTCCCTCTCCCGCTCCCCCTGCTTGTGTTCCCTCTCTCACTGTGTCTCTCTCTGTCAAATACATAAATAAAATCTTTAAAAAAAAAAAAAAGAAGAGCATAGGGACCTATTCCTATACATAGGGGGGTTTAACTCATCATGGAAACTTTATTTTATTTATTTGAGAATGTGTGCACAAAAGCATGAGGTGGGGGGGAGGGGCAGAGGGAGAGGGAGAAGTGGGCTCCATCCCAGGATTTTGGAATCATAACCTGAGCTGAAGGCAGACACTTAACCGATGGAGCCACCCAGGCACCCCCATCATGGAAACTTTTTTGAGGAGGAGATGAGAACATATGAATAAAGGCCAAGCAACTAATATTTTGAAAGTGGATAAAGTCCATGGATGAAGCAATGGAATGGAAAGAAGTACAAACTATTTAAAGCTTATTTAATGTATACTAAAAGTAAATGCATAAAAAGGCAAATGAATAAACTCACAGAGTCCCCCAGAAACACAGGTCTCTGAACACAGCAAGATAGTAAAAGAAGAGCAGTATATATTTGGATATACCTGCTTTGTCCACTTGAAAGCAGGGACCAGCAGAAAACTTAACACAGAGTAGGACTTCAATACATTTATTGAATAGATGGATATTTAACTTCGTTAGCCTATTATCCCATTATTAGTCAGTTGTCCCTAGTTTGTTTATATTTTTTTAATTTATTTTGTTCTTTTTTAGCAAACTTTTTATTTTTGAATACTTTGACTTACAAAAAAAGTTCCAAAGATAACAGAGAGTTCCCATCTACCTCTAACCCCGTTGCCCCTAATGGGGACTGGGATTGAGCAATCATTCTAGTTTTCTCGGGACTGCCCTGGTGTCAGCACCGAAAGTCCGATATCCCAAGAAATCACTCTCCCAGGCAAATCAGGATTGTTCAGCACCCTACTAAGTCAACGTCTTATTTTACCATGGTATATCTGTCAACACTAAGAAACCAACACTGCGGAGTTACCACCCACCGAACTCCAGACTTTATTTAGATTTCACCAGTTTTTCCACGAATGTCCTTCTTTACTGTTCCAGGATCTGATTCAGGATACCACACTGTGTTAGTTGTCGTGTCTTGGTGTTCTCTGACCTGTGACAGTTTCTCTCTCTTTCCTCATTTCTCATGACCTTGACTCTTTTGAGAAGTAATTATAAAGTATTTTGTAGAATGTCAACTTGGATTTGTCTGATGTTTTTCTCATGTTTAGACTGGTGTCAGGAGCTTTGGGGCCCTAATTAATTTTTAAATTCTACAAACGTCAGTGCTTATTTTCTTGGTTACATTAGCCATGGTGGACTTTAAATTCCTCAGAACATCATTTTAATTTTTAAAAGAAGATAAAATCACTTGTCCAAGAGTTAGAGTGAATTTTTTATTCTAGATACAGTTCTCACATTACTATTCTACAAGGGGCAAAGTCAAATTGCTTCAAATTCAAAAAATTCTTATTTAAAGTTTGAAAATGACGAGAAGTCGGGGCTCATTACCCAAGTTACCTTTGAAGTCATGAGGCTTTTCCATTGGTACTGTCGTCGGAGGGTAAAAACTATACCACCATTTGGCTAAACAAAGCTAGGAAGGTTTATTTTTTCTAGTTATGAAAAGAAAATATATATTTGTAGAAAATTAAGAAAAGAGAAAAAATGAAAAGGAAGAAAATCAAATTACCCATAATCCCACCGCCCTAGGAAAACCACTAGTTACAACTATTAGCTTTTTTGTATATGCTGTTAGTGGTTTTTCTATCCATTGCATCATCTTTTACAAAAATTGGATTATACCATTATATGCTCATTTTAATTAACTTAAAATTTGATATATCATGAATACCCTTTTATATAATTAAACATCTATGACATTATTTTTAATACCTGCAAAATAGGGCACCTGGGTGGCTCAGTTGGTTAAGCGACTGCCTTCGGCTCAGGTCATGATCCTGGAGTCTCAGGATCGAGTCCCGCATCAGGCTCCCTGCTCAGCAGGGAGTCTGCTTCTCCCTCTGACCCTCCCCCTTTCATGTGCTCTCTCTCTCTCTCTCTCAAATAAATAAATAAAATCTTTAAAAAAGATACCTGCAAAATATAGTATAGGTGTATTACTTAACATCCTTGTGGCTAAATATTTATACAGAGCCATAATCATTTCCTAAGATCAAATTCATTAAAGTAGACTCACTGTACCAAAGGGTATACACAATTTGAAGGCCACTGAAATGCACCACCAAACCGCCCTCCAGAATGATTTTACCAATTTATGCACACACTAGCAACTTATCAAATTAAGTACCCATTTCTCCACATACTCACCAACTCAGTTTTTTTTTTTTTTTTGAGTAAACTCTGCCCCCAACGTGGGGCTTGAACTCAGGACCCCAAGATAAAGAGCTGCATACTCTACTGACTGAGCCAGCCAGGTGCCCCTCGCCAACTCATTTGTTTTAAGATCTTATTTATTTATTTGAGAAAGAGGGAGGGAGGGAAGGAGGGAGAGGGAGAAGGAGACCCCCTCTGAGCAGGGAGCCCAACAAGGGGCTTGATCCCAGGACCCCGCGATCATGACCTGAGCTGAAGGCAGTCGTTTAACCGACTGAGCCACCCAGGTGCCCCTCGCCAACTCAGCTTTTATTTTTATTTTTCATCTTTGCCAATTAGATAATAAAAAATATGGCATTTTTTAAAGTTACATTTCCTTGATTACTAGTGAGGGTGACCATTTTTTTATATTATTACTGAAGTGTAGTTGACACGCAATATTACATTAGTTTCAGTTATACACCATAGTGATTCAACATCTCTATTAGAAGTTATGCTTCGCTCAACGGTGATTAACATAACAATAAAAAATTATTAAAAAAATAAAATAAAATAAAATAAAGAAGTTATGCTACGCTCACCACTAGAGTAGCCACCATCTGTCAACATATAACGCCATTACAATGCCATTGACTTATTCCTTATGCTGTGCCTCTCACCCCATAACTGGAAGCCTGGACCTCCCACTCCCCTTCGCCCACTTTGCCCAAATGCCCCCTTCCCTCTGGCAACCACCAGTTTGTTCTCTGTGTTTCTAGGTCTGTTTCTGCTAGGTAGGCATTTTTATATGGTTAGTGCCATTCGTATATTTCTTATACTGTGTACTACTTGCTTGTATCCTTTAAAATCCAACTTCCTCTCAAGGCATTCATCATTTTCTTATTGATTTACACGTATGCATTAGGGCGCCTGGGTGGCTCAGTCGTTAAGCCTCTGCCTTCGGCTCAGGTCATGGTTCCAGGGTCCTGGGATCGAGCCCCACATCAGGCTTCCTGCTCAGCGGGGAGTCGGCTTCTCCCTCTCCCCTCCCCCTGCTTGTGTTCCCTCTCTCGCTATCTCTGTCAAATAAATAAATAAAATCTCTTTAATAAAAATAAAAGTGCGCATTAAGGACATTAAACTTCTCTTGTATGAGTTTCAAATACTTATTTTTCATTTGCCTTTCAATGATGTTTAGATTTTCAGAGGTATGAAGCGTTCTCATTTATTTTCTGCCTTTGGTAGGTGTTTTTGGTTTTTTGTTTGTTTGGGTTTGTTTTTATGTTTTATGTTTTTATGAGTTCAGTCCTGCATCCTGGTTGTTCCTGTTTGGGGCAGCTCATGTGAGTCTAGGAATCCTGCAGCACAGTAATTCCAGCAAAGGTTGACATGCTCCCTTTCCTAATGAGGCAATAACCTGAGTCCTCACAGAACCAAGCTTTAGGAGAGAAAAAAGAAATAAAACAAATTCAAAAGCCCACTGCCCTGAATGCTGCCAAATTTGGGCTGCCACTGGCTTCCAAGGAAATAAATTCCAAAGATAGTAAAAACTCAGTTAAAAAAAAAAAAAAGTCTTTTAAAGACAATTCAGCTCCCAAACCTCAAAAATCGTCTGTTTTAATAGCTTTAGGGCTGCACCCAGTGGGGATCCCCAGCCCACCTCGTATGAGTACCCCTGCCTCTGAGTCCTTCCCTGGTCTCCCAGCTCCCTCTGAACAGGGAGGAGAGCCTGGCTCAGGGGGGCCAGGAATTCTCTTCCTATTTCCCCTTCTCCTTGCCTCCATTTTAGGACAGCTAAAGTCACAACAATTTTAGGGCAAATGCCAGGACTGAAAGTAAGAACCAGAAAGATTTAAAAGCCTTCCTCCTCTTTTTTTTTTTTTTATGAAAACATGTAAGATGGCTCAAGTTTTACATTAAACTTAAGCCAAGAAAAAAGAAACAAATAAAAAAGAAAAACTTAAGGCAAGAAGAAGGCCTGGTTCACGGACAGTAAACATTGTCACTTTTGTGTCGCGATTCCAAGGGCCTGGGGAAGGCCTCCTCCTCACACATTCCCCAGTATGTCTCCCTACCACAAATTCACCATAAATGGTACCTTTCTGAAGTGCCTGATCCAATAACCAGATAGAGTGGGTATTTGTTAGTAACCGAGAGAAATGTGATCCTTCTCGGGAAGTGCTGGGGTCTATGAACAAGGTGTTTGTCCCAAGTCTTCAGAGATGCAGACTGCCCTCCAGAAATAAATGGGTGCTTATGGTTCTGCCTGATTTGCCCTTTCCAGTTGAGAAGGGGCCCCCGATAGAGACAAGAGCCCTATGGCCTTGATTAGAGTGGGAGCAGGAACGGGGAGGAGAGTGTTGTAAGTACATGCTTACTCTGCCCACCAGCTCATCTGTCCTGAGGGAGATACCACACTGATGTTAAAGGGTATAAAAATCAGAAAATGGGATATGGTTTTCATCCCAACATACTCACTACTCCCAGAAGCTGGTCTAAGTCTGACGCCGTACAACAGAACCACTCAACATTCAGCCAGCAACCCCAGGTCACATCCCTGGTTCTAAAAGGCTCCAGCCCACCCAGCTCCTGCTCAATGAGGCTGTGTTATAGAAATATTTTCTTGGGGCGCCTGGGTGGCTCAGTTAGTTAAGCATCTGCCTTCAACTCAGGTCATGATCTCAGGGTCCTAGGATCGAGCCCTGAGTCAGGCTCCCTGCTCAGTGGGGAGTCTCCCTCTCCCGCTCCCTCTGCCCCTCCCCCTACTACCCCCCCCCCCCCGCCACCACCCAGCTCATGCTTTCTCTCTCTCAAATAAGTAGAATCTTAAAAAAAATAAAAAAAATATTTTCTTTAACACTTGTAAACTGCCTGCTTTCTAGAGTTTCCTTGTTGGTGACCTTATTTTGCCATCCAGGTTCAATATTAATTCAGCATGGAAGGGGAGTGGAGGGATGTCCCAGCCTGAGCCTGAGCTGGGCTCCGAGCCAGGATTCAGATTCGTCTGGGCATGTCTCATGGGCTTGCCAGCAGTCTCTCAGTGTGAGGGATGGAGGAAGCTCATAGAAAACAACATCCTAAGGCAGTGGGTATGGGGGATACCTCACAGGTATCAGAATCACCAGGGAAACAGTAAAAAATATGTATACCTTCCACAAATTCTGGTGGGGGGGGTGTTTGTCTATGCATGTACACAAATGGATGCACACTAGCAAGGAGCACTGCTTTGGCTCCAAAACTGGCCTTGAGATTTATATAGATCAGCCTGCACCAGGGGCACTGAGGACTCCAGAGAACACAGGGTAGCTTCTGTACCTGGGAGTTCCCAGAGCTCCGAACACCCATGGCTTCCAACACTTCAGGGCCCACCTGCATCCGGCACTCTTAAACTGGAGACCATGGCTTCGTAGGAATCCAAGAATAGGCTACGGGGGTCCCATAAACTTCTGAAAATTGCATGCGACTTCCTGGGCATACGTGTTTTTCTGGTAAAGGTTCTATCAGTTTCTCAGATTTTGAAAAGAGGATAGGATCCTCAAAAGGCTAAGAACTGGCAACTGCCAAGAAAACATTGAGCAAACAGATTTTATAAGATTTTGAGAATGCCGTAATGATAGATGTGAGCAAGACCAGAAAAACACTATTTTTTCAGTGAATATGACTTATTTTTACCTTGAGGCATCCGTGACCTGGCAAAACTCTGGTCACATAGAAACATGAAATCCCACCTATGCTTCAAGCCCACATCAAAGGCCTCCACCTACACCCCACCCAGAAGTCACTGCTCCCTTGCCTCTGCCTTGTTTGTGTACCTCTTGTGACACTTAACACTTTTTACCTTGTGTGTTAGATCTGTGCGCATGGATCACGTCTCTTCTACAAACCACAACCTTTGAGAGTGAGAATCACGTCTTAGCCACTTTCTCTCTCTTACGGTGTCCAACATGGCAGCATATTGACTTAGTTCCGCTGGAGGAGGGAATGAACAAATTTGCAAATCCATGCTATCTGCCAGAACTTTTTATCCTCTTTACTAAAAGCAACTGGCCCTATTTCCTTGTAAATTATGCATTTAAAATGTATTCCATATACTTTATATTGCCAGCCAATTGATTTACTTCTTCATGCATCATGCATAAATTACCTGCCTTATCTGTTTGGTCGGTTGTAAACTGCTTGGAAGGCAAGGGTCACCTATAACCCAAAGTACAGAACCCCATGGGCCTCTGGGGAGGAACACCTGGGGCTAACCCATGTGTTCAGTGTCCCGAACAGCTCACTCACCAGGACATCTTTCTTGAGAAGACACAGGCCTGGATAGAACAGGGTTTGGTAGAAAAGCAAAAAAACAACCGCTAGTAGGAACAAAGCAAAAGAGCAAAATCATCAGGTTATGCGACTGCATTCTAAAGAGGAGAGAAACCAGAGAGAGAGCAGCCTGAACCTGTGTGAAGAAGGAGAGCCCTGACAAGACAAGAGGCCGCCCAGCCTCAGAGGGGGTGTGGTTGGACCACAGTTCAGAGCTCCCTTTGGCTCCTCCACCTTCTGCAGGGCTGCCAGATTTTTTTCTAGCCCTATGACCCTATTTGGTTTATTTCCTATTTGTGTCAGGCTTTTCTTGTGTTCCAAGAACCCTGGCTGCCATCACGACACGTAAAATGATGTCAATGAATCATTTTACGTGGTAAGTCTGTTTTCAGGGTAGAACACCAGCAGAGTATTTTCAAAGGGATCTGAGCACATCCCTGATTAGCAGGGAGGGGGACACGCAGAAACATGGCAGCATTCTCTTTTTCTCATTTTCTTCTCAGTTGAATATTTACTTACTTCCATATCCGCCCACACATCAACACACCCTTAGTTCTCTACAATCAATGTCTCTAGAAGACTGCATGATTCTTGCTGACCATTTTAGCTTAATGACTGAACTGTTACAGTAAGGTTATTCTGGGGATGTTTACTAACTGATGGTGGACGGAGCCATAAATGTCAGACCAACCATTCCACGGGCAAGAGTCAAAAACGTGCAAGTAGTAGTAGGAAAGTCCAGGCCAATTGGTGGCTCCATGGATAGCAGCTTAGCTAGTGATTCTCAATTAACCACTACCGCTCAGATACCAGCCCTAGGACACAGGGGTAATTTTAGGGTGAACACAGATAAATTAGATAATTTCCCATTGCTTATTTAGTTTATCGTAAGTTTAAAGTATTCATCACTCAACAGCATGTGTTGAGTGCCTATGTGTGGGATCCATCTTTAACCAGAACAAAAATCTAAATCATCTGTCAGTCCTTGCGGTAATTTTGCATCTTCTCTAGATCTTAACTCTTGGAAGTCATTATCTTGCTTGTCTCTATTATTTGCATCTCTGAGCCCCAAATGAATTTGTTTTCAGCTAAGTCTTTGGAGGAGAGGGGTCTTTGTGTGTCGTTAAATTAGAATTTTAAAAATCCGTGTTCCATAAACTAATCCATGTGTATGTTTTTATAATTGTTTTCTCAGTTTATTAGGATGAGCCAATTTTGAGACGGTCCAGTGTTGTCACGGTTGGGCTAGACTACACTACCAGGAAAGAGAATTTTTCTAGATCTCATTCAGTATCAGAATTAGGAACAACAGCTGCCTGAACCAACAAGGCTGAGGAATATGGGACAGGGAGAGCTCAAACCCTGGGGAGCGTGAGTTTGCTTACCATTTGAGATTTTCTCTTTTTTTTTTTTTAAAGGAAGTTGAGGATATTTTTAAAATTTTATTTATTTATTTATTTGAGAGAGAATGAGAGAGAGAGAGCACATGAGAGGGGGAAGGGTCAGAGGGAGAAGCAGACTCCCTGCTGAGCAGGTAGCCTGATGCGGGACTCGATCCTGAGACTCCAGGATCATGACCTGAGCCGAAAGCAGTTGCTTAACCAACTGAGCCACCCAGGCGCCCTTGAGATTTTCTCTTAAAGAACCCTAACGAAATGTAAAACTTAGTAAGAAACTATATGATCCAAGTCATATGTACATGATTATTTAGCTTCTAAGTCCTTACCAACTAATTAATTAGCAGTTACGAAAAGCATGGATTTGGACTCAGAAGACTTACATTCTTCACGTACCAGTTTTGTTTTTTAAGATTTATTTATTGATTTGAGAGATAGAACGCTCACGAGTGGGGAGGGGAGGGAGAGGGAGGGGGAGAGAGTCACAAGCAGACTCCCCGCTGAGCATGGAGCCCGAGGAGTCCCATGGGCTCGATCCCAGGACCCTGAGATGATGACCTGAGCCCAAATCAAGAGTTGGACGCTTAACCAACTGAGCCACCCAGGCGCCCGCTTCATGTACCAGTTTTATGACTTGGGGAAAGATCCTTAACTTTTCTGAGCCTTGGCCTCCCCATCCACAAAGTAGAGATAATAAAACCTGCCTCATCTTCCTCTCCACGTTGTGAAAGTTAAGTGAGCAAGCATAGGAACGCTTTTTATAAACTGCGAAGAAGTGTAAAATTTTAATTATCATTACCAATTAACAATTCAACCTGAAGACATTCTTAATTAAGCTCAATCTTAAATTTAGTAACAATATGAACTTAAAACTCTGCTGTGGGGGGGTTTACATGTTTATTTTAAAATTCAAAGAAATGAAACAAATTCCTACAGGTATAATCCCATGAATAAAAATACTTTTTCTTTCTTTTTTATTTATTTTTTCCTTTCCTTTTTTAAATAAAAAATACAATTTCTTTCCCTTATTGAGGAAAAATTAGAGGAAAAAAAGCCACTGGGGCCCATTTTTTAATACACTCTTTATGGAGCAGATATTGTTTGGTCAATTGCTAAGTGCTAGAGCAAATGAGAATCAGTATTAGCTGCCCATCCTTCCAAAGGGCTCCCATGTTTGACTGCTAAGAAAATCTTGTTCTCTCAGATCCTCTACTTTCATTTTCTACCACTGAAATGTTGGTTACTTGGTCCTAAATTGCATAAAGCCCTTTTTGCTGGGATAAGCAAAGCTGTGGCACTTTCGGTACCCTTGAACCCAAAATGATTCTACAGATTTGGCTGCCCAGACAAACTGACTGATGGTCAGATATTTATGAGTATGCACATAACTGAGGGATACTCTTATAACGCAATAATTCTTAAGTCCACATCTGCCAACCTCCAGGGCATAATTAACATTATTTTATTTTATTTTTAAAATTGCACCCTGTACAACACAGCCCTAAGGTGCTTCCAGAGAAAATGAGCACATTATGACAAATAAAATATTATAGAACAACAACTAATAGCTGAAGCAAATTAAAAATAAGAACCCATAAAATAGTCTTATTGCCAGGCCACAGGGGAGGAACAACGCCCTTTAACCACTACAACTGTTAGACGCTTTAAGACTTTTCCTGCTTTCACGCAAGAGAAGCAGGAGCTGGTGGAGGGAAGAAGGATTGGGAGAGAAAAACCACAAGCTTCATTCAGAGCACATTATTTCCCAGCAGGACCATGACAGGCCCCTGAGTTATGGGAAAGGGCCAACGATGCCCTGATGCCCATAGATAGGTAGGGTCACGTTTGGTTTCTTGAGATGCATGGTCCAACTTTAAATAACTAACTGAAGCCCTTCGGTCCTTCACTTTCCTGCTAGACTTAGATCTGATGTCATTTTCTTCATTTTCCCCAATAGGAAAAGTTCCATATTATTTTAAAACTTAAATAGACCTTATCTATTCCATACATACAAATCATGACACTATCAATATATAAATCGGTGTATACACCCATACTATACACATGTATACACAGACACTCCCACATCTGCAAACTGAACTTACAGGCCCTTCTGCAGATGACAACACAGGATAACTGAACTCATCTACTAGCCAAACTACAAAGCCAGTCCACTAGGCATTTTTAAAATAAGAGTGTACTCTAATTTTTCCTTAAGCTTCCACAAAGTTTTGCATTGCTATCAAAATATTTTTGGAAATTCTGTAATGTTTCTCCTTTTCCCTTGGCTTCTTATTTCTGGCAAGGACTAAACCCCAAAATATCTTTCCTCTGGGACACTGAAATAACTGTCCCAAAGCAGCTGCCAGAGCCATAGCTATTCAGAGATTTGGGACAGATTTCCAAGGAAGGCCACTTGCAATTTTAATTGTTTGAGTCAAAAGCTCCACCTCCTGAGATTCTCAAAGAACAGGTGTGCGAGGCAGGGCGGGGGTGCTGTCTCCTGGATTCTCTCATTTTCGTTCATGACTCCGTCTGCTGTTTCACTTCCCTTTCTTCCCTCCTCTTGTCTGCCGCCCACCCTCCTCTGGGTTTTATTTTAGATGTAAAGAAAAAAATCAACTCATCTCTCCCTCTCCCACCCCCACCCCCCAGGGCTCTGAGGTTGGATCTCTCCTCTGCTGACTTTCCAAAAGCTTCCCTTACTATAATGGTGCCATTACTGGGTTCTTCTTACCCAGGGCCACCTCCCTCAAGTTTAGAACTCTGTAGAAGGCGTATCTGGTAATTAAGAGAAGAACGAGGTCTCCACCACCAAGCACAGCTGCCTGACTGGCTCAGACTTGGGGGTTTCCTGCAGACAAATAAGGTTTGGACTCGTTATGTAGCACACAGGGACCTTTACATCAGGGGTTCTCAACCCTGGTCACATCCCAGAAGCGCCTGGGAACTGTTCCCCAAAATACCTTTGTCAAAAAAAAAAAAAAACCCTTTGTCCAGGCCCGTTGAATTGAATCTCTGGCCGGGGCCTGGGCGTTGCAATTTTTTAACAGCTCCCAGATGATTCTATTGTGCAGCAGGATTAAAAACCACTGATTTAGATTCTGCTTGTGGAAGTTATCCAACCCTGAGCTTACTCCCTTCCTTCCAAATACACCCCAGGAGATTCCTCTGCCTGCTCTCACACCAAAGATTTCTGGGAGCCAGGAAATTGAGTATGGTGGCCTCGGGAATGCAGTTTAGTTTTAAAAAATAAAGAGGGCTGAAGAGAGAGGGTGGTGCCGAGGCATGGGGAAGGCTGGTCCTGGTGGTACCCCGGCCCCCCCACCCCACCCCCCACCCCCACCCCCACCCCCCCCCACCCCCGGCGGCGTCGGCACACAGCTGGTGTGCATGAGGCCACCTCCTCTCCCTGGGGCCTGATCCGCTTAGAACTTGGCAGATGAGACACTTGAAGCATCGTGACGCTCAGTTTCTTTCTTGCCTGCGTGGGAGAGGGGAAAAACTAAGTCGTGGAGGACACTGGAGACTCAGAAACTATGATGCAGAGACTCAAGACAGGAACACATCCCAGTCAGCAAAAGGCCAACCTAAAAATTGAGTCACATCTATCTTGAGAGGATTAGGATGCAGGAACAAGTATGATTTTTCCCGCAGATTGTAGCCGGAGAGACAGACACACAGCTGCAGCCGTGACACAGTCCCCACCCCCCAACCCCCGGGTCCCACAAAGGCTGGGGACTCCGCCGGCCACGGAGAAAGTGGTTCCTGAAGCCCCAAACCACCACGGCCCCTCAGACTCTCCAGCCGCTCACCCCGCCGTTAGGAAAGGATAAGGAGTCCCTCCCTTGAAGCCCAGAGTTCTAACGAACTCCAGGGGGTTCCAACCTCCCACCCCCTGTTGCTGAGGCAACTGGCGGGCACCGTCCAGCTCTTCTAGGCCAGTGACTCTGCTGTGCTTAGCTTTTGCTCAGAGCTTCTTGGCTCTCCGCCTGCCTTCCTCTGGCACACTGATGGCCGCTGCGGCCCTCCTGGTGTAGTCCCTGCAGAGAAGGTCTCCCTGCCTCCACCCATCTTTCTTCCAATCTCTCTCTCTCCCCAGATGTCTCCGAGTTCATGTGGGAAAGCATGTTCTTAGAGCCTATTAAAAAGACTTTCAAGGTCACGCCTTCCCCCCCTCCCCCGCACCCTTTGGAGTCCATCGTATCCACTGTATCCAGGCAGTGTGTCAAGTGGCCTGAACGAGAGGGGGTGACAATTTTGCATGCTCCTAAGGTAGGTAGAGTTCCTAAACGTTTCTGGCTTTCCTCTGGCATGGTTCCGATTTGTGTACATCCAGAACTCAGGTCCTTGCCCTCAGAGACAACCAGGAAAAGCACAGGCAGAAGGATGAATGCGCATGTGCAATGTGAATGCGTCCCAGCTACCAGGGAGCAAGCAGTACGTTTTCCAGCCCAGTTAAAAACCCGCCCCCATTCACGCAACCTTGGCGCTTCCAATATAATGAAGTTCCATTACTTGGAATTCGGGGTGTGTTCCTTCCCTCTTCCTCCCCGCTCCCACCCAAAGCAAATTCAAGCGAAGAAGACCAAAAGAGAGTGAATGATCTCTCTTTCAGATTATGAACTGCCGGAGTCCTGGCCCCTTTTGAAAGGCACCCCATGACCAAACCAGCAAATGGCCCCCAGTGCTGGTCACCACTGCTCCTTCGACAGTCCGAAGTCACCCAGCCGGACTCCTGTGGGGCTAGTGCCCCACCCTTCATAAAGCTTCAGCATAAATTAGCAAACACGTTTGGCTCCCAACTATAAGAAAGGTTTTTTTGTTTTTGTTTTTTAATGAAATGAAACCACGTAACCTACTGCACTTTTCTCTAAGCCAATAGTTAGATCTGGACATTGGATGTGATATATCTTTAAAACTGGTCAGAGTGATCGCATACCAAGATTGGGGACACGGAATGCCTTAAGGCAGACCCTCCTGCAGGAGAAGCCTGGCAGGGAATGCCCCGCCTGGAACTAAGGCTCCCTGCTGCAGGGGTTTCTTGCCTTGTTTCATTTTTAGAAACCAGAAAAACACGAAAGGGCTCCAGTTTTAACCATCCCACTCAGGCTTGGCCGCAGGCAAAACTAGGAAAATGGGCCAGGATGGCCAGGCCAGGCTTCCAGCCCCTACCTGCCCCCATGAAAGTCAAGGACCCAGTCAGGGGCCCCCTACTCCCCAGCCCAGGGTAGACAGAAGCAGGCCAGGGGCACACGCATTCCAGAAATCTCGGAGTACAGGACAGAAGAGAACAAAAAGCAGAGAAGTATGTCGGAAAGTCAATATAATCATCATCATTATCATAATAATAATAATAAACAACCTAATGGCCACTAGGACCCTTCTCCTGGCTCTCCTACTTAGAGGCTTGGTGACCTTGAGCACTTAACCTCTCTCTTTCTCCACCTGTAACATGATGACAATTTTCTACCCAGAACCTTGTCCCAGGGGTTGTCATAAGAACCAGATGAGATCATGTAAAAAAAAATTTTTTTTGAAGACGACAAAGTTGGTTCGTAACCTATTCAGAATATTCATTCTTTTTAGAATGAAAGACTGCTTAACATCAATATGCAAAACCAGGTACCACACCTAAATATTATACCAAGTAAATGAAATCTTAGCCACCTATTGATGGTTAAACATGCATATTGTATTTTTCTTATAATAAATTCCTGTTACTGGGAAATATGTAAATAGCCCCATTGCATAAGGCCAGTTATAGCATTTGCTAAAGTGGGCTTCCACCTCTTGGGGTGGTATAGTTTCAAGGGTCCCTAAGGAGTGCTCTGTACAACTCTGAGTGGGTGGTGCAAGTCTTTAGCTAGACCACATAAAAATTATATCCATTCTCATGGAATGCCGCTATCTCTCTGATTTGTGAGTAGGCTGCTCGATGAGTTCAGAAAAACATTTCCTTCTAGCTCCAGCTGGCAAGATGTCAAGATTGAAAAACACATTTCCTGCTTCTCTTTCTTGCCGCAATTGGGATGGATGACCCTAATTCTCACCACCCCATTTCCTTAAGCCATTAGCAGTGATTGAATCTCTGCCCATCCCAACGAGCCTCACACAGATGATTTTAATGCACAGCAGCACCCGTAATAGAGAGAACTATGTTGTGAAACTTCAAATTTACTTTTAATTCCATCTTTGACAGACCAAATTGAAGCCATGGGTTATACTTTGTTATGGCCGCTTAACACTAGCTGGAAATTCGGGCACCCTCCGGTTTGTAAAAGTTTGCCTCTCCCATTAACCTCAGATCAAATAAGATACCTCCATCTCTCTCGATGGCTTTCAGTTCACAGAAAGAGTCCGTCATGATGGGGGGAGGTCGTCTAAAAAGACAGCCAGAAGCCAATATCCCTGAGGAATTGGGGATCCAGCAGAAGAGACGAGACAGCCAAGTGTGGTCTGATTGTCCATACATTCACACGCACTTGTTACGTGCTGCTCAGCGAGGAAGGAGTTTCATGAGACACACAAAAGCACTGCAAGCAATATTCACTCGTTCTTAAGTAACCAGGCACCACTTGCCCGCGAAGCTTGAGAGAAGAGAAAGATAATAAGGGCAACACCACTGCAGACTGCTTCCCTTTCTCCACTCTCTGGACAAGCTCACAACGAACTATGATCCCCACTTGATAGACGAGGCACTAGAAGGCTTGCAAAGGTTGTGTACTGGGGGCACCTGGGTGGCTCAGTTGGTTAAGCTGCCTTAGGCTGAATCCAGGAATCAAGCACCGCCTCGGGCTCCCTGCTCAGCGGGGAGTCTGCTTCTCCCTCTAACCCTCCCCCTTCTCGTGCTCTCTCTCTCTTTCTCAAATACATAAATAAAATCTTAAAAAAAAAAATAGGTTGCATACCTTGCCTAGTATGCCATAGATGCTTGCTGCAGAGCAAAAATTCCAACTGAGATTTATCTGATTCCCAAGCTTCTGCTCCTAACCATTATACTCGGCTGGCTTCATTGTCCGCAGAGTCAGTCAGGAGACCTTTGGGATGCTGAGGTTCGAATTGGCTCTTGAGGGCAGTGTGTGCTTGGCCTGAGGGAAAAGAGGAGATGGTGTCATCCAAACTGCTGACTGTGTATCCCCAGGGCCCAAAGCACTGCCCAGTATAGGTAGAAGCTCCATGTCTATTTAAATGAATGAACAGACAAGAAAATGAGAAAACAGTACAAACAAAGTCAAGGAGATCAGTATAAGGATAGAGAGCAAAGGGGGGCGGGGGGGGAGGGAAAACGAGAGAGTGGAAGAGGAAAGAAGAGCAGAGACCGGAGAGGAGCAGTGTTCACTGTAGCAAGGAGTAGGCGCTGAGGTCATCCAAGCCCGGTGGAGCTGAGGAAGGCTGAAAATTCTAGGGTGAGGAGCTTGCATTCAGTTCTGTGCATGATGGTTAAATAAATTCCTAAGGAGGGGCCTGATAAGCAGGAAGCCATCACTGAGAACGATTAGTCTGGCTCTGTTGTGTGGGAGGGCCTGGAGGTAGAGGGACCAGAGACTCAGACCAGCCGGTGACTGAGGAACCCACTAGGGAGGACCTGGGGGCTCTGACTGGTGACCTAGGTAAGAGTTGAGCACAGAAAAACAAAAACCAAACAAGCAAACAAAAACAGAAACAAAACAAAACAAAAAAGAGTTGAGCACCAACTCGTGTCTCAGTTGAACAGACAAGAGAGTTGGGCAGGCCATGGTGTCCACATTGTTTCCGGCAAGAAGAGGACAGCAGGGAAGCCTGCAAGCTCTCTTCATCACAAGCAAGCCAGGAGACGGACATACCATGAAAATAAGCAGCTCAGCCTCACGACCCAAAGAATTACTTTTAAAAATCTTTGGTCGCCAGGTCAAAGAAATTGGCTATCGGTCTGAGCAAGTGGTTGCAAGTGCTTTTAATAACCTTCACTGGCCTGAGATTTTTTTGTTTAAAGCCCTCAAATTGGAGCAATGCCTTTGTCAAATTTAGATGGATCGTCTTGCTAATAAGAGTCATGAACCATAGGTAGGTAGCCATTGCTATAACCACCACCCCCCACCACCCCCCCGCCATCCCAGCCAGATGGCAAACATGTTGAGAACAAAGGCAGAGCCTTCTCCTTTTGGGGGAACCTCACAGTGCTTTCGGCACGGAGTACGCAGAAATGAGAGCCTTGCAAATATTTACTACACTTGCGTTTTAACAACAAAAGCAATCAGAAAAACTTAATTTTCTGAGGTAGAATGTGATAAAATACTACCCCCAAATTCTTTCTGTGTAACAAACCTCCCCCTGTGAAAACTCTGGCCCTACCTGGCAGGGCCGTTCTCTGTCAGGTACCATTCTTCCTCTGAGAACTACAATCACAACTGCTCTTTTATCAGGATGAAAAACAGATACCAAATTTGTGTAGGGGGTAATTAATAGCCAACAGCAAGTCTTTGCGTTAATTCAGCGGCACATGAACGAGTTGTGAAAATTCCCTTTGCCAGAGAAACAATCGGCTGTTTTACCACTCACCCAGCAACCTTTATTTCCCACTTGGCCCTATACTTATGGCTTTTATGGGGATAAAAGAGGCTGGGAACTCTGTGTTGGATAAATTTGATATCTGTCCAACCAATGATAACAATTCACATTTAAGTGCATATTGTTAAAACCGTAACCTCTGTCCCAGACTCTAAGCTATTTCATAATACGGGTATTTTCAAGACTTTCAGATGCCAAATGGCTCCCCAATCTAGAAAATTATCTTACTGTTCAGCCAGTCAGGGGTTTGGTCTTGCACAGAGCCAGTTTCGACAAAGTTCCTGAAACACAACGTGTTCTGAGAAATTAGAAAATATGCAGCGTGTGTCTGTTACGTGATTATAACTCGGTTTCTGAGGGGGGCTCATGCTGAGTGGTTCTGCTCCAAGATTCACCCCCAACACTACTACCCCCACACGTCTACCTCTTGCCCACTTTCCTCTGGTGGCTCACAGACCTTCACTTCTGACTGCACAACACAGTTCAGGCCTTCCCCAATTCCAAGCTGCCGAGACCAGAGTACGTGGCTGAAACACTTGAATACTCATGTGAAATGAACTCAGCTTCTGCTTTTGGGTCATTTAGTAACAGTTGCTCTAGTTCCTTTTCTTCTATTAAGCAATTCTACTTACCAGAAAAAAATATAACCAACAAAGGATTCTTTTTTTGTTTGTTTACACCAAGTACTAAAAGCAGTGATAGTGAACTAAACCATGCCTACTCTGTGCTCAGATGGCAATGTCACATGTGGCTGCGTGACATGAGCCCTTTCAGAGGAGAAATAAGAAAGAACTTAAATGACAAGAAAAAATTGTTTTTACAAAGAAAAAAGAAGCGTGGTTTAATTGTGATTTGACTCAACAAGAGACACATCCTGCTTGGCGCAAAAATGCTGAGACTCTTGGGCAAATGATCAAGTTGATGTTGAATACACCTGTTGATGATTTCCATCTTTTTCCAGATGTTCAACTCCACAGCCTAGTCTAGAACTACTAACTACATCCTGTTAAAGCACAGGAAGAAAATGGATGCTTTCTTCCTAGGAAAGCTCGACCTAGAAATAAACACTATCCCTGCCCTATCCATTCTCAAGCCTGCATTCCTGACTTCCTACCTGCACCAAGCAACGCTGTGTCTCACTATCACCTCAACCATCCTGCTATTGTGGAGATGAATTAACTGTGACCAGATGAAGTGATTTGCTCAGGATGGGATCACCAGAACTGGAACCCAGGTGCTCTTTTGCCCAAGGTTATACAAGTAATTAACGAAAGGTGATATCATTCCCTGATTTCCAGCTTCCAGCAACACCCAACTTCCCCGCCCTCTAGCGTCGGCCTCAATACACCTAACCCGGGCCTCGCACACAATGGCAATGTCTTACTGCTGTACCATGCATTTGAATCCAGTTTCTTCAACGCCATTTGGTTGAGTGCTGCCTGTCTTAGATGCAGGGCTGATATACAAAATATTTAACAACTGGTATGGCCTAGGCACTCACCGGTAAGCCTAACACTGGCTTAGTGTTATGGACTGAATACTCCAGAGCACTGCTCCCTGGGAGCCTTCTCATTTTTCATTGCCTCCCAGGCACCCCTCCCCCTACTTCTGACCCTACTAGAGAACAGGCAGGCATTGACCAAATGGCCTAAGGGATTACATGCCTTTGCTGGGCTCTGATGGGCCAGGGAAGAACTGGCGATTGAACGCTGCCCTTGGAATGGCTGCCTGGGAACAGGATGCATTCTCTAGCCCGCTTGGAGGCAGCCCAGCACTGAGTCTGGCTCTAGTCCAGTCTGGTTCCAAAGCTAGGAGGGAGTATGTGACAATGAGCTATGAGTGCTCCCCAGTTCCTCAGTTGAGGCTGGAGGTGGGAAAGGGGAGGGTTTGTTAAAGGCAGATCTAAAATATGAGTAGGCGAAGAACACAGGGTGAAGTCATTTGAGAAGAATGATGGATTCTCAGATTCTGCTGTAGACTACAATGGAAAAGATTTTTTTTTTTTTTAAAGTTGCTTTTACTAGGGCGCCTGGGTGGCTCAGACGGTTAAGCGTCTGCCTTCGGCTCAGGTCATGATCCCAGGGTCCTGGGATCGAGTCCCGCATCGGGCTCCCTGCTCAACAGGGAGTCTACTTCTCCCTCTCCCTCTGCCTCTCCCCCTGCTTGTGCTCTCTCTGTCTCTCTCGCAAATGAATAAATAAAATCTTAAAAATAAATAAATAAATAAAAGTTGCTTTTACTGTCTCCTATAGAATATAAGGGTCCCTCATAATTTTAGTTCAGTGATAGAAACTAGCTACATGCTAACTGGAAAGAGCGTGCATGGGCTTTGGCGTTCCACCAATCGGGTCCAAGCTCCTTCCTTGTGAGGAAGAGAGCACACTTCCTATTTACCTAGAAATGATGCATTGGCAGGGAGGGTTCATGGATTCAAGATGAGTCTAGGAAAAAGGAAGTTAGTGAATAATAATTTGTCAGTGCCTCTCTACCATAATGCAAGAAAGATGGGACTCTGTTCTCCATGACTGGTCGTCTTAAACGTAAGTACTTGTAGGATAAGTACAGATAGGATAACTAGCTCCCCTTGTCCAAGGGCCATGTTCCCTGAGAACAGCCAACTGCCTCTGCCCTGATTCTACACCCAACAATCTGCCTTCAGATCTACAATCCGGTTTCCTGAGTAGACTTGCTTTAGAGCATCCTGTATACATAACCGGCCCCAATGTTCAAACAAAGCCTTTCTCCTATTGCATTGTTTTTCATATTGGAGTCTTTAATCAAATATTCAGAGGTCCATGGATTCCTTAGGGTAATCTTTAAATGCTGTGTTTTCATTTGAAAGATACATAAAAATTTTAACACAAGCATCACCTGGATCACCACCTTTTTACAGAGTAATGCCATGTAATATCAATACCCAGACTGGATTTACCTTTATGATTATTTCAATCAGGTGATCACCTAAAGTCTCATAATGTAAGTATGAAAGCAATATTTCTCAAATGGGGATATATTCAAGGGTCCACAAGTTCAAGTCTGAAAAACATTTCCTATTATAAAAAACATGACAAGCTGATTTATACATCAGTCTCTTTTAAGTTTGACTATGATGAATTAATCCCTCTCAGCTTAATCACCCTGAGTGAAGGGCCCAATAATTATTGCATCTGTAAAGCTAAGTATCAGATCTGTGTTATCTGTCCCAATATACTGCCAGTCAGTGAAGCAACCAGCCAGGTGGCCTCCTCCTGAAAAGCTCTACTCTCTTCTCTGTGACACATGGATTGTGACTGGCTAATTAGACAAACTAATCTTGGATTTGAAATAGAAAATTTTCTGATCTTGGGTAAGCCCCCTAATCTCCACTCTCAACTCTGTTAAATGCAGGCACAGCGAATACTACTGCTACTAACAGGGATGTTGGGCTAATCACTTCAGACTTTCTGCCATGCCAGCTCTGTCTGGGCCTGCTCCTGAGTCAAGACCCTTAACTTAAGGGGATGGCAATGTACCAAGGGACCGATGAGATGGGAGAGGCATGAGAGAGAACATTTGGAGAAAGTTACCCCTGAGGTCTGGAGGGTAGCTCTGATAGGGCTGTAAAAAGTTCCTTTAGGCAAACAGTGCATCTGAAAGACATCTCCCAGTCAGCAGTTTGGGATGCAAATAAGAAAGTAACAAAGGGGACTCACTGGCTCTTGTAACTAAAGTGCAGAGGTGGATCAGGCTTCAGGTGTGGACTCTGGCTCAGCACTGCCCTCAGGACAATTTCTTCCTGCCACTCTGCCCTGCCCAACACAGCACTGGCTCCGCTCTCAGGTTGGATCTCCTCATGAACACAGGATGGCTGCCAGCAACATGTGGACCATGCGCTTCCTTATTTGGGGATGCTTCTGCTCAGCATTCCAAGCAAAAAATTCCAAGATTCACCCTGATTAGGGTCCTCATTGATATCTCTCTTCTCCAACATTCACATCTAATCAGTCGGAAAATGATTGGTTCTGCCTTCAAAACATATACAGCATCCAACCACCTCTCCCCATATCCGCTGCTACCACCCCGTTCCCAGCCATCAACATCTCACCTGTATTACCAGAGTCGTCTGCCTGTTTCTGCTCCTTTTCCCCCTGTAGCAGCCTGGGTGATACCTTAAAAATGTAAGTCAGATCATGTCACTGCTCAGAATCTTCCAGTGGCTCCCCATCTCACGTGAGTATAAGCCAATGACCTCGCAATGCCCTATAAACGCATGACCTGGCTCCCCGTACCCTTTCAGACCTCAGCCCCTGTCACGCCACTCCCTTTCTCATGCCAGATGTACTCAGCTTCTGACCAGGGACGTTAGACTGGCTGTCCTCTTTGCCTGGGACACTCAGCTTCTGGAGAGCCACATGGCTCACTCTCCAGTCACTCTGCCAATGAGGCCCACCCAGGATGGCCCACTGAAAACCGCAATACACTCTGCACTCACAACCTCCCTACCCAGCTTATTTTTTTCTACAGTACTGCCCACCTAGTGTATTTATCGATTTACTGGCTCTTTCCTCCTAGTTAGAATGTAAGGGACTTGTGTCTATTTGTTTCACTGATGCAGGTGCCAAAAACTTTGTTGAACAAACGAATGAATCAAAGAATCAATGAATCAATGAGACTGGCTCTGACACCCCATCTACTTCTGAACTCTTAGCAGGGGAAATGCCTAAGGCCATAAAGTTAGGAGTAGGACCTACCAAAGTTGGACTATGCTGGGTGTCTCCAAAGTTTGGAATTTCAATTATGCTCTAAGAAAGAAACTGATATGAATCAATAAACAATCGATAAGGTGAACAGCACCTGTGGTGCTTATTAAAAATGATGGTTCTTGGATCCAACCACAAACTTACAAATCAAAATTTCAAAGGGCAGGGATCATAAATCTCCTTCTTCGGGGCGCCTGGGTGGCTCAGTGGTTAAGCATCCGCCGTTGGCTCAGGCCATGATCCCAGGGTCCTGGGATCGAGCCCCGCATGGGGCTCCCTGCTCCACGGGAAGCCTGCTTCTCCCTCTCCCACTCCCCCTGCCTGTGTTCCCTCTCTCGTTGTGTCTGTCTCTATCAAATAAATAAATAAAATTTAAGAAAAAAATAAATCTCCTTTACTAGTCTGAGGTGTATATATAAATAGTTGGCAGGAGCAACACAGGTGTACTATGAGACTTAACAAGTATGATGAAGAGAACTGAGATATAATAAATGGTCCTAACCCACGAGAAGAAAGAGAGTATAAATGGAGCAAAGAAGATGTTCTTGGATTTAGGAAAAGGAAACCCAAAGGCCCAAACTTGGGGAGCAGTTTTCTAGTACTGCCAAAGGGACAAAGACTAGATCTAGGGATTACAGATAATCTGGTCACTAGACAGGACTACGAGGTAATTCATCTGGCTTCACAACGTGAATCAGTCTGCAGAACCATCTGTATCAGTTTATTAGGGCTGCCCTAACAAAGTTTAAACCAACTAGCTAGTTTGAACGATTTATTGTCCCACAGACCTGGAGACTAGACCTTTGAGATCAGAGTGTCAGCAAAATTGGTTCCTTCTGAGTAAGGGCTGTGAAGAAGAATTCCTTCCGTGCCTGTCCCCCAGCTTTTGGTGGTTTACTGGTAATCTTTGGTAACCTATATATATATATATATATATACATAATCTTGGTTTATAGAAGCATCACTCCAATCCCTGAATCTCTGCCTGCGTCTTCACACCATTTCCTCCCTCTCTATGTGTCTGTGCCCAAATTTCACTTCTTTTTTGTTAATTTTTTTAATTAACTTATTTATTTGAGAGAGAGAGCACATGCAAGTGAGGGGGGCAGGGGGAGAGAGAGAGAGAAGCAGACTCCATGCTGCACGTGAGGCCTGACCCAGGGCTAAGTCCCAGGACCCTGAGATCATAACCTGAGCCAAAACCAAGAGTCAGTCCCTCAACTGACTGCACCACCCAGGTGCCCCTTCACCTTTTTCTTATTATAAAGATGATGTTACAGAAGCATATGTACTGATGTATACAACTGTTTACATCCTATTGTTAAGGAAAAAATGCAGGTTTTATATTTGTATGTATATATGTCTATATGTATAATTATACATTTAAAATATTTCCTTTTGGGGATGCCTGGGTGCCTCAGTCGGTTAAGAATCTGCCTTCAGCTCAGGTCATGATCCCAGGGTCCTGGAATCGAGTCCTTCCTCCGGCTCCTTGCTCAGCAGGGAGCCTGCTTCTCCCTTGTCCCCTCCCCCTGCTTGTGCTCTCTCCCTCTCTCTCTCTCTGACAAATAAATAAAATCTTTTTTTTTAATTTTCCTCTTGAATATTTACACACACAGGCAAAAATCTGCAAGAATACTTTTTTTTTTTTTTTAATTTGAGAGAGACAGAGGAAAAAAAAAACACGAGCAGGATGGGCAGAGAGAGAGGAGAGAGAGAGAAACTTAAGCAGACTCTGCACTGAGCACAGAGCCCAACACTGGGCTCCATCTCACAACCCTGAGATCATGACCTGAGCAGAAACCAAGAGTCAGTCACTTAATGGACTGCGCCACCCAGGCACCCCATGGAAGAATACTTCTAGGTTGAAACTTATGATCTTTGGGAGTTGGGGTTCTGGCTCGATTATTATTTACTTTTGTTTGCTTAAATCTCCATTTCTTGATTTTTCCATATAAATATGCAATATTCAGAAAGCTGGTATTCTTATGTCACTTAAATATAATTAGATTAACATTTTGTTAAATTTCATGCCAGTTTATAGGACTAGAATTTGCTTTTGACATTTTAATAATCATATTTAATTAATCTCTGCATCTGAAGGAGTTTTTAGGTGTTGTTTGTTGAACAATAAAATTATCATTGTTTTTATTCAATTTATTTAAACTAAAAAAGAAAAAATGTTCACCCATTTCTCTTACTCCCACCATGCCCTGCCTCTGGCAACCACCAATCTGTTCTCTGTATCTATGAGCTTAATTATATTTTTTTGTCTAGATTCCACATAACATATAAGAGAGATCATACAGTATTTGTCTTTCTCTCTCTTAGTTCACGTAGCACAATACTCTCAAGTTCTGTTCATGTTATCGCAAATGGCAAACTTTCAGTCTTTTATGGCTAAGTAATATTCTGTATGTGAGGGGAGGGGTATACCCCAATTTCTTTATCCATTTATCTATCCACGAATGGACACTGGCCGCTTACATGTCTCGCACTGTAAATAATGCAGCAACGAACATGGGGGTGCATATATCTTTTTGAATCAGTGTTTTCATTTTCTTCAAATAAATACCTAGGAGTGGAATTGCCAGATCATGTAGTAGCTCGATTTTTAATTTTTTGAGGATCCTCCATACTGTTTTCCACAGCCACTGCACCAATTCACATTCCCATCAATGGTGCATAAGAGCTCCCTTTGCTCCATGTCCTCACCAACATTTATTTCTTCTCTTTTTGATAAGTCATTCTAACAGGTGTGAGGTGATAGCTCCTTGTGGTTTTCATTTGCATTTCCCTGATGATTAATGATGTTGAGCACCTTTCCATGAACCTATTGGCCATCTATGTGTCTTCTTTGGAAAAATGTCTAGACCCTCTGCCCATTTTTTAATTGGATTCTTTGGGTTTTCACTACTGAGTTGAGTTCTTTATATATTTTGGATATCAGGCCCTTATTAGAGATATGATTTGCAAATATTTTGTCCCATTCAGTAGGTTGAGCTTTCATTTTGTTGATTGTTTCCTTTGCTGTGCAGAAGCTTTTCAGTTTGATGTAGTCCCACTTGATTATTTTGCTTTTGTTGCTTTTGCTTTTGGTGTCAGATTCAAAAAATCATCGCTAAGGGGAGCCTGGGTGGCTCAGTCAGTTAAGTGTGCGACTCTTGATTTTGGCTCGGGTCATGATCTCAGGGTCTTGAGATCGAGCCCTGCAACAGGCTCTGCACTAAGCGTGGAGCCTGCTTAAGATTCTCTCTCTCCTGGGGCGCCTGCGTGGCTCATTCATTAAGCGTCTGCCTTCAGCTCAGGTCATGATCCCAGGGTCCTGGGTTCCAGCCCCACATCGGGCTCCCTGCTCAGCGGGAAGCCTGTTTCTCCCTCTCCCGCTCCCCCTGCTTGTGTTCCCTTTCTCGCTGTGTCTCTCTCTGTCAAATAAATAAAATCTTAAAAAAAAAAAAAAGATTCTCTCTCTCCCTCTAGCCCTCCCCCCGCCCCTCCGTTCACACATGCACACTCTATTAAAAAAAAAAAAAAAAATCATCACCAAGACCTATGTCAAGGATCTTACCATCTATGTTTGCTTCTAGCAATTTTATGCTTTCAGGTCTTACATTCAAGTATTTAATTCATTTTGATTTAATTTTTGTGCATATTGTAAGATAGTGGTCTAGTTTCATTCTTTTGCATGTGGCTGTCCAATTTTCCTAAGACCATTTACCAAAGGGACTGTCCTTTCTCCATCACATATTCTTGGCTCCTTTTATAATTGACCGTATATGCATGGGTTTATTTCTGGGCTCTCTATTCTGTTCTATTGATCTGTGTCATTTTTAATGCCAATACCATATTGTTTTAATTACTATAGATTTGTAATAGTTTGAAATCAGGGAGTGTGAAATTAGGGAAACAAAGTTTCCAGCTTTGTTCTTCTTTCAAAAAATTGCTTTAGCTATTCAGGGTTTTTTATTGTTCCATACAAATTTTAGGATTTTTTTTTTTTTTAGGATTGTTCTATTTCCATGAAAAATGCCATTGGAATTTTGGTAGAGATTTCACTGAAACTTAAGATTGCTTTGGGTAGTATAGACATTTTAATAATATTGATTCTTCCAATCCATGAGCATGAAATATTTTTCCATATATTTGTGTCTTCAATTTTTTGCATTAATGTCTTGTAGTTGGTTTTTGTTTTTTGGGTCTGTTTTTTTTTTTAATATTTTATTTATTTGACGAGAGAGAGAGAGAGACAGCGAGAGAGGGAACACAAGCAGTGGGAGAGACAGAAGCAGGCTTCCCACTGAGCAGGGAGCCCGATGCAGGGCTCAATCCCAGGACCCTGGGATCATGACCTGAGCCCGAGGCAGACACTTAACAACTTAGCCACCCAGGCACCCCTTGTAATTTTTCATATACAAGTTTTTCACCTCCTTGGTTAAATTCTTTCCTGGCTATTTTATTCTTTTTTATGTAATTATAAATAAGATTGTTTTAATTCTCTTTCTGATAGCTCATCATTAGTCTATAAAAATGCAACATGTTTTTGAGCATAAATTTTGTGTCCTACAATTTTATTGAATTCGTTTATTCTAACAGCTTTCTGATGTATTCTTCAGGGTTTTCCTGTATATATTATTATGTCATCTGCAAATAGTGAATTTTACTTCTTTCTTTACAGTTTGGATGACTTTTACTTCTTTTTCTATGACTTTCAATACTATGTTGAATAAAAGTGCAAGAGTGGGCATTCATATCTTATTCCTGATTTTAGGGGAAAAGCCTTCAACTTTTCACCATTGAGTACGATGTTAGCTGTGGACTTGTCATATATGGCCTTTATTATGTTGCGGTATGTTCCTTCTATACCCACTTGGTTGAGAGTTTTTATCATAAATGGATGTTGAATTTTGTCAAATGCTTTTTCTGTATCTATTGAGATAATCATATGATTTTTATCCTTCATTTTGTTAATTTGGTGTATCACACTGACCGATTTGCAGACATTGAACCATCCTTGCATTCCTGGAAAAGGCCCACTTAATCCATGGTATATGATCCTTTTAATGTATTGTTGAATTCGGTTTGTTAGCATTTTATTGAGGATTTTTGCATCTATGTTCAGCAGGGATAATGGCCAGTAATTCTCTTTTCTTGTCGCACCTTTGCCTGGTTTTGGTATCAGGGTAATGCTGACCTTGTAAAATTTGTTTATGAGTTCCCTGCTCTTCTATTTTTTTGGAAGAGTTTGAGAAGGATTTGTATTAATTCTTTGAATGTTTGGTAGAATTCACCAGTGAAGTCATCTGGTCCCAGACTTTGTTTGTTGGGGGGGGTTGATTATTGATTCAATCTCCTTACTAGTAATCAGTCTATTCAGATTTTCTATTTCATCATGATTCAGTCTTGGTAGGCTGTATGTTTCTAGGAATTTATCCATTTCTTCTAGGTTGTCCAATTTGTTAGTGTAAATTATTCATAGTTCGGCTGTAACATCTCCTCTTTCATTTCTGATTTTATTTGGGTCCTCTTTTTCTCTTGGTGAATATAGCTATGTGCTTTCAATTTTGTTTATCTTTTCAAAGAACCAGCTCTTAGTTTCATTCATCTTTTCTATTGGCTTTTTAGTCTCTATTTCATTTATTTCTGCTCTAATCTTTGTTTTTTCTCCCTTCTACTACCTTTGGGCTTCATTTATTCTTCATCTAGTTTCTTGAGGTGTAAAGTTAGGTTTTTACTTGAGATTTTTCTTGTTTTTTTAAGATTTTATTTATTCATTTGAGAGAGACAGAGAGGATGAGCAGGGGGAAGGGCAGAAGGAGAGGGAGAGGGGAAGTAGAGGGAGAGAGAGAGGGGAAGCAGACTCCCCACTGAGCTGGGAGCCCAACATGGGGCGTGATCTCTGGACCCCAAGATCATGACCTGAGCCAAAATCAGATGCTAGACTGAGCCAGCCAGATGGCCCTCTTATTTCTTGAGGTAGGAATTTATCACTATAAACTTCCGTTTTAGAACTGCTTTTACTCTTAACTATAGAGAACAAACTGATGGGTTACTGAAGGGGAGGTGGGTGGGGGGGATGGGCTAAATGGGTGATGGTTAAGGAGGACACTTGTGTGATGAGCATCGGGTGTTGTATGTTAGTGATGAATCACTAAATTCTATATCTGAAACTAATATTACACTGTATGCTAACTGAAATTTAAATAAAAACTTGGAAAATGGGGTGCCTGGGTGACTCAGTAGGTTAAGTAGCCAACTTTTTTTTTTTTTTTTAAGTAGCCAACTCTTGATTTTGGTTTGGTTCATGATCCCAGGGTCGAGGGATCAAGCCCCACATTGGGCTCTGTGCTGAGCATGAAGCCTGCTTAAGATTCTCTCTCTCCCTCTCCTTTTGCCCCTCTCCCTGCATTTGCTTGCACTCTCTCTCTCAAAAAAAAAAAAGAAAGGAAAGAAAGGAAAAAATAACTGCTTTTGCTGCATCCATAAATTTCAGTATGTTACATTTCCATTTTCATTTGTTTCAAAGCATTTTTTTATTTCTCTTTTGATTTGTTTGTTGAACCACTGGTTATACAATAGCATGTTTTTAATCTCCACATGTTTGTGAATTTTCCAGTTTTCTTCATGTAATTAATTTCTAGTTTCATACCACTGTGGTCAGAAAAGTTGCTTGATATGATTCATTCCTCTTAAATGTCTTAATACTTGTTTTGTGACATATGATTTATCTTGGAAAATGTTCCATGTATACTTAAAAAGAATGTATGTTCTGTTGCTTTTGGATGGAACACTCTGTATATATTATATCTACTAAGTCCATCTGGTCTAACACATCATTTAAGGCCAATGTTTCCTTATTGATTTTCTGTCTGGATGATCTACCCATTATTGTAAGTTGGGTATTAATGTCCTCTACTAGTATTGTAGTGTTATTTTTCCTTTATGTCTGTTAGTATTTGCTTTATACATTTAGATGCTTCTATATTGGGTACCTATTTATAAATGTTGTATCTTTTTATTGGATTGACCCCTTTATCATTATGTAACACCCTTCCTTGTGTTAGACTTTGTTTTAAAGTCTATTTTGTCTGATAGAACTATAGCTATTCCAGCTTTCTTTTGGTTTCCATTTGCATGGAATATCTTCTTCCATCCCTTCACATTCAGTCTGTGTGTGTCCTTACATCTAAAGTGAGTCTTTTGCAGACAGCATATTTTTTTATCCATTCAGCCACTCTGTCTTTTGATTGGAGAATGTAGTCCATTTATATTTAAAGTGGTTATTGATAGGTATGTGTTTATTGCCATTTTGTTCATTGTTTTCTGGCTGTTTTTACAGTTCCTCTCTGTTTCTTTCTTCTGTTGCCCTCTTCCTTGGTGGTGGGATGACTTTCTTTAGTGGTATGCTTACATTCCTTTCTATTTAACTGTTGTGTATTTACTATAGTTTTTGCTTTGTGATTACATTAGGCTTATCTGTGACAACTTATTTATATAACAGTTTAAGTTGATAACAATTTAATTTGATCCCATCCCTTTTTATAAAGGACCATTTTATATAATCCCAGTCATATTGGATTAGATGTCACTCTACTCTGAATCTTTTTTTTTTTTTAAGATTTTATTTATTTATTGGACAGAGAGAGACAGCGAGAGCAGGAACACAAGCAGGGGGAGTGGGAGAGGGAGAAGCAGGCTTCCTGCCAAGCAGGGAGCCTGATGTGGGACTCGATCCCAGGACCCTGGGATCATGACCTGAGCCGAAGGCAGACGCTTAATGACTGAGCCACCCAGGCGCCCTCTACTCTGAATCTTAACTAATTTCATCTGCAATGACTCTATTTCCCAATAAAGTCACATTCCAAGGTACTGGGGTTAGGACTTCAATATATGAATTTGTTGAGGACACAATTCAACCCATAACACAACCATTTCTCTCTTGTGATTTTAAGATCACTAAACAACCGTCTGATTACTAGGATGGTTCCCCAAGGTACCCAGGATTTAGCAGTGAGAGTCCAGGAGAACATATATGAGTCTTTTGGTCACTAGAGATGAATGTCTCCATTGTAAAGTGGCATTCTGTTCTTTCAAGAGTCTCAAGTGAGCATGAATCAGTCTCTTGGAGCCTGGTCACTCTGGTTGTATTGACAATGTGACTTTTGGGGACTACACAATAGTGATGACCTCTCATTAGGCCCTTTTTGCAGAATTGGTTGACTTCTCTCTCTGACATTAATGTATCCTCTCTATAACTGCAATCTCTCTATAACTCTATCCATCTTAGAAGATAAAAAAAAAACAAAACAAAACAGCTAGCAATGCTAGAAGATGTGCCTAGTGCACATCCTTCACCAGTCCTGTTTCTCAGCAATCTCCACACCCAATCTATTTCTAAGGCTCTAGGCCTGACATCCTCAGAAATGAAGGCTGTCATACTGTGTGCCCTCATTAAAAAGGGAATAGAGGTACCTGCCTCACAGGTGGAGAATCCCAGATATTTTGCCACAGATAATCCATTCTTTCACCAGCCCCGTCTTCCCTGAACAACAGGTATTTTGAAAAGGAGTAAACTTCTGAAAGTTAGTACTGCAGACCAAGGTAGATAGAGCTATCAACCCAGGAAAATACCCACCTGCTTTTACTACACTCTCTGGCAAGATAGCCCCCAATACTTTTTGTAACTTGGAACCTCCACTGAGGAGAAGGAAGGTCTTGATTTCAACTTCAACAAATATTCTTGTTTGCATATCCTTTTCTGGTTCCATCAAATATCTTGCAAGTCCTATGTCCATGGAGAGAACCCAAGGCTAAGACTTAAGTGGAGGTTCTTTAGGGGCCCCAGACATTATCATAAACTAGGAAAAGTGTTTTCTTATATTAGCTTAGACATTTTATCAATTAATCTCCTTGTTCTAGCTGTGGAAAAGGATATCATCAAATGGCCTTAAAATGGCTCAGGTATGGCTGGTTAAATATATGACATGAACTCTGTGGACCATTAGCACTAACGCTAAGTTTGAGAGTTTTAGATCCATCCACTCCAGCTTTCTTTAAAACTCAAAACAGAGCAGCCAAAACTTGAGTGCAATAAGATTTCCAAGCCCAATTGATGCCAGATGCATTGAATACTAGGAGGCTACTCTTTAACACAGTATTTTTCAAATATCAATTTACTGGGTTGACATACTAATTTCATATCAATTTACTGGGTTGACATAAATTCACTAGGTCATGACTGGCATTTTTTAAATATAACAGTATAGGACAGTTATGCTGTATGCTTAAAATCAGTTATTTATTCTAAAATGTGTTTATATCAATTACATAAAAATAAAATATGAGTGCAAAAAAAACCTCAAAACAAATAAATTTTAAAACCAGACATGAAAAATGACATAAAAATGAAGTTGAATGCTTTGAAAAAAGAAGATCACTAAAAAATAAATAACAAAATAAATAAGTCATAAAAACTGATGTCAAATTAGTTGCAAGCTAGAAAACTGTAAGAGATGAGGAAAGAAATTATAAAGGCTAAAAGAACTCCACAGTAATATTGTTTCACAAGTGCCTTAAGCTCTTTCTACCACTATAGAAAAGCAAAGGTTGGAAATCTTAAACCCAAAATATCAAGAGTGGGGCTTATATAAGAAAAACAAGGAGTATTTCCAATCAGCAGACCCACACAGTGAGTCTAACACCAAAAATTGGGGAATGAACATAAAATTACACGTTTTAAGTAAAAATAAAAAGTTTAAGGCTTAAATTGTCTTGTAAGTCTACACCATACATGTTAAAAGGACTCATATATTTTTAAACTTTGTCCATTCCTCAGAGTATGATGAAATAGAGTTTGAATGTTATAAACTCACCTCACCTATCAACAAAGGAAGGAATCACAAGGCATAGCTTTAATGTACGAAAGAATGTAGTCAGATGACTAGAGTATAAGACAATATGATCAGAGCAAAGTACAGAAAAAAATAATAACCTCCCATCAGGAAGGACTAACCATTTATGAGCTACAGATTTGCAATTAGCCCAGATAACTAGTTTTCTCTAATGCTTTCCCGCCTCCTCATTCTTGCTGCCCTCTTGCCCCACCCGAACTGGGTATACCTTCATATCCCACTGGCTGCTGTGTTTGTCTACTCAGGGACCTACCAAAGCCGCTCAGGTAATTCCCTATACACCGTTGTTTATATACACATGTCCATCGTCGAGACACCAAGCTCCTGGAAGATAAAGAACCAGGTCTTGTCCTGTATTCCCAGCATCAGCCTGAGGCTTGGCACTTGGTAGGTATTCAGTAAAATTTTTTTTAAAGATTTTATTTATTTATTTGGGGCGGGGGGAGAGAGCACAGAGGGAGAGTGAGAGGGAGAAGCAGATTACCGCTGAGCAGGGAGCTCAACGTGGGGCTCGATCCCAGGACCCTGAGACCATGACCTGAGCCGAACGCAGACACTTAACGGACTGAGCCACCCAGGCGCCCCGGTATTTAGTAAACTTTTGTTGAATGAATGACTATGCACTCATAAGTCAAGGTGTTGTCCTAATTTTCAATAAAAATGTAAGGTAACTCAGTTTGAAGTAAATTGTAAATTTGGCAATTAAAAAAAAGGGGGTTACAGTAATACAAGCAGGAGGGCACTGGTGCATTTTTCAGCTCAAAAAGAGAATCACTGGAAAGGTCAAAGTTCACTAGACTTTTACAGCTTGGTTGAAACAACCATTAAAACCATTCTACTCACGTTGCCTTGACTCTGGATTTAATATGAACCCTTCTTGGATTTTGGTTCCCTGTTTGAGATCTTGACACTTCAAAGGAAGGCCCCCTAAATAGTCAAGACAAGATTCTGGTCACTGAAAAGGAAATGTAGAGACATTTTACGTCTCTAGAGTAGAGACAACTGATAAGTTGATTTTCTAGTACAAATCAGAAAAGACTGGCGGGCCTGGGAAAACAACGGTGGAAAACTATTGCTTTATTCTTAGGCTTGTCCCTCCATCTCTAAATACCCAAAATATGGGCGCCTGGGTGGCTCAGTTGGTTAAGCGACTGCCTTCGGCTCAGGTCATGATCCTGGAGTCCCGGGATCGAGTCCCACATCGGGCTCCCTGCTCAGCAGGGAGTCTGCTTCTCCCTCTGACCCTCTTCCCTCTCATGCTCTCTATCTCTCATTCTCTCTCTCAAATAAATAAAATCTTAAAATAAAAAAAATAAAAAATAAAATAAAATAAATACCCAAAATATGGTTTTTATTAGCTAAATTACATAAACAATTAAAGTACTTTTCCTGAATAACAGTGTAATACATACTGACTGTAGAAAAGCTGCAAAGGACTAAAAAGTATAAAGCAAGAGAAAAAAAAAACATACTCATAATCCTACTACACCAGGGCATCTACTCATTTGGCACATTCACTTTCAATTGTCTTTTTTGCAGTTTTCTTTATATAGTTGAGATTACTATACATGATACCTTTTTATACGGTCTTAAACTAACAAGATAAGTTCTCATATTAGGTTTTCTTCTACTTACCCTGCCCCGTGAAGAGTTTTCCTTTTCCATAACTCCAAATTTTCTAGAAAAATCTCTCTCTAGATGATAAAATCAGTGAGATTTTATTAATCAATCAAAAATGTTTATTGAATACAAGCTATGTACAATGTATCAAACTGATATTGAGATAAACACACAGAAATTAAAAAGGGACTATGTTTGAAGAAATTAAAAAGTAGGCTGAAAAAACAAACCATCTGTACACAAAGAAAACTTGTCAAGTAACCTCTGTTTAATTAGTTAGGTGATAACGGGGTACAGAAGGGGGGAATACCAAAGGTAGCTTAGGAGTAAGTGGGCACTCTGGGCACTAACAGATAAGACTAGATAAACTCTACACGAATCCTTTCACTTAATCCCCCAGTGAACCTTGTGAGGTGGATACTACTATTTCTCCATTTTACAGCAATGGGAACTGCACTGCAAGGAAATACATAATTTTTTTAAGATTTTATTTATTTTTCAACAGAGAGAGAGAGAGACAGCGAGAGAGGGAACACAAGCAGGGGGAGTGGGAGAGGGAGAGGCAGGCTTCCCGCGGAGCAGGGAGCCCGATGCGGGACTCGATCCCAGGACCCTGGGATCATGACCTGAGCTGAAGGCAGACGCTTAACGACTGAACCACCCAGGCGCCCAAGGAAATGCATAATTTGACTTAAATCATAAAGCTAATTAGTGGTGGAGCTGAGATTCAGCCAGTCTGTCTCCAGAGTTGGGTTCCTAACCCTGCCTTCTAGATGTCCAAAGGCTTAAGAGACTGAAGAGTCAGAGGGGGAAATGTCCAATCAAGTGGTAGCGGAAAGGAAAGGAGGAACTTGCAACCTATGGTTGAGAGTAGAGAATAGGCAAGAAGGGGTAAACAGATGCAATATACATCAGTATGTAATGATAAGCTTCCCAGGAGATTACCATGGGCAGGGCAGGAATGAAGGCAAGTTGTGTCTCTACCAGTCTTGTTTGTTTCTACCATTCCTTAAGATGCTCAGTACTGGGGCGCCTGGGTGGCTCACTCGGTGGGGCCTCTGCCTTTGGCTCAGGTCGTGATCTCTGGGTCCTGGGACAGAGTCCCGCATCGGGCTCCCAGCTCGGCGGGGAGCCTGCTTCTCCCTCTGCTCATGTGCTCTCCCTCCCTCTCTCTCTCAAATAAATATATATAAAAAAAAAAAGATGCTCAGCACTCGGGTCATTTTGGAAGACGGGGCTTCCCTGGGGACTTCCTGCCTCACCTTCAGGTAGCCTTGACCCTTCACCCCACTAATGCCTAGAGGTCTGGGGAGATGAGGTTCTGTAACAAAGACCCTTCATCCTTCACGGACGCTCACTCCCGCTCACATACCTCGGTACACGCTCGCACTCACACACACCTTCTGCCTGGAAGAGAGCCCCCCCCCCACGTCTTCCTCTGCAAGTTTCCAACATGGGGCCCACAGAAGCGAAGAGCTCACGTTCAGAACCGGGAGCGCCTGGGCCGGATGGGGGGGAGGGCGGGGATCGGACAGGAGTCGCACAGGAACCCCGACCATCAGGCTCCCGCCCCTCAGATCCGAGCACCAGCAGTGCGAGGCGCTCTCGGCCCCCGCCTTCTACCCAAAACACAGCGTGGCCGCGCTCCACTCGTAAGCCCACGCTTAATTAATGGGCCGCAGCACAAGTGAAGCGGCCCCCGCGAGCCGCCGCGCCCTCCGCCAGCCGCCCCTCCTTCCGGGTTTCCGCGCGGACTTCCGCCTATCCCCGGGCCGCCCCCGGCCCCGGGCTGTGCCCCCAGCCTCCAGGGACGCGCGTGCCCAGCGGGGCGGCGGCCTGGCGGCGGGAGCCGAGCTCGAGTCCCGCGGGCAGCGCGGGAACCGGAGCTCGACGCCCCTTCCGACGTCAGGAACCGCTCCTCAGCCCCGTCGTACGCCTTCCCACGGCCCGGCTTTGGGCGGCGGGCGCGGGCGCGTCGCGGCCACCCTCTGCCCCGCCCCGGCAGCGGGCGCACCGCCCCGACAGCCCTCGCCTCGCCTCCTGCGGCCCCTCCTCGAGCCCCCTCCCTGTCCCCTTCCATCCTCTTCCCGCTCGGTTCTCTTCCCCTCTCTCCCGAACTCTGTCCCCTCCTCCTCCCCGCAGCGCCGGGCAGGGAAGGGGCCCCAGGCGGAGGAGCGGACCCCTACCTCCCCAGATTGCTGGAAGCTATGGAACTTGGGGCCCCGGCCGCGCAGCCCGCTGCGTCCCGGAGCTTCTGGACCCAGAGTCTGTAAACACAGCCAGTGACAGTCGCCCAGCAGGTTAAAGGCGCGGAGTTGCGGAGTTGGATTTCCAGGAGGCTCTTTTGGCAAATTAAGCTTTTCACACGGGTGGCTCCTTCCTTAGGACCCGGGGAGGTAAGGCAAGATTGCGTGCATCTCCTTAGAAGTGTTTGGACGCGGAAGGGGCTTAGTGGCCCTGAGGCGCGGTGGAGAGTGGGCAAGATTTTAGGTAAAAGAGCAAAAGTCAGACCCAGCTCGCCCGTGTCCGGCCCTCTACAAGGGGATCTAAGCCCCCTTGACTTTCCTTCCTGTGCCTTCCAGGCCCTTGGCTTGATAGAACCATTTTGAACGCCTTTCCTTGGTGGTCCCCAAGGCTTCACTGGAGAACATTAGAGCCAGTATTTCAGGTTGAGGGAAGGGGATTACAACATCAAATCTTAGAAATTTAGAGTCAACGTTCTGATTTGACCCAAAAAGCAGAACGATGTGCTCAAAAAATAAAATAAAAGTCAGATGGAAGTACAGAAAGATGGTCGGATCTAGAGTAAAAGGATTGGCTTAAATCTTGGCATTACCTCTACCTAGTTTTAGGTCTTGAATAAGTCAGTGAAGCTCTTTGAGACCATTTCTTCTTCTATAAAATGGAATAATAATCCCTACCCTCGGTGTTGTAAGGAAAAACAGATAATGCATGACAGTGTAAACTATAAAATGTTATACAAATGTAAGCTAATATGTCTTCAGAGATTTCTGGCCTAACCGAAGGAGAAAAAGAAACAAGATAGCTTAAACTTGACTTCCAACAACACCACAATGAAAGCCACATTTCCCAACACTGTTTTAGCCATGCTTTGAAGGAGACCCCAGGGACCTGTGAGACTGTCACAAAATTTTTGCAAAATTGTCTTAACCACGATACTTGTATTTTACCATCATTAAAAAAAAACAGCTTGTCATTTAATACATCTGAGAAGAGGGACTGTTATGAATCAAAGACGGAGTGTCAAAATAGTGAAAAAGTAGAAAAAGACTAGGAAATACTCAGTTAAACCAAATAAAACAGGTCCTGTGTTGTTTTACTACAGAATTCCTCGGAGCCTTGGGTATGCATACTCTGACTCCAAAAAGATTTCCCGGAATCAGCACATCAGGCTGATGGGTCTGTAAAGAAATGCACTTGAACACCACGCCTGTCCTTTATTCACATCTTTATCACAGACAGACTGAACTAATCCATGCTTGGGATTTCTAAGCTTTAGAACCTGAGGCAAATCATTGCAATTTCCCCCTTCTTCATCTGTAGCCAAATGCTTGCAAAGAATTAAACCTCATAGATTCATTAACTGAGCTTTTATTGAGTGCCTGGGTGCCACGCCTAGCACAGGGCTATTGGTACACAAGCACTTCAAGCAAGTAAAAACTTCAGCCCTTGAGTTCCAATCACAGAAGGAGACAAACACAAATAATGAAGTGACAATGCAACTGGCCATTCACTTTGAACAGCTGTCAGTTGAGCAGAGGTCTGGTCTCAAACTCCAAAGCCTACTGAGAAGAGCCAGGGAATATAAAGGCGACGGGCTGGACTGCAAAACGGGAGAAGACAGGCCTGCTCTGCAGGCAGAACCACCATGAAGCATGCACTGATTGTTGATAGGACCGTGTTACTACATCTCCCAATCTTCCAAGAGAAGCCAGAAATCTGGATTCTGGGAAATCACCTCATTTCTAAATGATGTCAGCTAGTTAAGACTTTTAAAAACACTTGTAGGACCATCAAAACTCATTTCGTGTACTGCCGTTGTGTAACTTCTGGTCTGCAGTGACCCATGTGACCAAAATTATTCAAAAGTGTGACAAGAACACAAGAAGTTTGAGAAACACTGCTTTGTAGCTACTATCAATAAAGGAAGTATAAGTGCCAGGTAATATTCAATCTTCATGACATGGAGAAATATTTATAATGGGCATAATAGGTGACGGTCTTATTACTGTTTTGACTGTAATAATCTATGTGAATAAGTCATCAGGATACTGTACCTCAGTGTATCCATCAAAAAACAACAACAAAAACTTGGCTTTACCTTGGTAGCAAAAACCTAAATTTTCCAAAACAAAGCAAATAAAATAGAAATGGTGAGGGGAACCTGCAGGTTTGCTGAATCCAAAATATTGTTTGATAATCCCATTCCTCTAGATTCTCAAAATACTTGAGTTTGGGGAGGAATTGTGGTACACACGTACTATATTTATATAATTACCAATTGTTTCAAAACAGCTACCCAGTACACTTTGCATTTGTTTTGCCAAACGTGTCACCCAACTATAGTTTTTTTGTTTGTTTTTTGAGGGCTGGAGTTGAAAACAAAGATGCTGAAGGGTTTCCTAGTTTGGCTAAGATTACCTCAAGGAGAAACAAATAGTTGATTAATTTGGTCTCCCCTATTTCACTGACTGCTATTTCTCACTCTTCATGGAATCCCCTCTCTCCTTCCTTGGGTTATTAAAAGTTAACCCTCCCCTTCCTTCTCTTCTTCCTGGAGAGGTTATTCATGCCCACAGCTTCTATTATCATATGGTCACTGGGACTCCCAAGTCTGTTGCTCAGGCCTAGCCCTCTATCCTGAATCTAGGTTAATGTGTCCACAGACCAGACATCTCTGAAAGGATCACAGGTCCCTCAAACTCATCATGTGAATAACAGAGGACGGGGCAGCTGGCTGGCTCAGTCAGGAGAGCATGCGACTCTCAATCTTGGGGTTGTGAGCTGAAGCCCCACGTTGGGTTTAGGGATTACTTAAAAATAAAATCTTTAAAAAAATAAATAACAGAATACATCACCTTTACCCTAAAGGCCACTCTTTTTCCTCTATTCCTATCCTTGGTTATGATACCAGTTATCTATGCTAAAAACCCAGGGCTTATCATAAGCTCCTCTTGTTCCTACCCCCCACCCCCCAAATCAAGCCTGCCATCAAGTTGGATCTTAGCAATTTGTTATCTCCTCATCACCTTCACAAACTACTTGGTTTAGTTCACCTCTTATCTGGACTTTATTAGGATAAGGTTGAAAATACCTTGCCCTGCCAACAGGACCCTCTACAACTGACCCCTCTCTAGCCTCACTTGTCACTGCTTCACCCCTTGCATGTTATACTCCAGTAAAAACTATCAGTGTTGGGCTAATGTTAATGGGATCCAAATGTTTGCAACTCGGCATCTTTGTCAGCCTCAAGCCTTGACTCAGACCCCAGTTTCCTTACAGTGGGCAGTAAGCAAACCAGAGAGAAGTGCAGAAAGCCAAATCACCGGAACAGGCTCCAGGGGACCCCTCCTAAAATAGTGAGCCCCCACCACAGTGTCCTTGGGATGCCTTTACAGGTCCCCTTGCCTGCCTCTGCCTAGTAGACCCTTGACTCATTGAACAACTTCACCCTCACTTTCCTCAGCCACCTTGCCTGTCATCCTCTTGGACCTTAGGAATGCTAATGTTTGCCAATAATGAACATACATGTATCCCCAAATGTTGCTGCCAGGGTCATTGCCTTATCTTGGAAAAAATTGTCCCAACTAAGAGGGCCCGGTTTTCTCCTACAGGCCCTTGTCCGTTCTGCTTCTGCTCCCAGCCAATCACAGGTGGATTTTTCTTCATAGGGAGGAGGGACCCCACCGAGGCATTGGCCCAAGTCAACGGACATTTCTCATCTTCATCAGAGTCCATGGCTCCATGGATAGTGTTGGTTAGGATGAGGCTAACTTGGGCATTCGTGGTTTTCAAAAATAAGTTTATTAAAACAAAAAAACGTAAATTAATAACAACCCGTCCTCATATAGCTTCGGCTGCAATTTAAGGCTAGTAGTAAGAAAATCCTAACGTTCTTAACAACAAAATTTACTGGGGTTTTCAGCAGGTGGGAAGGAATTTTTATGGCACTCTATCCTGCAACTAAGACGGGACAGGGGGGCACCTGGGTGGCTCAGTCGTTAAGCGTCCGCCTTCGGCTCAGGTCATGATCTCAGGGTCCTGGGATCGAGCCCCGCATCGGGCTCCCTGCTCAGTGGGGAGCCTGCTTCTCCCTCTCCCACTCCCCCTGCTTGTGTTCCCTCTCTGTGTCTCTCTGTCTGTCAAATAAATAAAATCTTAAAAAAAAAAAAAGACGGGACAGGAATTGCCTTTAGATGCCTTGACTTGTGTGCACAGAGGAGAAAGGAACAAATGTCACTCTGTGACAATAAATTGTCAATTTAATTATCTATTAATGTCCTGCAAACTGAAAGTCATTTGATATTTTCTCCAAGAAAACATCTCCAAATTGTCAGCAGTCTCCCCTGCGTCCTAATTATTGTGTCACTAACTGTATTGGTTTCAATTCTTTTTTCCACAAAATGGGTCCCTCAGCATTGGCTGATCATAGTTATCATTTTTTAATGGGCAAATTTGATGGATTTACAAAGAGTTTCCCCAAAGCCGCGGGCCATTTGGGCCTCATGCATCAGTGCGAGGCAAATGTGAATCGAGTAATTCTGTCTCAGCCATTTGTCAACACCTCAGAGCAGGGAATGTCAGCAGCGCATGACGGTGATCAAACTGGTTATGAATTTGAATTTGGCTGTTCTTTTAAGGATGATAACTGCGTGATGTTAACCATCTATTACCTTCCAATTTTATAGTCTCTCTCTTTTTAATTAGATAGTTTAATTTTTATGCCACAATTCTTGGCCTACCAACCATCGGGAGAATAACACCAAAGGAACTAGGGATTTAGTCTATGATAGCAATAATTACAAAAACAGTAACAGCTAACAGGTGACAAGGGCCAGGCCCTGTTCCGAGTGCTTCCTATGTAGGGACTCACTTAATCCAACAAAAACTCTATGAGCTGGTTTTTGTTATTATCCCCATTTTACTGATGAGGAACTGAGGCACAGAGAGTTTTATTATGGTTTCAAAGCCAGGCAGTCTGCCCTCAAAACCAATCGCCCACTCCAGAAGCAGCAGGCAGTTGGTGATTCTTCATTATCATCAGAAACATTTATTGGATACTTAGAACAGGCATATGAACTGTTTTACCTGTGTTCTCTCATTTAATTCTCACACCCTGTAAGGAAGTACGATCGTTACTCCCCATTTTACAGAAGAGAACACCGAGGCTTACAGAGTTATGTGCCCAAAGTCACATAACGGCTGAGTGCCGGGTCAGGGACAATAGATCCGTCAGACTCTTACCACTGTGAAAGTTGCCTGAAAGGATAGGATTCTGATCCTGGCAGAGCAGCAGGTCCTAAATAAAGTCACCAGCGTATCAGCAAGGAAATTAAAAATGCCCTGGGAAGCCCTCTGGAGAAATGGCTGCTTCTAGGGCTGGGGCAGCTGGGGCTGAAAACACACGGCGGGCTTGGGGCATTTCACACTGACAGAAAGTAAAGTCATGCTCGGAACAAAGCAAAACACGGAAAGGATGAAGGCGTGTCAGAAGGACACAGGAACAAAACTGAAGTTGTTCCCAACGTCCAACACTGGAACAATTTTGAGCACCAAATGAGTAACAATAATATCAGATTATAACTCAAAGAAAATAAATACCCACGAGTCCATACTGATAAAAATAAATGATCGAATAAATAAATAAATGAGTAGAAGACAAAAACTGTCCTGAAGGAAGGATTCCAAATGATAAATGAGGAAGGAATGAGGAAAGGAAAAAAATCGCCTGAAGGCCCGAGGAATGATGGTGGCAGGTGGGAGCCCCTGAGGAATGTGAAGGTTAGTGGGTGAGGCTTTAAGGAGAAACAGGATCTTTGTATAGCCTCAGATTGGCTACCCAAAAGTATTAATTAATACTGTGGTGGTTTTCACATACATCCACAAATGCTTTGATACACCTGACCAATACTTTTCAAAAGTGTCAAGGTCATGAAAGACCAGGGACGCCTGAGGAACAGTCACAGATTGGAGAAGGCTAAGGAGACAGGACAAGTAACTACGATGTGGTATCCTGGATTGAATTCCAGAACAGAAAAAGGATATTCGTGAGAAAACTGGTGACATCTCAGTTGCGGTCTGTAGTTTAGTTAATAGACTCCTATCAACATGAATTTCTCAGTTTGGGTAACTGAGCCATGGTACTGTGAGGTGTTAGTGTTAGGGCACTCGGTGATGGCTGTGGGGAAGGCAGCGCCCAGGAGGCACGGGACTGGGTAGGAGGCTACAAATAATAGCTTGTGTCTGGAGATTGTTTTTTAACTGTTTAGAGCTTCCATGTCTTCTCTCATCAGACTGGACCTGCTCACCTCAGTTTTATGATTTTCTCTATAGCTTTCAAAAGCGTGGAAGAGAATTCAAGAAAACAGGTAGCCCTGGATTAGGGAGTGGCACAGTAGGCTTAGAGACATCTCCAGTTGATGGAAAAACTAAGAAAATCAGAAAACAATATGCACTTTAGTTAATAGCATCTCATTATTGGTTCGTTAATTATAACAAACGTACCGTGCTAAGGTAAGATGTTCATAATAGGGAAGCTGGCTGTGGGGTTATTTGGGAATTCTCTGTGCTATTTTCTCAATTGTTCTGTAAAATTCCAACTATTCTGAAAAATAAAGTCTATTTAAAAATAAAAATAAAGGGGCACCTGGGTGGCTCAGTCACTCAAGCGTCTGCCTTTGGCTTGTCCTGGGATCCAGCCCCACATCGGGCTCCCTGCTGGGTGGGGAGCCTGCTTTTCCCTCTCCCTCTGTCCCTGCTTGTGCTCTCTCTCTCAAATAAATAAATAAAATCTTTTTTAAAAATAAAATTAAAATTAAAATTAAAATTAAAAAATTGCTCCACCCGCCTTCCGGAGGTAAACAGAGCATTGGGACTCATTGAAAGTTCACCAGAGCTGCCCTGCTTCGGCTTCAGGGCCCTCCTGAAGGTGGCCAGAGAGAAAGGAGGTGACAAGTGGCAGAAGCAGCACAGAGATGATAGCAGGACTCAGAGGGGACACATTTAGTCATAACAGGAAGGAGAGGGGTGGCGGGAGAGCGAAGGAAGGAGAGCATGCGCTTCAGGCGGTTTGTTTTACTTGGCTGCCCTGACCCCTCAGTCTTTGTCCCTCTGACCCGCTCCTCTTCCTCCTGTGCCCATCGCCTTCTAATGTACTGCACGGTTATGCTAATACTGTTTGTCCCTCCAGATTCCCTCTGCGTGGGCGGGGGGGGGGGTGGGGCTCGGCACCGGCAGGAGCTCTGAGCATGGAGGGGAACAGGGTCCAGTCCCGAAGCTCCCGCCCCACATGGGACGCCTCGCCTGGCCAGGTCCCTCTCGCAGAGCTCTCTCCCTGGGTTCTGGTGACTGCCCCTTGTCTTGACCATTAGGCACACGCATAGGCGGTGGTTCCCCACAGTGAGTGGTTCTTGGTACACCACCACTTCTTGTTGGTTTCCCTGAAGTCTGCCCACATCTTGGTAAATCCTCTCATTAAACTCGTCTCGATTACTCAGTTGAATATGTCATCTGTTTCCTGCCGGGACCACAACTGATGGAAAAAGTTACTCTATTTATTGTCTGGTGTTTATCTTCCCCTTTAGAACATAAACTCCATGAAGGCAGAGATGTTAAGGGCTTCCTTCATGGCTGCCGCACTCCGTGAATGAATGAAGGAGGGTTGGTTTCATCTGTAATGTCTCATTCGGTAGCCGCTAGCCGCTGCTGGCTATTGAGCATTCGCCATGTGGCTGGTAGGACTGAAAAAACCATTTTAAATTTTATTTAATATTGATCGTAATAGCCACAGTATCAGTCTTGGGGAATTTCCTGAGCATAAGGTAGATGTGGAGCTCCCGACGTCCATGGCGCCCCAAGAGGAGTTTGGAGAGTGGCTCGGCAGCCTCTGCTGTTTGCTCGGCCCTGGGGAGCTGCAGTGCTGGCCTTTCTGGCATGCTTCTAGGCCAGCAAGCTCAGGATTGTGTGCCTTGCTTTTATACATTTACATTTTCATTTCCCTGCAAACTTTCCGTTTCTTGGATAATAGAGTTACAGCTTGCTCACCAGGCCCTTACAAACTTGCAGCTTACAAAAGGGCTCTGGCCCCTAGCCAAGGGAATCTCCAGCTGCTGACTGACCCTGCCTGGAAAGTCAACTTGGAAGAGACGCAAATGTCCTAATCCTCTTCCAAACCACTCTAAGTAGGTTTTATCCAGTGACCTGTAAAACCAAATTAGTAAAGGGACACTTTAATTCCAGCTCATTAGAGAGCTTCTAAAATCTTTGAGAAAGCCAACACAGCAAATTTCTGTGCTGGGGGGCTGAGAAACGCATCGCATTTTCAAAAGCAAAATGTCCTTGCTTTCTTAGGGTTCTTGCACATCATTCAATATGCAGAAGATATTTTCGGAGGCTTTCACAGGGATCCCCAGTGAAGGTGGGAGCGGTTCCTGAGAGGGAGAAAAATATGGTGGCCTAGGGAGGTCAAGTGATTTTCCCCATGTTCTGCCAAGTCCAGTCCCAGCTCCGGTCTCCTGACTCCAGTGTGGGGAACATTTGCACTGTTCTTATTATTACCCCAGGAGCTGGCTTATTGCACAAGATCAGGAAATAGTCCATATGGAAGCCTGGCCCACAGAGCGTACATGTTCTGCTTTTTATTCTGCAGCTTTTTTATAAAGTGTGTTTTCCTTTCCCATAATGTCATCTGGAAGCAATTCCTCCCAACAGCTGGATTTGCTTTCACAATTGGTAAACACGTAAAATGGAAGGCAGGGGAAGATGCGGAGTGTCACCAGAGGAGTCTTTCCCCACCCGCTTGGCTCATGTTCTGAGGCTTATCATGGGTCTCTGCACAAGCCTCATCAAAACTGAGACTGTCTTCAAACAAGCGACCCACACTGCATTCCCTCCTTCAGGGGGTCAGCATGTTCTTTGGGGGAGAAATTTTCTGAATACTTTGCAGATAAAATTGATCAGATGCAGACCAGATTGCCAGTCGCCCAGATCTCGGAGCTCCATGTGGAGGCCAGCAGAGCAGCGACCTCCCTAAGTTCCCACCATCTTGGTACCGTCAGCACTTCTGAGGTCCCACCAGAAGTCTCTCGGAGGGCATGGCCTTCCCAGCACCCCTGCCACCGGAGCAGAGCCCATGCAGGACCAGAGCCCAACGAGCACTGACTAGGTCATCAGAGAAGATGACTATTCCCTCAGGAGCAAGCTTTCACCAGGCACACAGGGAAGGCAGCCAGTTCTCCGGAAGGCCAAGAGCACAGCTGTCCTGTGGGTGTTGGCTCACACCCTCCCCACTCTGGCTCCAGGGTCTGGGGGGGCCGCTTGTCTAGGGGTTCACCAACACGGTTAGTTCTGGTCAAGGGGGTCTAGGCACAGTTGAAGCTGGAATATAGTGCTGGGGGACAAAGCTCAGGCTTCAGGCACTCTCCTCCCACATCAGAAATGCTATTCTTTGATCGAAGTTTCAGATTTGGAAGAAATCAACCTAGCATATGGCTGAACTCTCAGAGGGAGCACGCGAGTATGCCATTGACCAGGCAGCCCTACAGAGTCGCAGGAGAGGGTGCGTGTCACCCGGCCCCGCTGAGTGGATGACCTCAACACGGTGCTGGCCTGCTGGGGTGAGGGTGGGGAGGGGCTCCCTTCCCAACACCACCAATGCGCCAGGTAGCCAGGGCTCTGCTTACCATGCAGGGAGCATCCTTGTGCTATGGCCCTTTGGCTGCAAAGTTCTGCTGGAAGAGATGGGCATCCCTCCCACTGAACAAACAAAAGGAGACTCTCAAGGGCAGCGCTCAGCAAAGGATCCTGAGGAGGCTGGCTGCCCAGTTCCTCGGCACAAGCTGCAAATAGAACCCCTTTGCCTGGGCCCATGATGCATGGAGTGCTCTCCCTCTCGGTTCTGCTTCTATCCTGGCGTCCCTCTTCCCTCTTCCTCCTCCAGGAAGAAGCTGTATCTTGTCTGGAGCCAGGGGACAGAAATTTCATTATACATTTTCCAAATGTCATACCTCATAGCTGAAATTTTGAAACTCCATGTTTCTGGTTGCATGCCAAGGCTGCTTCCTCCAGACCCTGGTCACTCTGGTCTGGTGGCGTGGACTGCTAGGGAGGGCCCTCGGGGTACACTTCGAGAGATTTGCTGAAGCCCAGGACAGAGGGGTGGGTGGGTGAGAACATCACATTGCTGAATACTTCAAGGTGATCCTCTAGATTAAAGCAACTAGAGACATAACAGCCATATGCAATGTGCGGACCTTGTTTGGATCCTGATTCAAATGTACCAACTGTAAGAAGACATCTTGGGATAGATCAAGGAAATTTGAATTTGGACCGGGTATCAGAAATATTTAGGAATTTACTGTTAATTTTGATATTGTGACAATGGTGTTGTGGTTATATAAGACAACGCCCTCATCTTTCAAAAAGTATATACTGAAATATTTGGGGATGAAATACGATGTCTGCGATTTATTTTAAAATACTAAAGAATAAAAGCCTGATGAAGCAAATATGGTGTCTTAGTCCACTTGGGCTCCTATAACAGAATACTATAGTCTAGGTGTAAAGAACAAAATTTATTTCTTGCAGTTCTGGAGGCTGGAAATACAAGACCAAAGTGCGAGCCGATCCAGTGTCTAATGGGAGCCTGCCTCCCGGTTCACAGACGGTGTTTTCTCACCAGGACCTCCCATGGCGGAAGGCGCGAGAGAGCTCTTGGATCTCTTTTATAAGGGCACTAATCCATTTATGAGGGCCCCGCCCTCATGACTTAATCACCTCCCAAAGGTCCCACCTCCTAGTATCACATTCAGGTTAGGTTTCAACCTATGAATTGCGGGGGGGGGGGGGGGGTGCATAATCATTCAGACTATAGCATATGGTAAGATGTTAATGGTTGAATCTAAATGATGGGTATATGGGACTCTTTATACTATTCCCTCTACTTTTATGTATGTTGAAAAATATTTATAATGAAAAGCTTAAAGTACAGGTGATGTTATTCACAAAAGCTCAGAGGAGAACCTAACACACCTGTTGACTCACCTCAGCGGTGACTGAAATCTGTAATGAGGTTCGTAATCCTCCTGACGGTCAGGGGAAAGTAGAACAGGGGGCCACAGGGGGCTGAGTAACTACCAGGTAAAGTTCTTGCTGCTACAGACCCGATTGCTCTCGCTGCCCTCACTCCCCAGCATTCTACCCCGTCCAATCTGTGCACTGGCCGCATCCTGCCCCCACTCATGCACAGACACGGATCCGGGTGATGCTTTGCCAGGTCTTTTGCAAAGATGATGACTGCCTTTTAGGGGCAGTGGAAAAGGCCTCTAGTTAGAAAAGTCAAAGCAGGTCCGACACTTACTCTTTTCCTGTTCTGGCCCTTGGCACCACCTTCTATGTTCTCAGCCTAGGTTCGTCCATAATCTTTAGCCTTAACTTGGTTTTGGGAAGGAGAAGATTCTTCGCTGTTTTACTTACCTCATCTTTCTGGCTGAAACATAAGCTTTTTCTAGAAAACTGTTTTTTCCCTTCTGTTTTGAAATATTCTGGGTATTCTACTTTTCTGTCTTTGCGTAAAAGGCAAGTGCCCATTCCTGGTGCCAGGCCATGCCTGTCCTTTCTTTTCTTCTTTTTTTTTTTTTCTTTCTATTTTTTCTTTTCTTTTCCTTTTAATTCCTGTGTAGTTAATATACAGTTATATTCCTTTCAGGTGTACAATATAGTGATTCAGCAATTCCATGTATTACTCAGTGCTCACCACAATAAGTGCCTTCCTTAATCCCCATCACCGATTTCACCCATCCTCCACCCACCTCCCCTCTGGCAACCACCAGTTTGTTCTCCATAGTTAAGAGTCTGTTTCTTGGTTTGTCTCTTTTTTCCCCTTTGTTCATTTGTTTTGTTTCTTTAATTCCACATATGAGTAAAATCATATGGTATTTGTCTTTCTCTAACTGGCTTATTTTGCTTAGCATTTTACTCTCTAAATCCATCCATGTTATTGTAAACGGCAGATTTCATTCTTCTTTATGGCTGAGTAATATTCCATTGTGCATATACACCATATCTTCTTTATCCATTCATCTATTGATGGACACTTGGGCTGCTTCCATAACTTGGCTACTGTAAACAATACTGCTATAAACATCCAGGTGCATGCATCCCTTCAAATGAGTGTTTTTGTATTCTTTGGGTAAATACCCAGGAGTGTGATTACTGGATCATAGGGCAGTTCTATTTTTAATTTGTTGAGGAACCTCCGTATGGTTTTCCACAGTGGCTGCCCCAGTTTGCATTCCTACCAACAGTGTAAGAGGGTTCCTTTTTCCTCCACATCCTCACCAACATATCTTGTTTCTTGTGTTTTTGATGTTAGCCATTCTGACAGGTGTGAGGTGATATCCCATTGTGGTTTTGATTTGCATTTCCCTGATGATGGGTGATGTTGAGCATCTTTTCATATGTCTTGGCCATCTGGATGTCTTCATTGGAGAAATGTTTGTTCACATCTTCTGCCCGTTTTTGAATTGGATTATTTGTTTTTTTGGTGTTGCATTGTGTAAGTTCTTTATATATTTTGGATATATCATTTGCAAATATCTTCCCCCATTCTGTGGGTTGTCCTTTAGTCTTATTGGTGGTCATGCGTGTGCTTTCTCAGCACTGACCACAGCACCCAGTCCTTTGGAGTGGGAAGAAAAGCCTCATGTGTAGAGGTAGTGCTGTTGCTGAAGGCCTGCCCGAGCTATATTGCCAACACATTTTGTCAGTAAGACAGCTCTCACGGAAACCAGAAATAAATCCTAACGTTCCTATTTATACTTTGTTAGACTCAATATTTGGTATTTCTACAACATTTAAATAGGTTCTCTAATTTTCCTTCTTTCTTTCCTAATGAGTTCCATTTTTGTCTCAGTTGTAATTCAGTGAGAACTACAGGTTCATTTGTCTAAATTTCTGCTCCTTTTTGGTAAATAATAAGGGCACTACCACTGCACAAACCGAACCAGAGCCCCCCGGTTGTGACGGCATGCAACAGCTGTGACATTTCACTTGTCAGCAGGCGCGTCCAAGTCCAGACTCAGCCTACAAAAGGTGATAGAGAAGGTCAACATATAAAGTGCGAAGTGTGCGTTGTTCAAAAGCAGAATAGACAAAAGCTGAAAATGTTGCCCAGCCCCAACTAGAATGTAAGTGCCTTGCAGGCAGGAACGTTGTCCATTGTGTACAAAGCTGTATCCCAGTGCCCAGAACAGGGTCCAGCACACAATAGATGCCTAATGCTTTCTGGATTCATGCACTGTCTGTGCTTTGGAAGTCTTGTAGCCACTTGTCCCATCCTGCTGTGTATGCCATTGTCACATCTTACTTCAAGTCTCTTGAAAGCAGAAGTAAATCTCTTTCTCTTATCACGTTTCCATCATCCGTAACTGAGATTCAATAAACGTGTATTGAACAGGTAGAAACATGTTTCTTCTTTTGGGATCTAGCTAGTGATCACATAATTTTAAAACAAAATCCCTCACAAGTCATGAGAAAAAGCCATGGCTCATGCTATAGAAAGGGACAATTGCTGGAGCCCCCAGAAATTTTTCAAGTACTGTGTGGCAGCGAAGTTGATTTCCTGCCCCAGAAATCTGGCAAAAGAATTCACTGGAGGATTTAAGTCTGAGGAAAAAAGACCCAAGAAAGGAGGCAGAGAAGGGGCGGTCTTTTCCAGGGCCTATAGATTAAGGCTATTTAGGTATCACTTAAGAAAGGAACCAGATGCCAGGCAGGTTTGTGCTTCAGTTTAACCATGTCCCCTGCAAAACTTGCTTATGGGAAGATCAGAAGCTCTGACGATCATTACTGAAGGGGATTCAGAGAAATTATTGTCTACTCCCGGTTGAAGAGAGAACAAGTCCTGATCTTTTTTTGGTGTCAACCTCTACTGAAATGTGCTGTTGTCAAATCAAAAAGGGGATAGATTCGAATTTTACAACTCTGATGAAAGTGAAATAAAAGGAAATCTGTATCATCTTAATCAAAGCTTGTGCCACCTGAGTCGGCTCCCTGTCTCGTCCCTTGGCCTTGGTGACTCTCATGTGCTGGAGGTTAAGGGTTTGTTAAAGAAGATGGGTTTTGATTAAGTGTCACATTTAGTGTGATGTGACATGCTCTTTATCATTGCAAGGGAAGATTGGGGACCAGGGGGAGCTTTATAGCTAGTTCCCAATATAAATTAGGAGTCTTGGGGAATGGGTACTTTGCAGTTGGCCTTGATCTTTCCAGGGCCCAATGAATGTGTGTGTATGTGAGAGTGTGCACGTGTATGTGCGCGCGCGCGTGTGTGTGTGTGTAGAGATGGCAGAAAAGCCCGTTTTCACGGGGTCTGCGCTAATGGGCTGGTTACCCCACTTGGAGTTTGACTTGCAATTGTAACATAAGGCTCCAGTTCTAAATGTGTCCATGTTCTTGATGTACTGGGTAAAGGTCTCCCCACCTTTCACTCCTTTGGAATTTTAGTGTTGTGTCAGGAAATCTCAAGCATTCCTTCATCCCTTTTGGGGACCATGACATGAATTCGAAGATGGAGAAGCAGGAGGAAGCATTCTAAGTGCCACATGCCATTTCTAACCAGAGGCCGCGGATATTGCCTCCCCTGACTTTATCTAGAGAAAGGAGAGCGGGCAGAGCCAAAGCCTCCTCCCTCCAAATCTAAGAAGTGCTACACACCTTCAGACTCAGATTCTGGCTTAAACTGGAGTAGTGAGAGCACAGTGAAAATGGAGGTACAGTAAATCCCCAGAGTGTTCATGAGGAGGGAAAGGCAGGCGGAGGAGATTGAGGAAAACATCCCAGAGGGGACCACTCCCACCCAAAAGGCACCCCACCTCCAGGTTAATCTTTCTAAAATCCACTTTTGGGGCACCAGGCTGGCTCAGTCGGGGGAGCCTATGACTCCTGATTTTGAAGCCATGAGTTCAAACCACACTTTGGGTTCAGAGATTACTAAAAATAAATAAACTCAGAAGAAATTCACTTCATCAAGTCCTTTCCCTGCTCAAAACCCTTCCATAACTGCCCCTACCCTTGCCTCCCATTGTCTATGAAAGAAAATCCACACCCATTATTCCAGCATTCAATGCCATACATCCTGGCACCACCATATTGTCTACTCATTGCCTCCCAAATGATTTAACTTCCTCCTACCTTCTAGCATTTGCTTGTCACTCCCCTCTGTGGGATGCCTTTCCTCTTTCTCTTTCCTATAGAAAGGCTGCCCATCTTCCAAACATTGGCTACAGCCCTTCCTGTTTTTTTTCTTCCAGCCTTTTCTTTTTCTTTTTCTTCCAGCCTTTTCTTTATTCCAAAAATATTAATGGAGCTTCTACTGCTCTCTCTTCCAGAACTGCTCCCAACACCTGAATTAGGTCAGAGACCCAGACATAAAGGCGCCTGCCTTCAAGGAGCTTGCACTGCAGTAGTCAGGGGGATGTGCAGGAAACTTAAAAGACAACACATCAAAGTATTACTTAGTGATGACAATTACGACGGTAAAAGAAAAGAACAAAATAGAGCAGGGTAGGGAAGATGAGGAGCTCCTGCAGTTTGGGGGCAGGGGGCTGGCTGCAGTATTACAGGATGGTCAGGGTACGTCTCATTGAGATGGTGAGAGACTTGAGGGAAGCCAGGAAGTTAGTCAAGATACTGGAGGGAAGAGAGTTCTTTTTTTTTTTTTTTTGTAAGATTTATTTTATTTTTATTTTATTTTATTTCTTTGAGAGATAGAGAGAGAGCGCGGGGGAAGGGGCAGAGGGAGAGCCGACTCCACACGGAACACAGAGCCGGACGAGGGACTCCAACCCACGACCCTGAGATCATGACCTGGGCTGAAATCAAGAGTCCGACACTGAACTGACTGAGGCCCCAGACTTCCCTAGACAAAGGGAATATCTAAATATCTAAGCAAAGGGACTTTCTAGAGCAAAGGCCTCCAGGCAGAACTGTCCTGGTCTCCCTCCTCACTTCTCCAGAGGGCTCTACACACAGGATAGCATCGGAAGAGGATCTGTGAACGAAGAAACTAGAAGAACATCCATAGTGTTGAATAACGAACAGAAAGCCCTCCAATGTTTGCTACTGGCAGTCTGCATTAAGGAAGAAGTTAAGCGAGTAATGGAGAAGTGCTTAGGTTTTTATTACTAGGTCCATTGGTAATATTTTTTAATTAGAAAAATTATTTACTTCTCCTTTTCTACATCTTATTGTTCAGGAAACCAACTTACATATATATCTGCAATAATGTACTGTCCCCACTCTTTAAAGGCAAAAGAGCAGAGGTAAACACCATCTCAGCTTACAGGATCTTACGTCCTGATTTTACATTAATTCCTGAAAATCAGAAATGTGTTCTCCAAAAAGGAGGAAAAAAGGGCATTGTAAAAAAAATGTTTTTTCACTTTTTTTCAGTATTACAGTTGTAGAAATGGAATCTATTTTAAGAAATGAGAAACTGTGAAGTAAATGCCATTTTATGTTGTTCGTTTGTCAGTATGGGTCAGCAGGAAAAAACAGTGACAAGCTTGTCTCTTCCTTCCCAAAACATCCAGGCCAAGCTATGATATGCTTGCTTTCTTTTCAGAGATGCTTCTTTTTCTGCGGCTTTCCATCCTTTTCCATATTTCATATGAGAGGGTTGGTACAACCTTTAAAACTTCACGATCTGGAGCAAATCCACAGCCACTGATTTCTTCCCAAAAGGCACGCGAACCCCTCACATAGACAGCCTGGCAGGGCCATACTCACGACCAGTCTGGCCATGAAAAAAACCAACAGGACACAGAGGAGTCCAATGAGCAGAAGAAATCTACTGAGTTTTGGAACGTTGGGTGCATTGTGTTGGTCCAGGATTATGAAACAGAAGCTTTCCAACTTCCCACTGTAAACAGGAGCTGGATACAAGTCCTTCCACAGTATACTGTCCGTTTCCTCTGTAGGCCAAGAAAGCTGCCGGCCTCTGACCCCCGCGTTCATCAGGCACAGCGCCAACACTTGCAAGTTGGGCAACCACATCATCAGTGCTCCTCCTGTGATGAAGAAATCAGACCCCACCCCCAGCGCCTACGCCGTCATCGTCCTGCACCCAGGGCGACTTCTCAGCTTCAGGTTGGGACAATCGAGACCAAGGACAAGACTTGGTACAAACTGCCCATGTTCGTGGCGGTAGGGGCAGCGCTCAGCCTCAAGCCCCACGTGCCCCCCGAAAGCAGCTAGGGTAGCTTTTTAGACGTTAAAATGATAAAAGTATTAACTGGCGATCGCTTCTTGACGTGAGAAAAATAACAAATATCCTTGTGAAATGGCAAACACCCCTTTGCGTCATGAAATAGTCCCTCCCTGTCTCCCCTCTTTCCATGACTCTGGAGCCCTCCAGACCCACACAGCCCCGAGGCTTTCTAGTAACCCGGCCCGAGGGCCGCTCTTCCGGCCCCAGTCACGCCCGGGGCAGCCCAGCACTGGGATGCAGTCTGGAGCCGCGTCCCCGCGCCGGCACTGCCTCCCCGTGGGTCCTTGGCCGACTTCCTCCGCCGGCCTGTGCTCGTCTGGAAAATGGGCCTTGTCTTAACATCGTTCCGCCGCTCGTTTCGGGATAATTCTCGGCCTGGCCCATAGTCCAGGGCAGTGAGTGCTCACTGTTGCACGGCTGGCCTCGGGAGGGTCCCATGCCTCCTGGTAGAGCTTTCTTCCTCTTTCCGCTGGAACCCCGAGAACTTCACAGCACCCCCCCCCCCGGCTGTGTTTATCTCTTCTGCCAGGCCCACAAGGGGTGGGGTTCCCCCCAAGGCGCTCTCTCTGCCCACACTTCTTCTTTTTTAAGATTTTATTTATTTATTTGACAGAGAGAGAGCACAAGCACGGGGAGCGGCAGGTAGAGGAAGAGGGAGAAGCAGGCTTCCCGCGGAGCAGGCAGTCCGATGATCCCAGGACCCGGGGGTCATGACCTGAGCCGAAGGCAGACGGCAGACGCTTAGCTGACTGAGCCACCCAGGCGCCCCTCTCTGCCCACCCTTCTGAAGTGGGCTCCTCACAGCCACAGCACTGGCTTCCACTCTACCCCACTCCACTTATCTTGGGGGCCACCCCTTGGTTTCTCTATCCCAGCCCCTCCCCACACTCCAGACTGGTAGATCCATGTGTACTGGGTGCCTCTGCTACCCAGAGGTCCGGACCCGCCTCACCTGTCCTGGGGTACTACCCCCGCCCCCCTTCCTGAGCCCTGTCAGTCTTGCCACCCCTCCCCCTTCCTGTCATTCACGCATTTCCCCCTCACCTGCAGGAGTTAAGAAAGATCTTTACAGAGTGCTCCCGGCTCTCAGAGAACTTACAGGGCGATGGGTGGAGGCAGATAAGGACCATCCAGGAGGAAAGTGGTTTGACAAAAGGAAGCGTGTGACTTAGGGGAGAGGGCAGGGGAGAGGCCTACCTGGCCTGGGGGTCAGCCCAGAAGTCTCTTAGGAGGGCTTGGAGCGCCCAGGTAAGATGTTTACCAGGAACAGACGTGTATAGATTTTCATTTTGGAGCAGGGCATGGCTGAGATGGGAGGCCTCTTAAGAGTCACCATTACCTCAGGGAAGAAATAAAGATAGCCGCAGGCATGCTCACTTGTGAACCGCCCCCCCCCCCAAACAGGCCTGAAACCTAGCCTGCCCCACAAGAGACACAATTATATTGTTGTTTTCTGAGGGATCTCTCATAATTCTGCATTCTTTTTAAGGTATGTGGCTACCAAAAAGGAATTTAATATATTTTAACTATTATTTCTCTCAAAGGTCATGGGGAGTCAGAAAATCTTGAATATAACAAAAACTGAACCTACAAGTTGCTCTCAAATTTAATGAAATTTTTATGAAATCAAATGTTAACAATTAAAGGAGCTGATGTGACTTACATTTTATAGCTATTGCAATACAAATTTGTGAATATTAATTTTACACTTCTCATCTTTTTGAACCAGTATCTCCCCCTGCCAGCAACCCCCCATTTCAAGTGTTTTGGTAGGACCTTGGCACATTTGTAGCCCTGGTAATGAGCTTAAGAAACTTTCCTGGGCCATCAGAACCAAGCGTGCATCAGCCAGAATGGAGAACACAGTTGGCTTCAATATGCTCCCCAGAAGTGACCATCCTCAATGCTTCATTCCGCCTGGGATGGTGACATTAGGCAGGAGGGGAGGGGACCTGGGAGAAGCAGAAGGCGGCGCCCTCTGAGCCTGAGTAGAAGGCACAAGGCTTACTCTTTAAACATTATTTCCTTGACCGAAGTAATACAGACTCATTAAACAAAATTTGGAAAACACGGGAAAGTAAATTAAACAAAATACATTGCCTATAGTCCTGTTACCCAGACATAAACATCGATCACTTTTTTTATCTTCTTGTGATTTTCTCTGCATAGGGGTGTTCCTTTTTTTTTTTTCTAAACATAGTTTTAATTGTACCTACAATTTCATATCCTGCTTTTCCTACTTACTACATTCTGTTTCCTTCTGTCATTGCTCACTTTAGTGTACTATAGTAAGTGATAAAATGTCATCACATGGATTTATCAAAGTTCACCTAACTGTTGCCCTATAGTTGGACATTTAGATTGCTTTCAATGTTTTACTCTTATCAATTTTGTATTATAGATGATATTACAATGCATATATGCACGTAAACCTTTTTTGACATTTAGGATTATTTCTTAAGCTAGAGTCTCAGAAGTGGAATTATGCAGTTAACGAATACAAACGCTTCTAAGATTTTTAAGTTCATACTGCCAAATTGCTCCCCAAAGAGGCCGTATTAATGTGCACTGCCGCTAGCAATATGTGAAAATTCCAGTTTCATGATGGCTTCAGCTGCACAGGCTCTCTCTCTATATATATATAACTTAATAGGTAGAAAGTGAGCTGGTTTTCTTATGTAAACTTTTTGGTGAGGCTTATCATACACTCAGAGAAGTACACATATCATAAGTGAATTTTGACAAAGTAGACTTCTAAGTAAGATCAAGAAACTGAACATTACCAGAACCCCAGAGGCACCTGTCATGCCCCCTTTGACCCTTCTCCCCCCACTGAAGGGTAATCACTATCCTTACTTCTCACACCATAGGTTAGTTTTGGACAGTGGCATTGTTATAATTTTCATTTCTGTGATGACTAGAGGAGCTAACCTGTTTTCCATGTATTAGTCGATGAACTGAGTTCTTCCTTTGTAAACTGTCTTTTCAAGTTCTTTGGGAAATAGTTGATTATTAAGCAATCTCCTAAGGTCAAGTTTGGCTAAAGTTGGACTGTAGTCATCTGGACACTGTTCGAAATTGGAAAGGTGTGCATGCGTGTGTTTATGCTCTCAGGGTCTCACTCTGACCATCCTCCTCTTCTTCGTGCTTCTTTCCTGCACGGCAACGTGGCGCCTCTATAAGCAACACCTGGCAAGGGTAACTTTTCGGTGACAGAGCTGAGCCTAAATAGACTCAGCTGTTCTTTCAGTGTCTGTGAGAATTACAGAAATAGGTCACTGAACCTTTTTAAAAATAGAACTGACACATTTGGGGAAAGCATTTTTTCTGCTGAGATAGCATACAGTATGAGACGAAATGATCTTTAGAGGCTAGATGAATTCAGACATTTAGTATAAGAAATAAATATCCTTAATGGCAATAACTCACAGGAAATAAAACGTCTTTCATAAGAAAGGTCTTTCAACATCGTTCCTGAACAGCCTGCGTCAAGTCTTCCCACTTCAGTCCAACAGGGGTTCTTCTGGGGAGCAAGCATCAGCAGCCTGCTAACCCTGCCCGGCCACACCTGGCAACAGCTGGGGAAAGAGAAGGGCCCCATCATCAACTGCAGTCAGTATTTACTCCCCCACCAAAGCCAAGATCTGCCATCTCACTGGATTTGCATTCTCTCCTCTGAAGTTACCAGACAACCACCTGCTACCCTTGTACCACTGTCCATTCTGCCAAACAGTCAGGGACAGGGACAGCTGCCCAGGTGCAGCTCCGTTCCAGCCCTTCTGAGGGCTTCACTGATTTGTGGCAGGCCAGCCCCAGCATCTTGGCCAACGGGCCCCCCAGGAGCTGTCGAAGGGCCCATGTCTGCCCTTGAGGGGGCCCTTTTTGGCCCTCTCCTGAGACATCGTGGTGAGCTGTGTCTGGCACACCCACCCTATTGCCTTCAGAAGCCCCATGCAGCTCAGGGGCAGACACTTATGTCTTCTCCCGGGATTCCCAAGGAACTGCCTACTCTGCCTTGCTTGGGCTCCACTAATGAGAGGCAAGATCTGTGGGCTGGAAAAGCAAAGCCTGGAGTTACTATGGGGAGGACACTTTCAGGAAGACACATAAAGGGCTCAGTTGTCCCAAGACTGGGGGTGAATGGGATCAAGGGAGGAGGGTACGAAGCTGGGGCAAGGACACCTGTGTTTCCAGAAAGTCTTGGGCAGCAGGGCAAGAGGTACAAGGCTGCTAGTACCCAGGCAACCAAGCAGCAGCTGTGTGTGTGTGTGTGGGGGGGGGAACAGGAAGGGACAGAGGACAGGTGGGAGACATTTGTCAGAAGTAGAACACACAGGTGGGACCTGAGGATTTTGACGTTGCATCAAGGAAAAAAGAAGAGTCAAAGATGCTGACACAGCACTTTCTAAGAACACAGTTCCTTTTTTATGACATGTAATCACTCAGTGAGCATGTACTGAGTACTTGCCTTGTGCCAGATAGTGTTGTAGACTCTGGGAATAACATGTCATTCCTGCCCAAAGGGTGCTTTCACTCTGCTGGATGGTGGGTGGGCAGTGCAGACAACAAACACAGAAGCAAATAAAAAAGGTGATTTCCCAGGGTGATAAGTGCTCTCGAAAGATAATTTGTGCTGGGGGGTGGGGTGTGATCAGAGATGACTTCTCTGAGGAAGTGACATTGGAGTTGATATGAAGGAACCAGTCAGGAGAAGAGCCTGGGCAAGAACATTCTAGATAATCAAAACTGCCTCTGCAAAGGGCCCTAAGTAGGGACGACCTTGGCACATTTGAGGAACAGAAAGAAGACTACTGTGGCATGACAAAAGAGTTTTACAACACAAAACTGTTTCTTGACCTATTTGCTGAGTTGCCACCTCCTTGGAGTTTCATCTTTGGTTTCTACACACTCCACACCCATTCTAGACCCTTCCCCCATCTCTTTTCTCTCTCTTTCCAGACCAGCTATGGTAAGAAGTGAGATCAGGAGCCCTAAATCTCATCTGGGGGTTGGGGAGAGACTACAACCAGTTCAGTCTTTATAGAAGCCAAATGGGGAGGAGGCCCTAGGGCCGGCCGGGGTCCTTTTTTCAGGTCTGTCATTCTTAACCACTTTTGAACTATGAACCCCTTTAGTAACCTGATACAAGCTGTGAAAAACATACAGATATATAATGCTTCTGCACACATTTTTTAAAAATTGTAATTATCTATTTATTTACCAAAGAGAGAGAGAGTTCACAAGCAGGGGGAGCGGCAGGCAGAGGGAGTGGGAGAGGGAGAAGCAGGCTTCCCGCGGAGCAGGGAGCCCAACGCAGGGCTCGATCCCAGGACCCTGGGATCATGACCTGAGCCGAAGGCAGACGCTTAACGACGGAGCCACCCAGGTGTCCCTCTTCTCCACACAACTTTGGAGGTTTGGCTGCTGAGAGGAAAGCTCGTCGTAGACCCTGTGCTAGGGTCTCTACTTTGGCAATCCTTTTTAAGCTGACCAAGTCCATTTTCTCACTAAGGCTGTGTCACTGGCACAAGAGAGAGGATGCACAAAAAAATCACCTTATCAACAGCAAATTAGCCTAGAAATACAAGTTCTTATGACCACTGTAACTTCCATAGGGATATATTCACATATGATAAAATGTAACCCTAATGATAATAAAAACACACTTGCACAGTGTTTTTTACTTTCCCCACACATTTCTACTTATAACATTTTATCCCATTGACATCCTTGGCACATGGGTAAGGAAGGCTTTGTTGTACCATTTTACAAATGAGGACACTGAGGAATAGAAGGCTAAGCAGCATGCGTGCAATAACAGGGTCAGTTGGCTGTAGCTTTGGGATAGGAACCACGGTCTTGTCACTCCCAGGTCCAGGCTCCCCAAGAAGAACAGGTCAGGGCAGTGACCATCGTGATTTCTCTTTGACTTCTCTCCCCATGGCCTTACCCCAGGGCCTAGAGTCACTCACCACAAAGGCAGTCTTTGCATGTATAAGCCCTCCTGATAACCGTGGTTATGGAGGGAGAAACTGTGATATGGAAGAAGTGATATTTTCCAACAAGGGCAAAGAAGCACGGAGCCTGACTATGGAAGTCAAAATTGTGTGGATGGAGGGGAACTTCCCACTGGGGCTTCCTCTTGGCCAATTAAGCCTAGTGAGTCATTTCCTTTCTCTTCTGAAGCCTTACAGCATTTCCTCCTACAGTCCCACAGAAATGAATCTAGAGGAGTGCCACCTAGTGGCTCAGACTAGAAGGATCACGGATTATTTTCCCCATGTCATCCCTCCCCCACTCCATGGGGACACCTTGCCTATCAGAAAATTGAACCCATACCTCTTACTATCCACCAGGATAAATGCCAGATGGGTCAGAAATGTAAATGTAAAAAAATGAAACCACACAAGTATTAGAAGGAAATATAGGTGGATTTATTTACACTGTAGGTGTGGGGAAAGTTTCTCAAACCCTATATAAGCCAAGGGCAGCTCTGGGTACCTGCTCCTATAGAAAAGAGAAGATATGGGGCAGCATTCTCTCTCATGTGACATTCATCCTCCCCAATGAGAGCTAAGTGTCTGTAACCCTCCCCAACCAGGATTCCTTCGGTCAAGGAGAGGCAATGAGACCTCTTGGAGGAGAAACAGGTAAAAAAAAAAGAACCAATCAGGCTGGCTTGGCTCACAACCCCCATTACCTCCTTGGCAGAAGGGAAAAGAAGTCTCACTATTTTGCCTCACAAAAGAGAGAGATTTAGGTCATCAAGATGCATGGGAACCCACTCCAAGCCCAGCCCAACTCCCAAATAAATGCTTTCTAATGAAAAATATCCAAATGCAAAAAAGAAAATATTAGTAAATTCAGCAGCATTTTTAAAAACCCTGCTCTATGACAAAATAAAGAAAGTGTAGCACAGTGAGAGAAAAACTTTGCAACGTTTATCATAGATACAGGCTAATCTGTAATAGGAATACAAGGAATATTTAAATATTAAGGAAAAGAGGCCAAATTAAAGGCCATAATATGAAAAACCCACAGCTAACTTAATACTCAATGGTAAAAAACTGAGAGCTTGTCCCTTAAGATCAGGAATAAGACAAGGATGTCCACTCTTACCACTTTTATTCAACATAGTGCTGAAAGTCCTAGCCACAGCAATCAGACAAGAAAAAGAAATAAAATACATCCAAGTTGGTAAGGAAGAAGAAAACTTTCACCGTTTGCAGATGGCATGATATTATATATGGGAAACCCTAAAGACACCACCAGAAGACTAAGAACTGATAAATGAATTCAGTAAGGTTACAAGATATAAAATCAATATACAGAAATCTGTTGCATTTCCATACACTAATAGTGAAATAGCAGAAATGGAAATTAAGAAAACAATCCCATTTATAATTGCACCAAAAATAATAAAATACCTAGGAATAAACTTAACTAAGGAAGTGAAAGACTTGTACCCTGAAAACTATAAAACACTGATGAAAGAAATTGAAGATGACACAAACACATGGAAAGCTATTTCATGCTCATGAATTGGAAGAACAGATATTGTTAAAATGTCCATACTACCCAAAGCAATCTACAGATTAAATGCAATCCGTATCAAAATACCAACAGCATTTTTCACAGAACTAGAGCAAATAATCACAGAATTTGTATGGAACCACAAAAGACCCTGAATAGCCAAAGCAATCTTGAAAAAGAACAAAACTGGAGGTATCATCATCCCTGATATCGAGATATACTACAAAGCAGTAGTAATCAAAAAGTATGGTACTGGCACAAAAATAGATGCATAGATCAATGGAACAGAATGGAGAGCCCAGAAATAAATCCACAATTATATGGTCAATTAATCTTTGACAAAGGAGGCAAGAATATGCAGTGGGAAAAAGACAATCTCTTCAACAAATGGTGTTGGGAAAACCGGATAGCCACATGCAAAAAAATGAAACTGGTCCACTTTCTCACACCAGACACACACACACACACACACACACACACACACACACACACACACACACACACACACACATGCAACCTCAAAATGGATTAAAGACCTAAATATGAGACCCTGAAACCATAAAAATCCTAGGAGAGAGCACAGGCAGTAATTTCTCTGACTCAGCCCCAGCAATATTTTTCCAGATATGTCTCCTAAAGCAAGGGAAACAAAAACAAAAATAAATTATTGGGACTATATGAAAATAAAAAGCTTCTGCACAGCAAAGGAAATAATCAACAAAACAAAAAGACAGGGGTACCTGGCTGGCTCAGCCGGTAGAGCATGTGACTCTTGATCCTGGGGTTGTAAGTTTGAGCCCCACATTGGGTGTAGAGATTACCTGAAAATAAAATCTTGAGGCGCCTGGGAGGCTCAGTTGGTTAAGCATCTGCCTTCAGCTCAGGTCATGATCTCAGGGTCCTGGGATTGAGCCATAAGTCAGGCTCCCTGCTCAGCGGGGAGTTCTCCTTCTCCCTCTCCCTCAGCTTTCTCTATCTCATTCTCACTCTCTTTCAAGTAAATAAATAAAATATTTTTTAAAAAAGAAAAGAAAATCTTAAAAAAAAGAAAAGACAACCTCCTGAATGGGAGAAGATATTTGCAAATGACATATCTAATAAAAGGTTATAGCCAAAATATATAAAGAATTTAGAATTCTTCATATTAGTGAGATCATATGATACATGTCCTTCTCTGATTGACTTATTTTGCTTGAATGGAACACTGGGTGTTATACCCAAACAATGCATCATGGAACATTACATCAAAAACTAATGATGTAATGTATGGTGATTAACATAACATAATAAAATAAAATTTTAAAAAAAGAATTTATACAACTTAGCACCCAAAAACAAACAATCTGATTAAAAAAATGGGAAGAAGGCATAAACAGATATTTCTCAAAGAAGATATCCAGATGGCCAACAGACACATGAAAAGATGCTCAACATCATCCATCATCAGGGAAATGCAAATCAAAACCACAATGAGATACCACCTCACACCTGTCAAAATGGCTAACATCAAAAACACAAGAAACGAGAAATGTTGGCGAGGATGCGGAGAAAAAGGAACCCTCTTGCACATGCAAACTGGTACAGTCATTGTGGAAAACCATATGGGGGTTCCTCAACAAATTAAAAATAGAACCGCCCTATGATCCAGTAATCACACTCCTGGGTATTTACCTAAAGAATACAAAAACACTCATTTGAAGGGATGCATGCACCTGGATGTTTCTAGCAGCATTATTTACAATAGCCAAATTATGGAAGCAGCCCAAGTGTCCATCGACAGATGAATGGATAAAGAAGATGTGGTGTATATACACAATGGAATATTACTCAACTACAAAAAAGAATGAAATCTTGCCACTTGCAACAACATGGATGGAGCTAGAGCCTATAATACAATGTGAAGTAAGTCAGTCAGAGAAAGACAACTACCACATGATTTCATTTAAATGTGGAATTTAAGAAATGAAGGAACAAAGAAAAAAAGAGACAAACCCCAAAACAGACTCTTCATTACAGAGAACAAACTGATGGTTATCAGAGGGGAGGTAGGTGGAGGAATGCATGAGACAGGTGATGGGGATTAAGGAGTACACTTATCATCATGAGCACTGAGTAACGTATGCAATTGCTGAATCACTATGTTGTACACCTAAAACTAATATAACACTGTATGTTGACTATACTGGAATTGAAAACAAAAACAAAAACAAAACTTGATAGAAAATTGGGCAAAGAGCATAAATAGTTCACACACACACACACACAAAATATGTAGATGGGTCTTAAAAATATGAAAGATGGGGGGTGCCTGGCTGGCTCAATTAGAGGAGCACGGGACTCTTGATCTTGGGGTCGTAAGTTTGATCACATTGGGTGTAGAGATTATGTAAGAAAATAAATAAATAAATAAATAATAAAGATGTGTACTTTAAAAAATTTTTCTTGGAGCGCTTGGGTGGCTCAGTCGTTAGGCTTCTGCCTTCGGCTCGGGTCATGATCCCAGGGCCCTGGGATTGAGCCCCGAGTCAGGCTTCCTGCTCAGCCAGAAAGCCTCCTCGCTCTCCCACTCCCCCTGCTTGTGTTCCCTCTCTCGCTATGTAGCTCTCTGTCAAATAAATAAATAAAATCTTTTAAAAAATTTTTTTCTTAATAAGAATATGAAAAGATACTCAGCTTCACTCATCATGGTATAACACATATTAGAGTTACATTGACATATTACTGTTTATCAAATTGTCAAAAATTCAAAAGTTTGGTAATATATTCCATTGGCAAGGCTGTAAGAGAAAAGGCATTCTCATAATCATTGGTGGGGGTGAAAACTGGCACAACCCCTAGGGAGGGAATTTGGAATATCTAGCAAGACAACCTGTGCATTTACCCTTTGATCCAGCAATTCCAATTCCAGGAATTCACCCTGAAAGTACACTGCCACAAACATAAAATAGTATTTTTATAAGGTTCTTCACTGAGACATTCTTTATAATAACAAAATATTATAAACAACACAAATGCTCAACCCATTAGGATACTAACTGAATAAACTATGATGAATTCATGCAATGGAGTAATATAAAGCCAAAAAGGGTTGAGGAATATTTCTATGAATTAATATGTGGTGATCTCTAACATATATTAAGTGGATAAAAATCAAGGTGCTCAATAGTGGCATATAGCATGTTACTTTTTTTTTTTTTAAATAATCTCTACACACAGTGTGGGGCTTGAACCCATGATCCTGAGATCAAGAGTGGCATGCTCTACCGGCTGAGCCAGCCAGGCACCCCTAGCATGTTACATTTTGTATAAGAAAAAGAAACACAGGAAGAATAAACCAGAAACTAATAAAAATATTGCCTATAGTGGATAGGTGGGAATCGAGTGGAAGGAATAAAAATGTGAGTAAGCCTTCTGAGTGTACTTTGTTATATACAGTTTTGATTTGTAAACCTTATGAAAGTTTGGTATATTAAAAAAATAAATTCAGGGCGCCTGGGTGGCTCAGTTGGTTGGGTGATTGCCTTCGGCTCCCAGAGTCCTTGGATCCAGTCCCACATCGGGCTCCCGGGTCAGTGGGGAGTCTGCTTCTCCCTCTGACCCTCTCCCCATTCATGCTGTTTCTCACTCGCTCTCTCTCGCTCTCTCTCAAATAAATAAATAAAATGTTTAAAAAAATAAAAATAAAAAATAAACTCAGGGGTGCCTGGCTGGCTCAGCGTTACTCTGGATCTCGGGGTTATGGGTTCAAGGCCCATGTGGGGTGTAGAGATTACTTAAAAAATAAAATCTTTAAAAAAAAGAAATTCAATTTTAAAAGATTTGAAGCAAGCAAACCCTAAAACTAAAACTAAATGCAGGGGGCGCCTGGGTGGCTCAGTCGTTAAGCGTCTGCCTTCAGCTCAGGTCATGATCCCAGGGTCCTGGGATCGAGCCCCGCGTCGGGCTCCCTGCTCAGCGGGAAGCCTGCCTCTCCCTCTCCCACTCCCCCTGCTTGTGTTCCCTCTCTCACTTCATCAAATAAATAAATAAAATCTTTAAAAAAAATAAAAAATAAATAAAACTAAATGCAAATAGAAACAAAGACACCTGACTGCATATCAAATTGGTAATGGAACCACATACACACTTACACAGAGTTCATTTCAATGGTTTGTGATTACAGTACTCTGTTTACCTTTAGTGGGATCATTCTAAGAACAAATAGAACTGCAAAGAAGTCTTGAATTTTTTCTTAGAAGGCTTCTTGGAAATGGTATTGGAGTAGTAATTCTGAAACTATTTTGAGTGCACCGTAAGAGCAAATGATGAAATAAATTGATGCAGTTGGGAATCAGGGTTCTCATTGTGGAGCAAGAGAGATACAGATAATGGAATGGGAAAGGGAGGAAGAACCCTATGGACCTGGATTTGAATTGAAAGAAATGTCTTTAAAAATTGTTTTTAAGGGGCGCCTGGGGGGCTCAGTCATTAAGCGTCTGCCTTCGGCTCAGGTCATGATCAGGGTCCTGGGATCGAGCCCCGCATCGGGCTCCCGGCTCTGCGGGAAGCTCGCTTCTCCCTCTCCCACTCCCCCTGCTTGTGTTCCCGCTCTCCCTTTGTCTCTCTCTGTCAAGTAAATAAAATCTTTTAGAAAATTGTTTTTAAATACACTTTTTAGCTCTGTCCACTAAAAGGGTCTATAAGCAATGATATTCCAGCTGCAATGAGCAAACCTAGCAGCCAAAACTTGGTTTCTGAATGCCATTCTCCACTAACAGACCTTGGAGAGATGGCCGATTCCAGGTCTGGGACAGGGAAATACAAAGTGAGCAAGTGCTCAAAGACTGACGGGAACGTGTGAGAGGCATACAGAGCTCTCAGCTTGAGGGAACTTCTACTAACCAAATTTGGGACAATTTGACTATCAGAAAGAAGTTGTTATAGTGGATTATTTCACTCAGGTGGCTGTTGGCGGCCTCAGGAGAGTCCCATCCAAGATCAGTCCTGTGGGCCTCTCCCCCTGGCCGCCTCCCAGCATAGCCACTGGCTTCCCTCAGGACAAGTGATGCAAATAAAAAGAGAGAGAGAACCCCCAAAATGAAAAACACCGTCTTTTTATAACCCAATTTCAGGAGTGACATTCTCTCTCTCCTGCCATGTTCCTGTCTTTAGGAGTCACTAAGTCTAGCCCACACTCGGCGTGGAGGGAAGGTGGGGGGAGACAAACCAGATGTGAATATCCAGAGCTAGGGACCACTGGGGCCATCCTGGGGGCTGCCTACCACACCAAGCAATCAAACACGATAACATCACCTATAATGGGACAAACTGACATTATATACCTCCTGAGACAATGCAGCGGGAACTACACAATGTCACCCCATGTTGTATTCCTGGGGAGAAATATGAGGGAACAAACAGAGAAATCCAGAAAGTGGGACACTCCACAAGAAAGTTAGTCTGGGGGCGCCTGGCTGGCTCAGTCAGTAGAACATGCCACTCTTGATTTTGGGGTCATGAGTTCAAGCCCCACATGGGGAGTAGAGCTTACATTAAATTTTTTTTTTAATTTTAAGAAAATTAGTCTAAATTCTAAAATGTCAGTATCATGCAAAAGAAAAAACCTGTCAAACTGAGGTTACAGGAGACTAAAAAGAAAAGGTAATTCAATATCTGTGATCCTTAATTAGATCTTGGATCAAAAAACAAAAATAGCTATAAAATGACATTCTGAACTAATTAGGGAATTTGAATATAGACTATATATTAACGATTAAGTATATATGAGATTTGGTGGGTGGGATAAGGGTGTTATGATTATAGAGGAGAATCTTTCTCCCTAACAGAAACGTGCTGAGATATTTAGGAGTCAATGGTCATGATATCTCCAAATCATTTTCAAGCAGGTTAGCAAAAAAGCCAAAAACCAAAAAACCCAAACCCCCTAACATAGAAATACATATATGAAAGATATACTCGTGTTCATTGTTGTACTCTTTCAATTTTTCTCAAGGTTTGAAGTTTTCCAAATAAAAGGTTATGAAGGTGGGAGGTAGGTGTTGGTCATCAGGACCCCTAGTATTTGCTAGGCCATCTGGAGATTCCAAGGAACCCATGAGGGCCATAAAGCTCTCTCTGTGGTGCTCGGTGTACATGCTGAGGATTCTCTGAGTCAGTCCTCACCCCACTAAGTAGGGTAAAAAGTGATTTGGGGAGTCAGACAGATCTGAACTGTAATCCTTCCTCTGTCCCTTCTTGGCTGTGTGTCTTGAGGCAAGTTACGAACCTTCGCAGTCCCACCTCCCAAACCATCAAATTGTTCCTTCCTTCCTCCCTCCCTCCCTCCCTTCCTTCCTTCCTTCCTTCCTTCCTTCCTTCCTTCCTCCCTCCCTCCCTCCCTTCCTCCCTCCCTTCCTCCCTTCCTCCTTTCCTTCTTTCCTTCCATAACCATTTATTGTTATTCCCTGCAATGGGCAAGGGATACAAATATGAATTTAGTTACTCTAGGAAACTCATAATCAGATGGGGGGAACACACTGTGGTCAATGCTAAAAGATGCCTGCTAAGGCTCTTGCAGAAGCACAGGGGGTAGGGTGGGGTTAGGGGCTGCCCAGGAAGATTTCTCAAAGGCCGGGAGGTCCGGTGGCCTCCATGGGGGATGAGGAAGGAGCATGAGCTGCACTGAGGGGCCTCAGGGGCAAGGGCAGAGAAGACTGGAAGAGAGTTTGACAGAATGGACAGGTCCAGGCCAGGAAATTGGTTGGGGAAGCCATGGGAGCAATGTGGGCCCTGGTCTTGGATAATGGGGCACACTAGGCCACGATGCTTGGTTCAGAAAACATAGCAGAGCTCTGCTATATTCAATTGGTTTTAAAAACGCTTACGGGAGGAGAGGCCCCCAATACAGAGAAAAAAACTATTAAAAACAAACACTTGAACTGACAAATAAAAGGAAGTTATGTACTCTAAACTTTTCCCTGTTGCTCTCCTTCCAGGAGAGGAGGAGGCACGGATGGGGTGCCAGGTCTGGCACTAGGGCTTGCTTCCGCGAAGAGAGATGGTGACCCCCAAAGAATGAGGCTCATGTATCACTCGCTACCACCGCCTCCTTATCCAGGGTCTGTCCCCACGCACATAAAACTGTTAGGTCTACCCACCACCCCATTTCCGCTTTCTAGATCACACATTTCTGTAATGCACCAACGATCCGCCTGGCCGGGGAAGCACGGAGGGCCCCCGCCAGGTGCCAGCGCCCGGCCAGGAACTCGGGGTTCCCTGCCCCCGCCAGCGCGGGAGGCCGTGCTAATGGGCCCGAGGGTCCGCGGGCACGAGCGCTGAGCCTGGCTGGCTACGCAGACGCAGAAGGAAGCTTCTCGCCTAATTCCAAATCATTTTTCTAAGAACAAAAACTATGTACAAATGAATATTTCCATCTTTATTTCAAATTCTAGGTTTCAACTGCAATATTAATGCTACTCCACAGTGTAATTTACTTGTAATAATATATCATTATTTCCATTTTACAGTTCTCTTCTTAAAGTAGTAAAGCAAATGTTTAAAACAGCACAAATCCACAGCCCCACAATTCTCCATTCAGGCTCAGAATTTGTGCGCTCCTTTCAGAATTGCACATAATTGAAAACAATGAAAACCCCCGATGTGCTAAATGCTCTAGTCATTAAAGCATTTTTTTACTTTGGAATAAAAGACCGTTCTTGTGGTTGTAGTTATTATTTATTTATTTATATTTAGAAGCCCCAAACAAGCTGCTTCCTGTTCCCAGACTGACATCTGCTGGGGATGTCAGGCTGACCTGCTTCCCGGGCAGGCCCGCAGCCGGCGGCCACTCCTCCCAGCCTTGGGGGGCAGGGGACGGCACCTGGCGGCCAGGGCCAAGCTGGCGCCTACCGCCGCTTCAGCAACCAGCCCCAGGGGACCCAGTTTCTCTCTTGCTTCCGGCAGCTGGGTTAAGCCCCAGAATGGCAGTGGCTTGGCACAAGGTCTCCAGTGTTGGTGGCTCTGGCAAGGGGCTGGTGGGCAGGAGAGAGATTGGGGGGCGAAATTAGGCACGTGGGCACGATGAGTGCCCTCTGCATGCAAACAGCCCTGCAGACAATCGAGAAGCTGCCCTATTTCTTCGCTTTCTCTGGGACGTCTCTACGGACATCTTTTATTGTTGTTGCTGCTGCTCCTGCTGCTGCTGCTGTTTTGTTGTAGGTTCCTTTGCCTCTGATAGAACTGCTTCCTCTTAGGCAGCCCTGGGCGTTGGGTCCTGTAGGGGAGGGTCCCCGGCCTTCGCAAGTTAGATTTCCTTTCCATTGGCTTCATGGTTAACAACCAGGGAACAAGCTTCCTTTTCCATCAGAATGGAAACAGGAATGCCTATTTCCCAATTTGTAGGAAGCCTGGTCTCCCTCTCCTCTGCAATTTAAACCACAGCAGGGTTGAGGGTGGGGGTGTGTGGGGCTGGGGAAACAGAGGGTTCTTTTCTCTCTTCTGGAGAGATCTTCTAGCTCCAGGCCCCCTTTCATCCGTGTCTCTGACTCTGAGCTTTGGGTTCCAGCCCCACGAAGGACATTTTCGGTAAGGTGACTATGGGCCTCTCAAAGTCAGCATCTTGCCCAAGTCAGCCCCCTAACACGCCCTCCCATATACTCCTGCCCTGCTCAAGCGCCTCCCATGGGCCCGGATTCCTGCCGCTTGGAACCCTCCCACCCACCCCCATCTGTCCCACATCTGTCCCTTCATGACCACCACCATTTCCTTCCCCCTGCCCAACTTCTTCCACTCCTGCCAAACACTTCACCTCTACACCCAGACGAAGGCATCCCCAAGCCCACGGAAACACCTTTAATGAAACGTCACTGTCCACAGAAAAAGCCCAAGCCTTTGGCCCCGACATTCAAAGAAAGTGCAGCCCTGCCCAGACCCAGCCAAGGTTTCCCCAATGCCCAGAGCTGCCCTGGGGGTGGGGGAGTCCCTGGGATGACTTCAGGTGGACTGAGGAGGAGGCCTTAGGAGACAGGATGACCACATGAGAAAAGTGAGTTTGCTTTTTACTCTCTTTCATTTCTCAGCGTCAAGGAGAAAGTCTGGTTTGGTGTTAGTCCACTTTTTTTTTTTTTAACAAACTTTTAATGTTAGAATCGTTTTGGACTTACAGAAAAATTGCAAGAATATCTCTTAAGAGTTTCAGTACTCAGTACTCCCGGCACCACCCCCCCATGGTGAACATGGCCAGAGGAGGCTGGGACACCTGCTTTGTGAATGTCCCTTTCAGCCAGAGCCCTTCCCCAGTCACAGCAGGGAGGGACTCTAATCACCTTGCTTCTTTTTCAATAATATATTTTCTGTTACCTTTTATTTCCAGCAAGTGATACTACTCATCCACATTCTAAATTCCAAAAAAGCTCTGAAAAAATGAAAGGTTTTTTGTAAGTTTGGAGCCAAAGCTGATTTGAGGCAAGCTATAAATAGTCTTTACCCTACTTAGTGTAAATATTCATACATTTCTCTGCAGAAATATTCATTCATTCTCTGGCCCTCTGGGGATGTTAACTAACGTTGCATATATGCACCATATCACCTTCCGAAATCAGAAAAAAATGTGAATTCCGAAACACATCTGGCACTGTGAGCTTACCATTTACAGTTATGATATAAAGTTTCTTTTAAAAATAAATTTACATAAAAAGAGCAAGTCATTTCAAGAGAAACAGCGAGTAAATTGTAAGTACAGGTGACCTAGACTTTTAAGTTCCTCTTTCACTTTTTCCCACCCTTCATAGAAACATATAACTAGCACCAAACAGAAAACAAAGAATCTGCAAGGCCTCCAGATCCTGTCCAAACACCTCAGGTGGTCTTCATCTGTGCTCAGGCCCTACTCACTCCTCCACCCACACCCATACCTCCATACCTTCAACACACCGCACTGGCTCTGGCCTCCAGGCCTTCACACAGTCTGCTCCCACTCCTTGAAACGCTTTTCCCTGGCAAGCTCCTGGCCCTTCTTCCAAACTCAGCTCAGATGCCACCTTTGGCAAGAAGCCTTCCCTGGTTGCACCCAGTCTTGTTTAGGTGGTCAGCCTGTGTGGTCCCATGGCACCCCGCACACAGTATTGTGGGTAAGGAAGCAGCTTGACTCTTAATTTGACTCTAGTTTGACTCGGCGTCTTTTAGCTGGGTGATTTGCTCTCTTATACTCACTAAGATTAATCAGTGGGATGGGTGATGATAGCTGCTATGTGTTGAACTCACTCTTCTAAATGCTTTACATACATAAATTCACATCATCCTCACAAGCCTGAGAGGTAGAAATTGTTTTGGTTTTTGGTTTTGGGTTTGTTTTTTTTTTAAGATTTTATTTAATTATTTGTCACAGAGAGAGAGAGAGACAGCAAGAGAGGGAACACAAGCAGGCACAGTGGCAGACAGAGGCAGAGGGAGAAGCAGGCTTCCTGATGAGCAGGGAGCCCAATGCGGGGCTCCATCCCAGGACTCCGGGATCATGACCTGAGTCGAAGGCAGATGCTTAACCGACTGAGCCACCCAGGTGTCCCTAGAAATTGTTTTGATCTCCATTTAATATATGAAGAACTGAGACCCAGAGAGGGTTAAGTCCCTTTCCCAAGGTTACGGTCAGCAGGGGCGGTAGGGATTTCTTTCCTCCATCCCTCTTGATCCCCACCATAGAACAGCTAGGGAAGTGCTTGCATCACAGGGCTGCCCAGAGAAAAAAATGGCATAAGGTTGGCCAGGTGCTGTGCCTCATCCTCACAGGCTACTTCTGGTCAAACCTGCACTGGGTACCCCAGGCACAGGGCACTGACTTGCTTCGGAGGATAGCTCGACCCCAGGGCCCACAAGCTGTTGCTCTCTGCTCTTCCATTTCCTCAGTGGACTCTTCCTGCCCAAGCCCAAGCCGGGTGGGGTTTACCCACCGCTTTCTACTGTAACCGGTATTTACAAGTCTGGCCTCTCTCTCTGAGCTCATCAGAAAAAAAATGTGCCAGACTCACACGTCTTTCATCTAGCACCCTGTAGAGGGTCTGAACGAAAAGTGTTTGGTAAAGAAATGCAAAGAAAAAATGATGAAGTAAATGTATGGATGGGTAAATGGATGGATGGATGGATGGATGGATGGATGGATGGATAAATAACAGCGAATGCACACATTTCTGTCCTTAGAATTTCTAATGCATTTGCCATACCATGACTAATGAAAAATAACATTATCCAGTTAACACTCCTTTTTTTTTTTAAATTTTTTTTTTAAGATTTTATTTATTTATTTGAGAGAGAGAGAATGAGAGACAGAGAGCACGAGAGGGAAGAGGGTCAGAGGGAGAAGCAGACACCCCGCTCAGCAGGGAGCCCGATGTGGGACTCGATCCTGGGACTCCAGGATCATGACCTGAGCCGAAGGCAGTGGCTTAACCAACTGAGCCACCCAGGCGCCCCCAGTTAACACTCCTAAGCAGAGGTGCTGAGGCTGAAGAGAAAAGGAGAGAAGAAAACCCATTGCACTGCATTGCGCTCTGTGTCTGCGTTTCTAGTAAAATAGTGCGGTAGTAATATTGAGCTCTTCAGATAGGAAGCTGGGAAGGGAACAACCGGGATTTATGATAAAGTCTAGACATCTCAGCTGTCATTGGATAAAGGCGATGGCATAACAAGACTTAGAAGTGACTCTGAGGCGAGGTCCTCCATGGTGCTGGAAAGGGCCAAGCGGCGCAGGCCCCGCTCTGGAGCCGGCCACACGTCGGCCCTGACAGAGGAGTAACTATGTAATGAGCAAATGGAATCCAAGGCAGACTGTCTGCGTGTCCATGGTGACAAAGGGGTACCATGTCATTGACATTCAATTTATTAGCCTACTGTCCCTTATCTTCTTTCTTCTCTTCTAACTTGGGCAGTGGAAGGGTAACATATTCATTAAGGAGTACAGTTTGTAAAGGTACAAGTGTCTAATTATGGGATAAGAGGAAATTATTGTGCTGGGGAGCACAGAGCCGCCGTGAGCCGGGGAATGGCAGCCTCAGACCCTGCAGTTTAATTTATGTGCTATTTATCTCCTCACGTACATCTGGCAGAAACAATTAGCACTTGGTAATTTGTTGACCTTATCAAGGCCCTGGGATTTGTTATCATAGTTGGCACCAATATCAACGCTGCGGGAAAGAAACAATTTAGAAATGGCCCGCTAGTAAATCATGCCCATTTAACCAGGTTCGAATTTATTTTAGTCTGGTGGAGGCTTCACGTTTTGTCACTTCTTGATCGCTATGTTAATTTTCCAAGGGCTTTTAGGATGCTTTCAGAACCCTAGACTATCACAGTGGGAGTCAGGATCCTTTAAAACGTGAGGACGGCCCCTCAGAAAGCACTACCCGTGGAAACACAAGTGCAACAGTGAATCTTGCAAGAGGGTTTTCAAGAACAGCACTCTCCCCACTGGTCCTCAGCAGCCCCCGGCACTCAGTTACTTCAGGTCCACCGGGACTCCTTCGGTGTGTGCACCCATTCCAGAAGGCCCGCCAGACTGCAGAGCGCTTCCCCACTGCCCGGCGCCACGCTGTGAGCCCTGAGCCGTTCCGTGGTACCTCCGTGGCTCCCAGCATGTCCCTCCATAGACCACGTGGGACGCCACTTACAGAGTTTCCCCAAACTGTGCTCCCCAAAACTGTTCCGAAGTTAAAACAGGTGTGAAGGAGCAAAAGGTATTTTTAGATCTGAGCTTCTTTACTCTCTCTCTCCCAATTTCAAGCCTTCCCTCCCCATTTAAAGCTGGAACGGGGTGCAGCGCTCACAGCCCTAGGGGAGGCTTCTATTAGAATAGAAAACAAAACAACCAGGCTTTCTGGCTTTTGTTATTCAAAACCTAAATCCTTTGGAGAATTCAGCTGATTCTCAAGCAAAGTCTGGATGAATAGAGGGGCATTTTACCCCAGCCTGGAAAGTTCTTGAGCTGGAGGAAGGTGTGCAGGGGAAGGGAGGAAGGAAGGAAAAGACAGAGAGGAAGAGTGGGGAGGAGGAGGGGGAATCAAGGGAAGGGGGAATCTGGAAGAGAAGGGGAGAGGAGGGAGCCTGTGACTGTGTGTGGTTCAGTAGAGTTCAGGGAGTTGGCTCAGTGGAGCCCAGGAAGGGGACCAAGGACGAGATCAGCAAGGTCACCCAGACCAGGGTTTGCACTTGGAAGCTTTCCAGAGCCAGGCAGAATGGGTGAAACAGGTCTGAGAGGCAATAGGAAGGGCTGTGGACAGAGGAGCTGGAGAAAGAGTGCATCCTTCCCAAGGACAAGGAAGTCGCAGAAGGGCTCGCCCCAGACCTCAGACCTGGCAGGGCCACGTGGGCTGGGATCTGGGGCATCTGAGCAGTGCCTGGATGGATCAGTGAGTGAGAACCGGAACCAGAACACCACCCCTCCTGCCACCTGGAACTGGGGCACAACCCCTGGGGTGGGGGTTGGGGGATAGTGAGGGAATTCCTGGAAGGAAGGACATTATGTTTTGGTTTTCTTTTCCCCATCAATCCGGAAGAAAGGGAGTCAGAATCTGAAATTACATAGCTTCTCATATGCTTGAGTCTGTGGACGAAGATGTCTATCCATGTCCTATCTTTGGGGAATGCTTATCCACAAAATTAAACACATTTCCTATTGTAGGACTTCCTAGAAATTTTAATATGCTAAAATAAAACATTCTGGATCTCAGAGAGAGGGATTCAACAGACCACTTGTGTGCTGGTAAATGAGCAACTCAGGGATCAACTCAGGGATTAAAAACCCTGCCTTATAGCGTTTGCCAATTTCCGTGGTATAAATACTCTAAATACCCCATCCCTTGGGCAGCGCTGCCCTGGGTCACAGATGAGGCCCTTGAGGCCCTTGCTCCAGTTCTACAACTCCCTGGCCCCCGTCCTCCTGCCTTCACTCTCCACACACCAGGGTCCAGAGGGCTTTCCACAGCAAACTTCCCACAGGCACATCTCTGCCTTGAAGATGTTTCCCCAGGTTATCTGAGCTAAGACTTGTCCTTTTACACATGTATCATTGGTTTTAATTAAAGGGACCGGTTTCCTGTTCACTAGGGTATTTCTACTGGTTGAGTTGTTGCTGTTTTTTAAATTTTTTTTTTAAAGATTTTATTTATTTATTTTTGCGCATGCGTGCGCACTTGCACACAAAAGAGAGCGAGAGAGGGACAGAGAGAGAGACAGAGACAGAGAGAGAGAGAGAGAGGACTGAACTCCCCGAACGCTACTGAACCACACACAGTCACGGGCTCCCTCCCTCCTCTCCCCTTCTCTTCCAGATTCCCCCTTCCCTTGATTCCCCCTCCTCCTTCCCTTCCCTCCTCCCTTGCCCTGCTCTCCTTCCTCCAGCTCTCCCCCACTGAGCCGGGAGCCTGATGCAGAACTCATCCCAGGACCCCGGGGATCATGACCAGAGCCAAAGGCAGACGCTTAACAGACTGAGCCACCCAGGCGCCCCGAGTTGAGTTCTTTTAAGTGTACTTATGCCAAGATCTGTGATTTATGAGGCATAACATAATGAGTGAATAAAAGACTGGATCCCAGTGGTAGCCAGCCTCCAGGATGGCCACAAATGATTCCTCCCTCCTGGTATTCATGCCCCTGTAGAGGGTTGATCTATGTAACGAAGGGGAGCAGATTTTGCCACCCTAAAATATGTCTCTTTGGCATAAGGATTATTTTGACCTAAAGGCAATCAAAACTTGGCAGATTCAGGAAAAGTTCTTTACCTTCCCTTCAACTGCCTAAATTTACACTGGAAAGGGGTCTATACCAGGAAGAGAGCTATTACCAGAGAGACTTTTTACCTAAGAAAGGTATCTGCATAACAGGACACCTTTGTTTTCCAAAATTCTCTTCTGCCTTCCTGTGAATGGCTTTCCTCCCCTTTGTACCCCCAGACCCTCTCCCCTTTCCTTGGCTCTGGATGTTATATAAGCTTCAAGCACCTGGCTGCCCTTTGGGTCTCATATTTTTATGGGGCTCCCCTTTGTTTGAAATTTGTTTTTCTCCTGTTAATCTGTCTTAACATTAATTATTAGACCAGCCAAAAAACCTAGAAGGGAAGAAGGGAAAGTTTTTCCACCCTACGGTAACAAATGGGAAATTTGGGAAATGAGTGTGTGACGTCTTCTGAGGCTAGCATCAAAGACATTGTGGGTTTTGCCTTGCCCTCCCTTGGATTACTCACTCTGGGGAAGCCAGATACCATGTCATGAAGACTCTTGAGTAGCTCTATGAAGGAGGCCACATGCTCAGACACTATATAGCATCAGTTTGCCAGCCCTGAGAGTGCTCCATGTTGGAAGCAGATCCTTCAGCTCCAGTAAGCCTTTATTTGGATGACTGCAGCCCAGCTGAGCTGCTCCTGGGTCTCCGGCCTGCAGAAGCTGTGCGAGATAATGAGCGCTCATTGTTGCTTTAAGCTGCTGGGTGTGGATGTACTTCATTGTGCAGATATTTCTAAGTAGTAGAGCACCTAATCGGGAGGAGCTCTACAACTCTGAACAGGGGAGAAAAGATGGATGTGGACATACACAAATACGTGGAATAAGCCAGTATATGTATGTATCATCAGATACTGACTGCGGAACGTTTGGAGAACAGGGAGAGAAGGGGAAGAGGTTGTGCACCGGAAAAACAAGAGGCCCTGTTAGGGAAGCTTTCAGGAGGTCAATTTTGGAAGAAAAGGCAGGACCACATTTGGGGGGGTGTCTTTCTTTTTTGGAGAAATTAAATCTCTGAGGAATCAAATTTCTGAGGAGTTTATATAAACGTTTTTAGCGAACTGTGAAATTCACTTGAAAATCAATGTTGCTTTAGGACATTACAGGTCAACCTGTTTGTAGTAAAGTCAGTCAGTCTTAGAAAAAGTACAAAAAATTTATCAAGACACAAAGTTGTAACCAGTTTGCTGTCTACCACCGCGTACACTGGGTGAGACATACCAGAATATTTATTTATTAGGTGGGTTTAAATTACAGAATAAAAAGATTCAGTTCTTGGTGGTTTGGTTTCCAACCAGGAAAAATGGGTATAAGCTGAAATAAAGGGAATGATTTCTATTTAGTTGAAAGGAATAAACAAACAAACAAAAGCCCTTCAATCAACCAGAGAAAATTAGTACCTCTTCCCAGTCCATTGTTTTTCATTTTGCTTTGCCTTTTGTTTTTGTTTTTGTTTTTTTAAAGGAAGTTTAAAGCCATAGTGAAATGTGATGGGGGCTGGAAAAGCATCCTGCTATCTTTTTCCTTTTGCCTAATTGTCATTCAAGATACCAGTTTCAAATGACATAGGAAGTTTGCTTAAATCAAATAGAAAATTAAAGCACATGAATTAAGCAGCTGGAAGAAAAAGTACTATAAATATAAAGTAAATGAATAAATATATTAAAAAGATACTCAGCCTCACAATAATTAAAGAAATGCAAGCTACAAGGAGATGCAATTTCTAAAACCCTATCAGACTGGCAAAGACTAAAAGGTTTGATAATGCTCAGTAATTGGGAGGAAGGGGAATCAGGCATATCACAGGCTAGGGGTGGGAATGTAAATTGGCACAACAATTTTAGAGCGCAGTTTGACAACATCTAGCAAAATGTTAAATGCACATACCCTTTGACGCAGTAACTCCATTCCTGGGTAGAAATACAAGCTCGAGGTTATCCATTGCAGCCTTGTTGGAAATAAAAACGAAAAAAACAGAAAGAGCAACGTACATAAGAGAGAGCGACTAAATCACAAACAAATCGATGATAACAAATGTGTGAGTCCTTGCTTATTTTGTGATCAGCACTGTTCCAAGAGCTCTCCTGTGTGAAGTCATGCGATCTCAAAAGAACACCGAGACTTGATTCTCTTCTTAGAATGGTACAGCCACACAAACAGCATCTAGCCATCCAAGTTACCAGGGCGTGGGCTGACACAAGGGCTATTTATGCAATAGGAGGGATAAAAGGAAATTTTAGAACAGGCTATAGAGCACAGTATCATTTATGATAAAGAAACAATAAAGTGTGTATATACGTTAACATTTGTGCAGAAAATGTCTAGAAAGATACATTAGAAAGAAAGAGTTAACTGTGGGACCCTCAGGAGAACTTTCCATTTTTTATTTAATACCTTCTTTACTTTTCACATTTATTTATTTACTTACTTACTTGCCTATTATGCATGTGTAGAGGGTTCACCTAATTAGACCAACTGCAAAGGTTGAGGTCAGAATTTTCAAGACTGCCTTCGCTTCTGACACCAACTGCCTATGGAATGGTCAGTTTCCATCATTCACTAGAAGGGCGCACAGAACTCATTGAAGCTTTTCTATTCATGGCTGTGGTTTATTACAGGGAAGGGAGGCAGATTAAAATCAGCCAAAGGAAGAGACACATAGGGTAGAGTCTGGGAGCGTTCTAGACGTGAGGCTTCGATGGTTCTCTCCTGTGGTTTAAGGATGCATTACCCTCCTGGCATCTGTGTGTGACAGTGCACACAGAGTTCTCCCAGCTGGGGAAGCTCATAGGAGCATCAGTGTCCAGAACTGGTTTAACGGGGTTTCATTATGTAGGCACAATTGATTGATTGCCCGCATGGTTGAAGTCTAAAGGTTGACTGACACTACATGATTCAAAGCCACACCCTAAATTATAACATCTTTCTGGAGGGGTCAGCGCCTACTCAAAGATCCAGTGTGGCCATCTTGTGCCCTAAACAAAGACAGTCCTATCAGGTATGACATTGATTAATTCCAGAGGCTGAGAGCGAAGGCCCGACCTCTTTTGGGGGCAAGACCAAATTCTTTACTATACAGTTTTGTAATTAAAACCTGGAATAGCTGTGTGGTTGGTTTTCCATGTGCTTGTTGGTACATAGTATAGTTTCTAAGTTGTGTTTTTATGTAAGAGGACTGGTTTGCACTGAGACTCCCTGATAATGTGAATTTTTGTCCCGTGTTTTCTTAGATTCTGTATTTGTCTACTTGGTACTCACTGGTCACCGGGTCAGACTCCTGGCCAAAGCTGTTTACTTCTCCTCTGTGAGCCAGCTTTTGTGTCACCTGATAATCATATTACAAATCCTCGAATCAATCATGAGTCCACACTCCCAGCCACATCTTTTATTTAACTCACATACCAACCCAATATTCCTCTGCCCCAATCACCCAGGGCCAGGTAGCATACAGCTAGAGACCTCCTCTAGAGCCCAGAGCCTGCTGACTCAAGCTAGCTGACCTGAGCTGTTTTCTCTGCCTTGCCTTACCTTTCCCATGGGAAACAATAAAGGTTCTGGCCCACGCTTCCCCCTCGTTGCCTCTGTCTCCGGATCAAACCTGGTGCTGCCCGATGGGGCCCTGTGTGGCATGATGTGCTGCCTTCCCTTGGGAAGTAAGTAGTAACGGTCTTCCTTCAATGGCATTAGCCTCATTGTATCATCTCCCCAAATTAAAATCCCATGGGTACAATCAAGACAACTCTGAAACCCCTCCTCCCCAGGCTAGGTCTTAAGAGGGTAATAGTCCTTACTTGCCGGTGCAGGCCTGGGCTCCTACATGCTTGTTGATTTTAGTGAACAAGGGTACGCTACTAGTTTTTCTTCGAGTGATGGTCCATAAACCGTTCATCTTGCTTGACGCAATCAGAGCTGTAGGTGGAATTTGAAAAGAAGTTCAATAAAGCACTTGTGGAAATGCGTATCAGTTTTCAAATTCTGCACTGAGTTCACTGAAATACTTGTGCCCTAACTTGGTCAGCGTTCCTTTGTCACTCTTTCTATGCCCCCAACCCCAGTTCATTTAGTTAGCTGATATACTTGTACTTTCTGCCAATAACTAAACGTGCCTCGGTCAGCTTACAAACTGGAGCTCAGAAGGAAGAGAAAGTTGTACTTACTCCATTTAGGCTAGTTCCCTGACTTATTTTAGGCTCTGAGCAAATGTTAGTTTATAAGTGTTTTTGCTTATTACAAAATGTCAGGGATTTCTTGTTGCTGGCTTTAACCCAGACACCGTAAGTGTACTCTCAGGCAAAGATATGAAAAATAGAAATTCTGGTAAACTGAAGATGGTACAGTTGGTAGTTAATTCTAAAAAGGACAGTGTTTGACCCAGCAGCCCCCAAAATGAGGTTTGGCCATATTCGTGCATTTTCAGGGACAGAAGATGTAAAGATAGGAGTGGGTTGGAAAGGAGAAAAACTATAATCATATGAAATAAAGAAAAATTTAAGCCTCTAGCAATAAAAATGGATAAAGTGGACAAATCTTATGGACAAATAAGATTATGAAATGCCAAGTCATAAAGAATGAGGAATATTTGGACTTTTAATAATGCAGGTGAGTTTTTATAGCAATTAAAAAAAAAACCATTATGACTGCCTCAGGCAATAGTAGAGGGTGTTTATAGTTGGTTTCCAATAATTCCAAAGGGCTGACCCAATTAAGAACTCCAATTCTGAACCAGAAAGGTTTAAAAACATTTTAAAGAAGACAACTCTAAAATGGCTCTTTGGGAATACTGACATTTTTTCTCGAGATCAGTTAATGAAAAATCACTTTATTTATACTATTCCACTTAGCCAAAGTGTGCTTGAAAACCAGAAAAATTAAAATACTTTGCTTTTATAATACTCTTGGATCTTTAGCTAAACTTAACAGGCTATAAAGGAACCATGCCTTAACAGCCAAGTGTAAGTTGGGGAATTGTTGTTGGTGAGTCAGGGTAAAGAGTGTTTGTTATAAATGCTCTTGAGCACAAGGCAAGTTCTATGAAGTCAAGTGTATCTGGGGGCTTTTAGCTGCAAGTGACAGAACACTCAACCCAAAGTGGCTTAAACAGTGAGGGCACTGGACTCTTGCACAAAACAAGAAGTCTGGGGGCAGGCTGAGGCAGGACTGGATCAGCACCAGTTCAGGGTGTTTCTTTGCCCATCTTTTGGGCCTTCCTTTCCACAACTCCAAATACAGTCCTTTACTAAATCTATTTTCAAATCTCAAAGGAAGGCTATCCCAAGGGCCCTGGAATTCACAAGTCCTCATAGCAGGAGAGAAAAGAGAGTGGCAATCTCTTCTGGTCTCCCTCTTTCAGGGGAGGAAAAACCCACCCCTCCCCCAGCTCTGTCAAGCCTCCTCCTCACACCTCTTTACATATCAGAGGCCAGCGCTGGGTCCCCTGCTCATCACTGGCACAACAAAAGAAAGAGTACATGATGAATTTAGACTAATTTGATTCATTTCCTGGAGTTGGACACATTCTCTGTGGAACAAAATAGAGATTTTGTTAGCAAGCACAAAGGGGTGAGCTGGGTATGTGAGAGGAGTAGGGGCCAACAGTCAGCAGTGTTTGTGATATTTGGAGGCATTAGCAGGTGAAAGGTGGGGCAATGGTCCCCATGCCTGAGCTGGTCATTGCTGTTCAAAGGATGCATAAAAAAGGAAATATATCTTACATTTGTTATGTTGTTTAAATTGGATAAGGACCGCAGTAAAACCAGATATCATATGTCTGGCTTTGTATCAGTTAAGCTATGGGACGGCCTCCTTACTTAGAAATAAAACTTGGCCAAATCTAATATGGTTCTTCATGAAATCTATTTGCAAGTAAAAAAGAAATGATATCCCAAGGTGCCTGGAATTCACCCCAAATGACACAAATACAATAAGCCAAAGGGCTGAAATGGCTTACACACAAAATTTGACCAAAGCAAAGAAGCTTGCTCTCATGCTGTGATCAGAAGAGCAGCAAGCTGAAGGCTTTGTTCAAAGCAAAGAGAGCATGGAATTCTAAAGGCCGTGGTCCTCCAAAGGGGGCAGAGAGATATTAGTAAACAGGGTTCATTAATCCACTCAGGCAAGAGCCTCAAAAGTTCAAGATGTGCTTTCTCATCTGCATTTTCACGGGATTTCAAAGACCTGAAATGAAAGGCTGTGAACTGTCCCCGCCAGCCCCTCTCCCTTTATATCATAGATAGCTGCAACCACGCCAGCGATTCTCCACAGAGACTGGGACTTTTCTCAAGAAGGGTGTTTGTCCTAAACAGAAAGTTTGGCTAGCCTGACGAGAACAAGAACCAAGGAACCTTAACCAGGGAAACAGAGAGACAAAATGCCAAGCCTCATGAGAGATGACCTGAAGCGCTGATGTTTCCTATACCTTGGAACAAAGTAGAGAGCAGGAGCACACAGGGCCGGAAGGCGCCTACTCTCCCAGGGCTGACCCTCGGCGGGCAGGCTGTGCACCGTCCACACTGATAACATACTGGGATGCTTCTGAAGTAACTAATGCCTGGGTCCACGCGCTCCCCTACCTCCCCACAACCCAATAACTAAAGGGTGCATAAATGGAGCTTCCAGGATTCTGTGCTAGCCCATGGAAACTTGGTTTAAAAAAAAAAGAAAGAAAAACAAAAGCAAAAGGGCAAGTTGAAGAGGGCTGTGTAAAAGCTTCTACTTTCCCTTCAAAGCTACCCTCTCCACAGCCCCTCTGCTGTGGCTTTTCACCACGAAACAAGCTACACATCTCCCCATGTCTTCCCTGTCTTCTCTTCCAGTGGAAGAAGCATTCCTTCATCTACCAAAGGCCAGCCACTCCACCATGTGCCACATTGCACCCCCTCACCATGCCACCTCTCAAGGGCTGCGCTCCTTCTGTCCCTTCCTTCCCTTCCTCCTTCATTAGCCTCAAACTCTCCTCCTCTCCATTGCTAAAAAAACTACAACCCACCAACCAACCAGCCAGCCAGCCAGCCAGCCAGCCGGCCAGCCAAACCAGCCAACCAGCCAGCCAACCAGCCAGCCGGCCAACCAACCAGCCAGCCAGCCAGCCAGCCAGCCAGCCAGCCAACCAGCCAACCAACCAACCAGCCAGCCGGCCAGCCGGCCAGCCAAACCAGCCAGCCGGCCAGCCAGCCAGCCAGCCGGCCAGCCAAACCAGCCAGCCGGCCGGCTGGCCAGCCAAACCAGCCAACCAGGAGCCAGCCAGCCAGCCGGCCAGCCAGCCAACCAGCCAGCCGGCCAACCAACCAGCCAGCCAGCCAACCAGCCAGCCGGCCAACCAACCAGCCAGCCAGCCAAACCAGCCAACCAACCAATCGCCCTTTTGCTTGAACATCTCCCTCCACTTCTTTTGTCCCCTTTATGGCAAAACTTCTCAAGAGAATAATCCAAACTTGCTTTCACGTGAAACAGAACTCATCAACCAGCACGTCTTTATCTTCTTTTTCTCAACTGCTCAGCAGCATTTGCTTTCTTTTTGAAACCCTGCCTTCCTCTGGCTGCTCTGCCATACTCTCCTTGGTTTGTTCCCACCTCCTTAGCTGTTTCTTTGGGTCTGTTTTGCTGACCTCCACTCCTTTCCTTGACCTCTGTTCCAGGCTCATTCGTGGGTACTTTCCTCCTCGTCCCATACTGTCTCTAGTCTAGGTGATCTACTTCAGTTCTCAGGTTTTAAATATCACCCATAGAGTGATGATTTTAAGTTTATATGTCTATTGCCTAAACTTTCTTCTGAACTTCGGATACACATAGCTAGTAGCCAACTTGATATCTACACATTTGTGTTTAAAGAGCATCTTGAGGGTACCTGTGTGGCTTAGATGGTTGAGCATCTGACTCTTGATCTCAGGGTTGTGAGTTTGGGCCCCACATTGGGCTCCACACTGGGTTCCACACTGGGTTCCACACTGGGCACGGAGCCTGCTTAAAAAATAAAAAATAAATTTAAAAAATTAAAAAAAATAAAGAGCATTTTGAACCTACATTTAAACATTTTTAAATTGGCTTTTTTGTTTTCTTGTTGAGTTCTAAGACTTCTTTGTATATTTTGGTTAAATTCTTCATCAGATAGGTCTTCTGCAAATATTTTCTCCTGCTCTGTGGCTTGTCTTTTCATTCTCTTTATAGTCTCTTTTGCGGAGCAGACGTTTTTAATTTTAATGCAGTGCAGCTCATCAATCCTTTCTTTTATGGATTGTGTCTTTGGTATCAAAAATGTTATCTCCATACCCAAGGTCATCTAGATTTTTTCCTATGTTATTTTCTAGGAGGTTTAGTTTTGTATTTTACATTGAGGTTTGTGATTCCCTTTCAGTTATTTTTTTGTGAAAGGTGTAAGGCCTGTTTGTAGATTTTTTTTTTTTTTTGTATGTGGATGTCCACTTGTTCTAGCACATTTGTTAAAGAGACTACCTTTGTTCCATTGTACTGTCTTTGTTCCTTTGTCAAAGATCAGCTGAGTATATGTATGTGGGTCTATTTCTGGGCTTTCTATTCTGTTCCATGATCTATTTGTCTATTCTTTCACCAGTACCACGCAGGCTTCTTTACTACAGCTTTATAGTAAGTCTTGAAGTCAGTTATGTCACCTCCATTCAAAATAGATTCTTAATTCCCACCTCCACACACTTCCCATACCTGCTCCTCCCTCGAGTTTTTCCATTTCAGTAAATGGCACCATCCATTTGCTCAGGCTAAAAACCTAGGGGTCACTCTTCATTCCTCCCCTCCCTCTCCCATCCAGTCCATCATTATGTCTTAATTCTTCCTCCAGCAAGCAGATCAAATCAAGTTGCTTCTCTCCATTTCTACTGAGTCCAGGTGAGGAGCCAATCTCATTGGTTCTACCATAATAGGTCTCCCCCATGTCCTCCTCCAGTTAGTGAGCACCCCCACTTTTTTTCTTCAAAAAAAAGGAAAAGAAATTAGGACTTATTTATACACATTTTATATTTAGCCTTAAATGAAAACACAACCAGCCTGAGCAAAATGGGTTTTTGTTTAAATTGTTTTAAGGATTTTATTTATTAAAAAAAAAAAAGACTTTAATTATTTGAGAGAGAGTGGGGGGGAGAGAGAGAGACAGAAGGAGCGGGGGGAGGGGGGAGAGAGGGAGAAGCAGACCCCCCCACTGAGCAGGGAGCCTGTGGGGCTTGATCCCAGGACCCTGGGATCAGGACCTGAGCCAAAGGCCGAGGCTTAACCGACTGAGCCACCAGGCACCCCCAAAATAAGTTTTTTAATGAGATCTGTTGAAATCAGATGGGGATATGAGTTCAGGCTAATTCCTTAGGAGAAAAGGTAAAAGCAGTGTGCCTGGGTGGCTCAGTCAATTAAGCATCTGCCTTCCACTCAGGTCATGATCTGGGGGTCCTGGCATCGGGCTCCCTGCTCAGCAGAGAGACTGCTCTCCCTCTCCCTCTGCTGCTCCTCTTGCTTGTGCTCTCTCTCTTGCTCTCTCAAATAAACAAATAAAATCTAAGAAAAGAAAAGGTAAAGCCCTAGAACTGTACTGTGCATGCCAGTAGCCACTAAACCACATGTGGCTATTGAGCACTGGAAATGTGGCTAGTTTGAACTGAAGTGTGTTATAAGTATAAAATACACTCCAGATATTGAAGACTTAGTATGAGAGAAAAAAAAATTTAGTCTTATTAATAATTTTTAGGTTGATTACGTGTTAAAGTGACACATATTTGGAATATTGGGTTAAATAAAGTACATTTAGATGACTTGTTCCTTTTTTTTAATGTGGCTGCTAGAAAAATTTCAAATAAATCCACGGCTCACGTTATATTTCTGCTGGGCAGTGCTGCCCTGTAAAGTACATAACGCATGCCTGGTGCAGTTCTCTGGCCTGATATCCCCTTTCCTGCACCCAGGATCTCTGCTCCATCTCTCCTAGGCACGTCAGCCCGCACATTTGCTTCTCCCTCACAGGTGGCTCTCCTGACTGGGAGGGTTAGGTAAGGTGGTAGATGGGTCAAGATGCCACGTGATCTTTCAAAGCATACATCATGGGTGCCTGGCTGGTTAAGTCAGAAGAGTATGTAACTCTTGATCTTGGGGTTGTGAATTCGAGCCTCACATTGAGTATAAAGATTATTTTTAAAAATCAGCTTAAAAAAATAAAAATAAAAACAAACATCAGATTGTACGCCTTTTTCGTTGAAAACCTCTAATGGCTATCCATTTAAGTTAGAATAAAATCCTAGCACTACATCATACATACAAGGCCCTGCATAACTGAGAACCTTTTACTCATTCCACTTTAGCCATCCCAGCTTCCTCTCTGTTCCTCCAAAACATCAGGCTCTTTCCTGCCTCATAGCCTCTGCGTTTGCTGTTCCTTCTGCCTGGGATGCTCATACCCTACTCATTTTGATAGCTGGTTCCTTTTTACTCTTTGAGTCTTGGCTTAATTGAATATATGGAAGTTTTCGGATATGATGTAATTCTAGATGCATTTTTATGTTGCCTTCAAATCTTTAATTCAGTTATTTAAATGAAAATTCCATAATTATAATCCCATCTGTGTAAAAACTTATGTAGATGTGTACATATATGTAAATACAATAACTATTTGGAAGGATACACACCAGTTAATTGATGTTACTTCCGCCACCTTACTATGCATACTGTTCCACAACTTACTTTCCCACAAAGCAATATGAATAAGAAATTTTTCTATGCCAGTTCATATAGATGTACTTTCTTCTTTTTAATGGCCGAAGGTATTCTTTGGTATGGATGTATTATAATTTGTTTCACCATTTTCCTATATTGATGGATATTTAAATTGTTTCCAATTGTTTTTGCTATTACAATCGAATCTTATTACAGCTGATATGGATTTCAATTCTTTGGATCATAGAAAATAATTTACCTTCTTATGTATGGGAGCCAGTCTTTTATCATAGCTTCTGAAATAATACATCCTGTTCAATTGTGAAATGGGGCCATCTTAAGCATTAACAAATTTTTCTTATGCAATTTATATATTGATATCTCTAACCAACATCTTTAAAACTTAAAAGTACAGAAGCACTTTGTGGACAATTCAATACTGCTAGTAATGCTTTGTGCTTGAGGGCTGTACCAACCAACAATTTCTAATTGAAGGATACATTTTTCCCTCCGGAACTGAGGTATAAGTTATATACGGTAAAGTACACGGCTCTGGACTGTGCAGCTTGATGAGATCTGACACGTGTGTACATCTGAGTAGCTGCTCCCAAGATAAAAATAGAGAGCACTCCTGACCCCTTAGCAGGTTGAAGGACAGCACATTTGCATTGGGTAGGGTACTTTTTAAGCTGTTTGCTTTCAAATTTCCACATTCCTCATTTCTTTAGGATGAGTACTTCTTTATGATTCTTATGCTGATAATAACCTGGGAAGAGAGAGCAGGGTGAAGAAAGAGGGGAATCACAAAGGTCTGTCGGGTATTTTCTCATCTCTACTCATCTCTGATCACTTGTTTATTTTTAGAAACTGCTCAAGGATACCCTAGGCTGAATTAATGAGAAAATCATGGATTGCCGAAACTTCCAAGTTTATATGATCCGGACTGATAGGATTTTCATTCTTCTCTCCCAAAATGGTTTCTACTCACTAAGGCCAATACGGGTCATTCAATGCAAATAATCCTATACTATACTGGTCACACAATTATGAACAATCTTTTTTTTTTTTTTTAAACAGGGGTAAGTTGGGGCACCTGGGTGGCTCAGTCATTAAGCATCTGCCTTCGGCTCAGGTCGTGATCTCAGGGTCCTGGGATCGAGCCCCGCATCGGCCTCCCTGCTCAGCAGGAAGCCTGTTTCTCCCTCTCCCACTCCCCCTGCTTGTGTTCCCTCTCTCGCTGTGTCTCTGTCAAATAAATAAATAAAATCTTAAAAAAATAAAATAAAATAAACAGGCGGAAGTACTGAGCTGTGCAATTTTGGTTAAGCAATTTAATTTCTTTGCATCTTTATAAGGAGTAGTGAGAAAGAAAACTGGAGTTATAAGAATAATAATGGAGATACATAAAATAGTGAGAGAAGTAGGTTATGGTCAGATCACCAATGGCGTCAGTTGCTGAGATGATATGTTTGGACTTCCTTACCTTTTCTTTTTTCTGTCTCTTCTTTCTTGGCTGTCCCAAATCCCCTACGCTATTTCAGTTGTACTGGGTTGACTAGAATTCTGTGGCTACTCTGTAAATGTAATAACAATTGTCCATGAGAAAATTAGTTCCAGTTTCTAAATAACTAATTTACAATCTAATCTTTGCAACAGTTTATTCTTTTATGACTTGTCATTCTGTTAGCATTACTTAACCTTTCTTCTCCTCAGTAACTTCTGATTTACAGAATAGGTGAGTTAAGCAAGATATTCTCAAATGATATTTTCAGTCTAAAAATTCAATGATTTATACGAAGTCCTGGCATGTTATTAGCAAAATGTCAACATTTATCACTCAATCCAACAATTTTCTCTTTCAGAACATTCTTTAGCAACATTAAAATATTAATATTTCTTCCACAGAACAGGCATTTAAATAACCACAGGAAGACATGCCTCATAGTTGTCCATAATACGTAAGGATTGGAACTGTTAGGTGATGTTAAAGGGAACTACAGAGAAATTTACATTTATCACGTGCCTCTTATACATCTGGAACTCTCTTTAGTCCTTTTATACGAGGCCATTTAGTCTATATGTTAGTATGATCTTCATTATACATATGAAGAAGGATCAACTTGCACAGTGTGACATCCAAGTGCTGGATGTAGTATGTGAACCTAGATCTGATTAGAAGCTCCTTCCACCCCGTAAAGCTGTGCTCCTAACACAGAACAGAAGGTATAAATTCCAAATAAGGTGCGATGGAGACAAGTATAGAAAATGTCTGTATTTGCTGGGGTAAAAAGCTAAGCTGATACAAGAGAAAAATGGTAGTTTGAATACAGTAGCTTAAAGAACACTGAAGTTTTTTTTTTAAGCAAATTTTTCTTACACACATTTTTTAAAGATTATTTATTTATTTATTTATTTATTTGACAGAGAGACACATAGCGAGAGAGGGAACACAAGCAGGGGGAGTGGGAGAGGGAGAAGCAGGTTTCCCGCGGAGCAGGGAGCCCGATGCGGGGCTCGATCCCAGGACCCTGGGATCATGACCTGAGCTGAAGGCAGACGCTTAACGACTGAGCCACCCAGGCGCCCTGAAGTTTATTTCTCTTTCATTTACCAGCCCCAAGGTTAGCAGCCAGGTAACTGGGTGCTCTGCTCCTCAGAGTCCTTCAGAGGTGCAGGTTCCTGCCATACTGTTGCTTTACTGTCCTCGTACGCATTCTTAATGATGGGTTCTCCGGAACCCATTGGGAAGGAAAATAGCTCCTGAAGGAAACAGACATCCAGCATGGGAAGGCCTAGATCAGCAATCAGGCTTCATTCACATTCTGCTGACAAGATTTTATTTTTTTTTTAAATTTTATGTATATATTTTAAAGATTTGTTTATTTTAGAGAGTGTGAAGGGGGAGGGGCAGAGGGCGAGGGAGAGAGAATCCTCAAGCAGACTCCCCAGTGAGCGTGGAGCCAGATGTAGGGCTCAATCCCAGAACCCTGAGATCACGACGAGCCCAAACCAAAGGTCCGCCACTGGTAAACCGACTGAGCCCCCCAGACGCCCCTCCGCTGACAGGTTTTAGTCATGTGATCTACACTTAGCTGCAAAGAAGCTGAGAAACAGTTTGCAGCAGGACAGCTATACTCAATTAAAATTATGAAGAAAAAAGAATGCATTCTTGTAGCCAACTAGCATACCCTCATATAATGTCATTTCTCAGAGTAAAATCAACAGACTTGATAAAATAATCTGCAAAACACCTCCTTCCAATAGATAGTTCATATTTATGATCAGTAGAGTAGTGTGTTCTATAAAACTTTATCCAGAGGACTGGGAAATTTGATTTGAGATGTAATAAAATGAAGATGCAATCTATTCCTTGTACTCGAAGGCAACCAAGATGGTTTATTTCACCAGAAAAAAAAAATGGCAATTTGCACGAAAACCAGAAGGAGTCAGACTCAGACACGTCACTATTGGTTGGTCCCTCCCGCACTCCTGTGGCCACAGAATGCGCTCACCTTGCTGGGTGGGCTCTTTGCCTTCAAATGCAGGCCACAGACACAGGCACCGTGTGAAGGTTTCTTCCCTCCTTAGCTGCTCGCCAAGTGTGAAAGCAACTCCATCAAATGTGATAAGAAAGCAGATACAGAAATGCTCTCCTGGAATGGCGTCAAAATGAGCTGTGGTTTGAGAAGCATAAATATAGAGTGAAAGGAAGAGTTGGATCTGAGAATCTCAACTCCTGTGACTGAAATCTTCTCATGTGTCACTGAAGAACTCTGCTGCACATCCTACAGCTCGCAAGTCTGAGATGCGAAATAGGCAAATCTACCTATTACCTCCCTTTCTTACGTGTCCTTAGGAGAAATACCATAATTATCTGTGATCATCCTTTCAGTGTGACCAGAGGCAGCACTAATAAAATAACTTAGTAGTCAAGTAGACACAAGAGTCTCAATTGGGGACATCCATTAGAAGTCCTGGAAGTGATTTCCTAAAAAACATTTACATTTCTTTCTCCTAATTTTACACTTGCCAAGCAACTTTCTGTTGTATGATTTTGTCTTGAGTGGATTCAGACGCTGGAAGAAAGCACTCCAAATATAAATTAAAAGAATTGCTATCAATTGCTAAGCACTTACTAGGCGCTAAGCAGTTTTAGCATCGTACATGTGCAAACTCATTTCATCCCCACAACCACCCCAAGGGACGTCCTATTACCCCTATTTGAGAGCTGAGGGAACGTAACTTGCCTAACCAAGGTCACACAACCAGGAAGCCGTACAGCCAGGATTCAAACCCTGGCCTCCTGACTCCTAGGAGTTCCTACCACCGTTTCTTACTTATATATCAGAAACATCTTTTACTGTACATGAAAGAACTTGACGTAATAGTTTATAAATTAGACTCCCGGAAGTTTGGAAAACGTTACACACAGCAGAGGCTGAGCTGAGAAAATCAAGTCCAGAGGCCTGCAAAGCCAAGGACCATACGAAATACGTGGTTTGAGAACTCTGTAAAGTGTTGCCTCCGTGGTCAAGTGAGTCCCCTCTTTTTTTTTTTTTTATATTTCCTACTTGCAACATGGAACTTTTTATTGAGATACAGATTTACAAGTGGTTCAGGATAGTCATAGATCAGGATGGCAATTCAAAATCAGTTTCTGAATCTATAGGGGCCTCAAATCAATTAGAAGACCAAAAAGTCACTTTCAAAAGTCAAACCTAGCTCTTTTTTTCTATCACCATAGCGTATTTTTACAAACTTAAAATGAGATCAATTTTCTTGCCTAAGCAGTCTGCCATCAGAAATATTTCTGAAGTCGCCAGCAAAATAAAGAGCAGTAAGTATATGTAAGTAGACTAATCAGAAAAATATCAGAGACAGGGAGAGAAGGTATTTTCTGTCTGAGTCCTCATTTTCTTGTTTTATTTTTTGAAAGATTTTATTTTAATCTCTACACCCAACGTGAGGCTTGCACTCACAACCTCAAGATCAAGAGTCACATGCTCTATTGACTGAGCTAGTCAGGGGCCGCAGTCTGTCTCTGACCCTTTGAATGAGAGGGGACAGAGCTGATACAAAGAATCTTTGAGAATATAATACAAAGAGATAACTGGAGATAAACATCAATGTGGATTTTGGTGCGGGAAGCTGATTAATCATGAGTAGGAAGGCCTGCTCTCCAAATGGAGCTTGGCAATTTGTAAGTGAACAGAGGCTTCACTCATAACTATGTAAATGATGAGAAGTATTTGTGCTTTTTTGAGGGGTTCTGGCTCTAATCTTAGCCATGCCCGCAGTGCAAGTTATGAAGGTAATAGGATAAAACTAAACTAAGTGCTATCAAACTTTTTTCAAGCTCTAGGCACAAATCTAATCTCTTCTAACACAAATTTGACTAAGATGGATCTACGGATAGGTGAACAAATATTCACTTATAATCCTAAAAACCCATTCATTACATGAAGATACAGGCATATACCCGGTTATCTATATGTCAAAGTTCTTGGAATTCTCAACTTTTGTAGAAAATATAATTTTGTACATGTGTAATGTTGCAGAACTTCTAACCAAATCAAATATTTTTGGCATTTAATTTCAGTCCCTGCTGAATACAGTTACCTCAAAACTAACTTCTTTCTCTTATTAATGGCTCAGTTCCACAATGCACAATTATCACATTAGAAGTTAGGCAGAAAGTAAAATTACACAATCTTAAAGGCTTTTTTAAGAGATTTCAAACTTCTTTGAGAAGTCTATGCAATTTATTTTGGAGAAGACTCAAAAGCAAGAGATTTGATTTCTTCTTATATTGCTGAAATCTTTAACAAATACACTAATCCATACATTCCTCCAATACAGAAAAGTAACAAGAATTTTTACAGTAAACTTGGTCCGCTGCACCTATACCTGAGTTTTATTTGCTTTATTTAGTTCTTTAAAAAAAAAAACCCTTTCCACTGATTCTTATTTTTCTGTTTACTAATTTTTATGTTATCAGAAGACCAGCATTTGATTCTCAAAAGGGACACAGTCACTAGAGAGCTTCTAAATTTTATTCATTACTTAACCAATCCTCTTTAAACATCCTTTCCTATGTAAAGCCACATCTCCTTTAAAATTACTTTTCTTGGGGGGACGCTCCGGTCCCCAGCATGGCGGCCACGTGGCCGGCTGCTCCGGGGGCCGTGGCCGCCCAGCTCCTCGGTGTCCTGTGGTTCGTGTCAAGTCACCACGGGACCTTGGGGAGCTGCTGCCATCGTCGCCGCCGGTGGCGAGGAGACGCTTAAGTGCGAGGACCTCAAACTGGGACAATATATTTGTAAAGATCCAAAAATAAATGATGCTACACAAGAACCAGTTAACTGTACAAACTACACAGCTCATGTTCCTTGTTTTCCGGCACCCAGCATAACTTGTAAGGATTTTGGTGGCAATGAAACACACTTTGCTGGAAATGAAGTTGGTTTTCTCAAGCCTATATCTTGCCAAAACGTAAATGGCTATTCATACAAAGTGGCAGTTGCGCTGTCTCTTTTCCTTGGATGGTTGGGAGCAGATCGATTTTACCTTGGATACCCTGCCTTGGGTTTGTTAAAGTTTTGCACTGTAGGGTTTTGTGGAATTGGGAGCCTAACTGATTTCATTCTTATTTCAGTGCAGATCGTTGGACCTTCAGATGGAAGTAGTTACATTATAGATTATTATGGAACCAGACTTACAAGACTGAGTATTACTAATGAGACATTTAGAAAAACAGTTATATCCATAAATATTTTTAAAAAGAAACAGATTTGGGCTTCCTTGATTTCAATAGAGCACTCTCAGTATGTGGATTTCCAGATTATCCTTTTTCTTCATATACCACTTTATGGATTCTTTATAACTTTTTGTTGGTATTTTTTGTTTTGTTGTTTTACTTAAAAGCATATTATTCTGTGATTTATTTAATTGGACTTTCTTTGAGAGCTGTGTGATAATTGAGTCTTAGGCTACTGTCTCCATGAGATAGATAGCTTATTACCCCAATATTTTTTAATGCCTTTTCCAAAGGCAAGTTGCGACTTGTCATTTTCGCTTCTGAAAAATAAAAGAATGACTTATTCACACAAAAAAATTTACTTTTCTTGCCTTTTGTGCTATGCTAAATAATTTCCAATGTTAAGTTTCTGTGTGTTGTGTGTGTGTGTTTTGATACTTCCTTATTTGTAACGTGACACAGTAATACAGGGGGCTAACTGCATTCCACTGAATCTGCCCTCCACTGAAATGCTCCTGCGATCACAGACTACCACAGAAGGGCCATGGATGGGGACAAGGGAGGTCGTGCAGGAGTGTGGACATGGGAGAGAAAGTGAGGCTCAGGGATGAGGAGACTCTCCTATCATCATAAGAGAAGGCGAAGTGGCAAAATGTCTCCAAATAACCAAGTTGTTATTATTTTCTTTCAGTTTTCTGCTAAGATTTTCGAAAGTGCTTAACCTACGCATACTAAAATTTCAGCCAGTCTAAAATATTTTAATGGCAAATATAGAAAAGTTACAGCTTTCAAGATCTAATCTTTTTAGTAGTGGACTTTTACACTCACTATAGAAATGAAACAAGGATATAACCCACCAGATACAAATTGGTCAGTTTTCACAATTCCATAATTTTAAAGGAAATATTAAAAATGAATATACTCCTCAGTACAGTCAGAACCACCACCAAAAGTCCCTTAAGTTTTGAAGCAGATTTTTTTTTCCAGCATTGTTTTCTTTTTGGTCACAGTCTATCTATGTTATATCCTTCGTAACATCATTGCTATCATCTTTCAAAAAATGTCCATCTACAAATTAATTAACTTTCTTGAGACAAATCCCTGGTATACTATTCTTCTGATTCCCATGAAAGACTCACTTTTAAGATACAATTGCAGCTGCCCCACACTGCCAGTTACTGTGTCATACACACGCCTTAAAATTCTGTAATCAGCAACCACCAGGTGCCGTATCGCATTCAGCACACCACAGTCAGTCAATACAGACATCCCCAAACACACCAAGGCTGGTTTTGTCAAATGTTTTATTGAGTGTAGACATCTGGAGTACTGTAAAACATGCATTATCTGTAGATTCAAAAAGGAGCAAGCCACATTGTCCTCACTGTCAAATGTGTCAGGCTTGGCATACATGATGGAGATTAATGAAGTATCATGAGAGTAATATGGTTCCTGAAAAGCGTCTACAATTTGGAGTAGGGTCTTAATCACGTGAAAAGCAAAGCTGTTCACATTCAGTGAACTTGCATTTCATTGGAGGTACACAGTATTTTAATTTTAAAACAAAAATAATTCTGTTTTTAGAAGATTCCCATCCCCCAACTTTATTTTCCCCTCAGTTTTCAGAAATGTTGATTTAAAAAAATCATATCCATTTTTGGAAGTTGTACATTTATCTGAACAATAACTAAAATTTATTTCTTCTTCGGTTGCTGAGGTGTATTAAATTTGAAGAAGATAATATCTCCATCTTCGACAATATAATTTCTGCCTTGTTGTCTGTACTTTCCAGCAGCCTGTAAAGAAGAGATAGAGAGGAAATGGGTTATTTTACAATGAAATACATGAGGTAAACGAGAGCATCAGATGCAAAAAGTATTCTATTTCTTGGGTCATATTAAACAAAAAAAGAAATACAGGAAAATACATAAGTTCAAAACTAGACTTGGAGAGAAGCACAGTATTCCTGATTTGGGCAGAACTAGATTTTCCATATGTACATAATCATAATGTATTCTCTACTAAATTGTTGGTACATAAATGTAATTATACCAATATCATTAAGTTTCATTACATGCTGTTTATGGTACATTTCTGATGTGTCTGCAAACATCCGGCAAGTCACTGTAACAAAACAGATCAAACTAGGCAGGAAGAAAAGACTATATAACTAGTTTGAAGCTACTTTATTTTCTTAAGGAAATTATTTGGTGATACTGGTGATGCCAAAATGAGTTTGCTACAAGGAAAACTATTCTCAATCTTAATGTACAGATTTTAAATTATTTCCTTGTAGTTTTTTATTTAGTCTTGACAATGACCACACACAGTGGGTGTGTGCTAGAATTCACCACGAAGAAGTTTTTTGACTACGGGCCCTAGTTACAAGCAGACTCTAACAGGTTGGAACTGCAAAGAGAGAGACTTTTCCCACTCGCAAATTAGTCGGCGAAGCAAACGATTCCACCTGCTGGTATGCAGATCTAGAAGCGCAATCCACCAGTAATTGTAACGCCAACAAGCAGCAGTCCCAGAGACCCAGGTTCACCCCAGACACAGCACACACACTTCATCCGAGCACAACAGGCTCTTCGGCACCTACACTTAACATTGCACACAACTGACACAGTCCCACATGACCCCACCATCGACCACTCAACAATGAGAACTCGAGGATC